>NC_069682.1:9543288-9846318 GCF_023699985.2 Odocoileus virginianus | reverse complement strand
TCTCAATTTCTCCTTCACTCCTTCCCCAGACAGTGTTTATCCTAAGAGGAGGGCAGGCCAGAAAACTTTTTTCTGGAAAATTCATCTCAAAGGCATGAAAACAAGACGCGGCAGGGTGCAGCAGGAAAAGATCGGGGTGCTAGAACCTTAAGTGGATGTAGGGACCTATAACCATACCATAGGATGCAGGTTAAAGGGCCCTCAAATCCTGAAAAAGTTGCCGTCTGCAGTGAGGATGAATTGATGGGTAATCCTGGAGAATTCCATGGACTGTATAGTTCTTGGGGTCGCAGAGCTGGACATGACTGAGCAACTTTCACTTTTGACTGCTGGGAACCTCATCTGACTGCTGGGAACCTCATCTAACAGGCTGTCTTGGCTCTGCGAGCAGCCACGACAGGGACCCTCCAGGCACAGAACCCCTACAACTCCCCTTATCTTTCCTCACAGACAACCCACTGGTGAGCAGACCAGAACGTTCTATCCTTCCCAGCAGCTCCGGTCGTCCTAGAAACGTACAAAGTGAGCAATCTAGTTTAAAGACCATTCTGTCACCAGTTTGGTTTGTGACTTGGTCTCCCTAAGCTCCACCATCACTGGTTGCGCTAACGTCCAACTTCTAAAGAGGAAAATCTGGGGACTAAACACTGGGCCACAGGGAACCCCCACCCACCCACCCACCCACACACACACACACACGATGGGCCACCCATTTCTCTCTGACACCAGCCTTGCTTCTTTTCATCATAATCATGGAAGCGTGCCCTGGAACACTTTGTGACTCTATTTCTTGCCAGAAGAGTTTCCCAATGACAATATTTTATTAGACACAAACACAAAACAAGGAGAGGTTGAAGAAGCAATCCAGAAGTGTAGTAAGAGCCAGATAAACTGAGGCGGCAGCTCTGGGTCCACTCGCCGTGGAGCAGGGGAAATGATGACAGCTACCGATCCCTAAGCGCCCCCTGCCCGGATGTCTCCGGAGAGTCTTCTAGGACCTGCATGACACTCTCTTCCAAATCACAGATGGAGAAGAAACAGGCAAAACCCCCCCTGTGCCATAAGAAAAGGGCTGTGTGACTTTTGGTAGGTGAAAGATTTCCAGAACACATCACTGGATAAACTGAGGGTAAGTTAGACAACTTGGGAATTTTTTTTTTCCCCTAGTTCAGGCTGTTTCCTCATCAGCAAGAAAGCTATCACTTGGCCATTAGTCATGGTGGATGAAGAGGCCAGACGGATGCCAGGGACAGTGTGAAATACCAGGACAGTGTGCAAACACCAGGACAGCTAAAAGACTCAAACAATGGACTTTCCCAATGGTCCCGTGGTTAAGAATCTGCCTGTGAATGCAGGGGACAGGGGTTTGATCCCTGGCCCGGGAGGATTCCACATGTCGAGGGGCAACCACAAGTACTAAAGCCTACTCAAGAGCCCGTGCTCCACAAGAGAGTAGTGCCCACTCACTGAACCTAGAGAAAGCCTGCACAGAGCAACCAAGACCCAGCGCAGCCAAAAAGAAATAGTTAAAAAATAAAAATAAAAACTCAATCAGTCTGGCAGCCCTTCTCTGCCCAAAGGCAAGCTCACAACAGCACAGTTGCCTGTCAAATACCTGTTACTGGCTTGAGGAAGGCCAGAGCCACCCAGATACAGAGGGCTGGGCCTGGAATCCGCACCCAGACACTTGGCACTGCTCTCTGGGGATAGGGTACACACCGTGCCTGCCCCTCCTCTTCCTTCGACTCCCCCAATGCCAGTCACCCCTTTATGTAAAAAGGCAGTGGGTGTAGCAGTGTTTTTCACAAGAGCCGAAAGTTCAAGTATCCATCAAGAGAGGAATGGAAACACAAAACGTGGTCCATCCATACAATGGGATGTTACTCAGCCTTGGAAAGGAAGGAGGTACTGATGCATACTGCAACGTGGATGAACCTTGAGGACCTTACATCTGTGCTGTTGTCGTTTAGTGGCTATGTGGTGTCCAGCTCTTTGCAACCCCATCGCCTGTAGCCCACCAGGCTCCTCTGCCCATGGGGTTTCCAGGTAAGAATACTGGAGTGAGTGGCCAGTTCCTTCTTCAACATATGTGTCTAGGGGAACTCATATGAGTTTTTGTGTTCCCCTAAAACTCACATGCTGAAGCCCTGACCCCCAGTACCTCTAAATGTGACTGTATTTGGACGTAGGGTATTTAAAGGAGCAATTCAGTTAAATGAGGCCATTAGAATGGACCCTCATCCGACCTGACTAGAGTCTCTACAAGAAGAGGAGTTTGGACATCCAAAGAGCTAACCTGGTGTGTGCCCACAGAAGAAAGGCCCTGTGAGTGCAAGGAGGCCTCAGGAGAAACCAGACCTCCTCTCAGATTCCAGCCTCCGGAACCGTGAGAAAACAAGTGTCTGTTGTTTAAGCCGCCCCATCGGTGGTATTTCGTTGTGGCAGCCGGAGCAAACTAATACAGTTATGCTCCATGAAAGAAGCCAGACACAAAGGGTCGTGCCATGTATAATTCCATCAGTGGGAGCTCTCCAGAACAGGTGGATCCACACAGACAGAAAGTAGATGGCTGATCGCCAGGGGCTGGAGAGACTGGGGGTGACTAATGGGGATGCAGCTTTCTTTGGGGGTGATGATCACCTTTTGGGACTGGATGGGGCACTGGTTGCACTGTACTGTGAATATATTGTACTAAATGCCATGGACTGTGTGCTTTATGATGGTTCATTTTGGAATTTCCCTGGTGGTCTAGTGGTTAAAACTCTGTGCTCCTAATGCAGTGGGGAGTGGTTTCGATCCTTGGTCCGGGGAGCTAGGATCCCACATGCTACATGGCACGGCCAAGATAAATCTCGCTGTAAAACAGTTCATTTTATACTGTGTGAATCTCAACACAATTAGAAAAAGACAGCAGAAAAGGGCTGATCGAGAAAGACCTGAAAAATGAAAACATTAAATCTGTTAAAGTTACGACAAGGTGGTCAACAAGACAGAGAAGAGGAAGATAGAGAGACCAGGAAAAAGCAAGTTTGGGAGAATGGAGGTGAGCAGCAAGGACAGGGTCAGCCCAGAACTCTGCATCCACAGCCCGGTCCGCACCCGCCAACTGGCAGCCTTCGCCCTTTTGCCCCCTACCCAGTGCCCCCAGCTTCAACAACAGAACACGGGGAGGGGAGAGGAGAGAGCAGGAGACTGAACAAGTCACCTCACATCGGGGGGCGTGAGCTGCTGTACCTGAGTGGGCTTGCTTGGCAATGCATTGGGGTCAACGCTTAACCTAAACCACGGGGTTTTCATATGAAACGTGCACAGCAGGGACTCGGCACATAGCAGGTTCTGGACTTCCCATCCAAGAGCTCTGTGAAAAGTGAGACTTCCCCTTTCTCCAGACCCCAAATCTCTCCCTGAACTCTCAGCCAGGTGGTGCCATCTAAGCCAGAGAATGGGTTTCCCCAACTCCTTCTTCTTCCCCACCCCATCTGGCTCAGCGACATCCACCTGTAGCTGGGAGGTTTTGCGACTTCCTGTAATAAAGGTTCTCCTAAGAAACAGATTTGTACATATGCATGTGTATACACATATATGTGATATGTGTGCATGCGTGTATGTATATGCATAGGTATGTATGTGAGTAGCTAAGTGTGTGTGTCGGGGGGGCTTCCTAGGTGGTACTAGTGGTAAAGAACCCACCTTGCCAATGCAGGAGACAAAGGGTTGCAGGTTCCATCCCTGGGTCAAGAAGATCCCCTGGAGGAGGAAATGGCAACCCACTCCAGTATTCTTCCCTGGAGAATCCCATGGACAGAGGAGCCTGGTGGGCTACAGTCCATGAGGTCGCAAAGAGCCGCACGTGATTGAAGTAACTTGGCACACACTTGTGTGTATGTAGATATGTATGTGTGTATATATGTATGTATATGTGTGTTTATGTACGTATAAAAGGAAACTCATTTTGGAGGCTGAGAGGTCCCACCATCTGCTGTCTGCAGTCTAGAGACCCAGGAAAGCAGGTGGGATTCACTCAAGAACCAGGAGCTCTGACATCCAAAGTCCAAGGACAGGATGGACGTCCTGACTCATACCAAGAGAGTGGGTTCACCCTTCCTCCATATTTCTGTTCCATCCAGGCCCTCACCAGACAGCATGGCACCCATCACCTTGGGGAGGCCCATCTGCTTTCCTTAGTCCACTGAGTCAAATGCAACTTCTCCAGAAACATTCATACACACCCAGAAATCGAATTTTAACCAGCTGCCCAGGCACCCCTTGGCCCAGTCAGGTCAAGACATAAAATGAGCTGTCACACACCCCAGGAGCCACTCTTCCATCATCCTTCAAGGCAGAACCCCTGTTTTAGCTAAACGATCTCCCAGCTGCAAGATGGTTTTCAGAGGAGCAGGTGAGCTGTGGCTGAGAGGTGGAGGTGGGGCCACTCCGCTGCCAGCGTCTGGCGCCCCCTCTCCTTCGGTACAGCTCCCCTCCAACCCTCCACACCCTGCCCCCCGAGGCCCCGAGCCGCTCCCGCGAGGCCTCAGCTCAAACCTGTGGCTTCCGGCTGGTCGTCCTATTATTAGATGAGCTGCTGGCCGGTCATTCTGTCCACTCAGCCAAACATCCTTTCCTGCCACCGCCCCGCCCTGGTTCTCTCTGTGCCGCCTGCCCCATCCTCCACAGCAGACGCCCGCCCACCCTCCAACACGGACAAGCAGCCAGCAGGTTCCCATGAGACGCGTACTCCTTAAGTTTAGAAGCCCACTCCTGGGCTTCAGAGCAGCGTGAACACGGTTTTCCACGGCACACAGCGACGCCAAGTGAAAGACCAAATGGGCCCCAGGAGGTGAGGGAGTGGGGTTCTAGGCAGGAGGGAATGTTGAGTGACACCGTGAGACTGAGGGTTAATACTGCGGCCAGGATCTCAAAATGACTGGCAAAAGGCAATTCTGGGAAACCCGTGGGTAAGCAAAGTTTGGATCCTCAATGTGAACAAGCCCTTCAGATGAGGTCTCCGAAGCTTACCCTGTGGGGGTGAGGGGCACAGAAGAGACTGCGGGCTGGGGGCGTGGGCTGGGGCCTAGGAGCCTGGACCCCCCTCCAAACCTGTCCATACCAGTCATGGCACTGCCCTCTCTGGACCCGAGTTCCCTCCTCTGCCCATGAGCCATTGAAATGGCCTCAAAGTATCTCCTCCACTCCTCCAAGGATTCTAATTGTTCTCAATGAAACAGACAGAAACTGGATGTTAATTACTAGACTAGAAGCACTTGAAAGAGGGACAGCTGTGCAGGCGTGCACCACCAAAGCCTGCCACCGTGTCAGGCACACAGGGCATCTTCGTATATTGGGTGAAGGAAGAATGGATTTGCAGCGACTCTTCGTGGCTCACATCACAGGCCAGAAGTAGCCTCCGTAAATGTTCTGGGAACCCCAGCTCGGAGGGGGCCAGAGCGCCAGTCACCCTGGCTCATCTGGAAAATGAGGATAATCACCGCCCGGCTACCGCAAGAGATGGCTGAGGGGATCAAAGCAGATACAACTAAATGCGCTTGTGGAAACACTGAGGGACTCAAAACGAAGATTAGCATTTTCTGAATCATCCAGGCCCACCCCGGGGTCGTGGTTGAGGTGTCTGAACAGACCTCCTCTGCTCTTGAGCTCTGTGATCTGGTCTCCAACCCCTGGTTTCCTTAAAACACACACACACACTCATACACACATACACTCACACACACACATACCTCACACACACATTCACATACACACACACTCTCACACACACATACCTCACACACACCCACACACATACCTCATACACACACACTCAAACACACCCATACATACACACTCTCCCACATACACACACATTCACACTTACACATATACACTCACACACACACCACCTCATACACACATTCACACACACACATACTCTCACACACACACGTACACTCATACACACACACTCACACACAGACACGGCAGACAGCTGAAGTCAAAACAGCCGAGGTACCTGACCTGTGGGGAGAACAGACACTGACCAGCGCCCACCTGCTGCCATCGGGGGCGATATGCTGGGAAGAACTTGGGGGCTGGGCCATGTCACGAGCCCGCTGCCGCCCTGAGGTGCGTCTGACTCTGCGATTGCCAAATCAGAGCTGGCATCCCCTCCCTGCTCTTTTCCCCCTCATATTTCTTCCTTCTCCCGGGGGAAAACATCCTAAAAATAGAGCCAAATCAAGCCAAAAAAAATGTTTAAGTGCAGGTTTCAGAAAACAATGCTGACCAGATGCTGGAAAGCCTACCGCAGCTGGGCCACGCTAACGCCTCGCGATCAAGTTAGAGAGGCGGGTGTCTGTCATCACCGGTGCTAAGACCACAGCGCACACTTGTCCCGTGCTGGGTGGCGCCCTTTCAGGCAGCAGTGACAAAGTCATACGCGTCCAGAGAGAGGCCATCAGGATGCCCCGGCCGTGGGGAGCCACACTCTCACCTAAAGAACTAGCCGTGAGATAAAGAACAAGCTGATGAGATAAAGTGACGACCAGGTACCGCACAGGGGAAGCTGCCTCCATCCCCTTGCTCCCACGAGCAGAGGCCGGATTGCTGGCTGGAGGCCACGGGGACGAGGACGGAGCGGAGCAGTGACACAGGGTCTGCGCACCATGAGCCCCAGCCCGGCTCACCAACTCGGTGATGTGGGATGGGGCACAGCGGTACACCTGAAATGTGCGGCAAGCGCGTGACCTGGGAGCCCTGTTCCGCTGTGAAGTCTTCAGAACCACGATACTAAGCGAATCTGGGTACGAAGCTGCTGACCCAGCATCTAATCATGCATTTGATCACACTGGGTAGGCACGGGGCAGGAGCCACTGATTGGGTGGAACATTCCTTTAACAAGTCCCTTGGAATGCAACAGCCCTCCGGTGATCCCGGCTGACAACTCATTCTTTCCAGTCACGAGCTGGGGCAACTAGAGACCATTATGGCCCCTCTGAGCCAATCAGAGACGACAGCTCAAAACCCTGCATAAGAATGGAGTCAGACACTTAGATCAGCGTGTCCCATCTAGTGATGACTGAAGCCTCAGCGAGCCGCCAGAGGGTAGGAGCCCAAGATGTTCACGTCCCACGGAGAAAGAGTTCTGTTTCAAATTTTTAATTTTTGAATCAATAAATACAATCTTTAAATATCTTTCCTATGGCACACCTAGCAGCATGCCCCTCAGGTCTCCCTGTAAGAGAGAACCTGTTCGTCAGCTTCGAGGAGTGGGGTTAAACAAAGGCTTCAACTGCAGTACTTGGGATCCATGAGCCCCGGAGTCCGGACACGCCCCTCCCTGCAGCTCCCAGGCAAGGGCTGAGCCCGGCAGGGCACGACGCTCTGGCACTTCTGCCCACAATGGGCGAACTCTGCACTGGTGCCCTTGGGGCCAGACTTCTCAGAGATGCCGTCCATCTTCCTGCCCCACCCCCTTCCCACTCTTCATTCATATGTACTCACATCAGGCCTGCTCCTTATCTTACAAGCATTACCCCCAAAACATCTCTTACACTTCTGACTCCATCCCACTGTCTGCTTCTCCAAGGCTACAACCAACACATGTGCCCAAAATAACTAGAGAGCATCCGAGTGTGTTTGGAGTTCACAGAAGCAAGAGTGCAAGATAAGTGTGCTCTCAATGCCGGGCTGGCTTATCACTCAAGGTGTCAGCAGCTGCCTTGTGGGGTTTGGACACCATGAGGCATTAGACAGATTTCATCTCCGTTATTTAATATTTCATGTATACTCCATGTTGATGACTATGTAAAAATGAACAACACAAGAAACACTGATGCTGGGACTTCCCTGGTGCTCTAATGGTCAAGAAGACACTTTTCAATGCAGAGGACACAGGTCCAATCCTAGGTCGGGGAACTAAGATCCCACTTGCTGGGGGACAACCAAGCCGTGCACCCCAACTACTGAACTCGTGTACAGATAAGACCCAAGGCAGCCAAGTAAACAAAATAAAGTAAATATTAAAAAAAAAAAAAGAAACACTGATGTTGGCATGTGACTTCCTGAGAAAGTGATAAGGAGATGTTAAAAAAAAGAAACGAGGACCTACTTTAAGGGGTTCTACTGGCCAAATCTGGTAGGAGCTGGGCAAAAAAAATGAATAATAATAATAGATCCTAACCCTGAGAAATGCTTGCTCCTTGGAAGAAAAGCTATGACAAACCTAGACAGCATATTAAAAAGCAGAGACATTACTTTGCTGACAAAGGTCCGTCTAGTCAAAGCTATGGTTTTTCCAGTAGTCACGTATGGATGCGAGAGTTGGACCATAAAGAAAGCTGAGTGCGGAAGAATTGATGCTTTTGAACTGTGGTGTTGCAGAAGACTCTTGAGAGTCCCTTGGACTGCAAGGAGATCCAACCAGTCAAACCTAAAAGTAATCAGTTCTGAATATTCACTGGAAGGACTGATGCTAAAGCTGAAACTCCAATACTTTGGACACCTGATGCGAAGAACCAACTCATTTGAAAAGACCCTGATGCTGGGAAAGATTGAAGGCAGGAAGAGAAGGGGACGACAGAGGATGAGATGGTTGGATGGCATCACCGACTCTATGGACATGTGTTTGAGTAAACTCTGGGAGTTGGCGATGGACAGGGAGGCCTGGCGTGCTGCAGTTCATGGGGTTGCAGAGAGTCGGACACAACTGAGTGACTGAATTGACTGCACCCTGAGAAAAGTGAGAATCCCAAACCCATTCAACTGTAAATAAAATGATGAATAAATGGGTGCAGGAGATGAGACAGCTTCTCCTTGCACAGAATGCCAACAAATAAGTGTAAAAGCAATAATGAAACTTGTAAGGCACTGGTTGGTAATAATGATTTCAGACAAGAGTCGTCGAGTGGCTGAATGTTTGGCAAGAAAAAGGATATTTGCAGAGTCTCAGAGTATCTCCCCATAAGACAACACCTCTTAGTTACAAAGGAGGAATAGCAACCTCACAGTAGAGGAAGTTGGCAGATGCCATCCAGAACAAGGGGTCAAAGTGAACATGGGGACTTCCCTGGTGGTCTAGTGGTTGAGAATCCACCTGTCAATGCAGGGGACAGGGGTTCGATCCCTGGTCTGGGAAGATTCCACATACTGTGGGGCAACTAAGCCCACAGGCTGCAAGTACTGAAGCCCTTTTGCCTTAGAGACCAAGACTCTGCAACAAGAGAAGCCACCACAGTGAGAAGCTGGTGCACCACAACTAGAGAGTGGTCCCCAGTCACTGCAAGGAGAGAAAAGCCTGTGAGTAGCAAGGAAGACCCAGCACAGTCAGAAGCAACTACTTATTTTAAAAAGTGAATGTGGGCAAGAATGGGACAAAGACCGACCACACGTGTCCTGACATGATGCCCCAAAGACATGGCATTGCTCCCCCAGGTGCTCCTGCCAAAGTGCAAAGCCTGGGTCTCATCATAAGGAAGCAACCAGCAATCCAAGCTCAAGGGGTGGGGGGGTGGGGTTACTCTAAGAAGTAGATGGCCTGGATCCCAAAGACGTATTTGCACACCCATGTTCAAAACAGCATTATTCACGTTAGCCAAGAAGTGGAAACAACCCACATGTATCTAAATGAACGAATACATAGAATGTAGTCTCTCCACATAGTGGAATATTACTCAGTCTGTAAGGACAAAGGAAATTCTGACGTCTGCTACACAGGGATGAATTGTAAGGACACTGTGTTGAGTGAAAAAAATCAGTTGCCACAAAGACAGAAATATAGATCAATGAAACAAAATAGGAAGTCCAGAGATAAATCCACACAGCTATGGACACCTTATCTTTGACAAAGGAGGCAAAAATACACAGTTGAGAAAAGACAGTCTCTTTAACAAGTGATGCTGGGAAAACTGGTCAACCACCTGCAAAAGAATGAAACTAGAACACTTTCCAACACCATACACAGAAATAAACTCAAAATGGATTAAAGGTCTAAACGTAAGACCAGAAAGTATAAAACTCATAGAGAAAAACAGGCAGAACACTCTCTGACATAAATCACAGCAAGATCCTCTATGACCCACCTCCCAGAGTAATGGAAACAAAAACAAAAATAAACAAATGGGACCTAAGTCAACTTAAAAGCTTTTGCACAATGAAGGAAACTGTAAGCAAGGTGAAAAGACAGCCTTCAGAATGGGAGACAAAACAACTGACAAAGAATTAATCTCCAAAATGTACAAGCAGCTCATGCAGCTCAATACCAGAAAAATGAACAACCCAATCAAAAAATGGGCAAAAGAACTAAACAGACATTGTTCCAAAGAAGACATACAGATGGCTAATAAACACACGAAAAGATGCTCAATATCACTCATTATCAGAGAAATGCAAATCAAAACCACAATGAGGTATCATCTCACGCCATCATCAAAAAGTCGACAAGCAATAAGTGCTGGAGAGGGTGTGGAGAAAAGGGAACGCTCTTACACTGTTGGTGGGAATGCAAACTGGTACAGCCACTATGGAGAACAGTGTGGAGATTCCTTAAAAAGCTGGGACTAGAACTGTCATACGACCCACCAATCCAACTGCTGGGCATACACACCGAGGAAACCAGAATTGAATGAGACACGTGTACCCCAATGTTCAGTGCAGCACTGTTTACAATAGCTGGGACTGGAAGCAACCTAGATGTCCACAGGCAGACAAATGGATAAGAAAGTTGTGGTACATATACACAGTGGGACATTACTCAACTATAAAAAGGAACACATTTGAGTCATCTAGTGAGGTGGGTGAACCTGGAGCCTATTATACAGAGTGAAGTAAGTCAGAAAGATAAACACAAATACTGTATATTAACACATATATATGGAATTTAGAAAGTAACTACGATCCTATATGCAAGGCAGCAAGAGAAACACAGACATAAAACACAGATTTTTTTGACCCTGTGGGAAAAGACAAGGGTAGGGTGATTTGAGAGAATAGCATTGAAACATATGTATCAGCAAATGTAAAAGAGATGATCAGTGCAAGTCGGATGCATGAAGCAAGGCACCCAAAGCCCGTGCTCTGGGACAACCGAGAGGGATGGGGTGGGGAGGGAGGCGGAAGGGGGATTCAGGATGGGGCACACATGTGCACCATGGCTGATTCATGTCCATGTGTGGCAAAAAAAAACCATCACAATATTGTAAAGTAATTATCCTCCAATTGAAATAAATTAAATAATTTTTTTTTAAAGTTAGTCGCAAAAGAACAAATACTCTATGATTCCACTTCCATGTCTGCTCCAGGTGAGGCAGTGTGGATGGGTGGAGAGAAAGAGACAGGCAGGCAGAGGAGTGAAGGGAAAAGGGAAAGAAAGAAAGAGACTCAACCCTCTAGGTTGCCCCAGAACACAGGTTTGAGCTCCTTGAGTCTCACAGTGAATTCCCACTGGCTACCTATTCTACATATAGTAGTGTATATGTTTCCATACTACTCACCTAGAGGGGTGTGATGGGGTGGGAGGTGGGAGGGAGATTCAAGACATAGGGAACATATGTATACCTATGGCTGATTCATGTTGATGTATGACAGAAACCAACACAATATTGCAAAGCGATTTCTCTTCAATTAAAAATAAATTATTTTTAAAAGGAGAAACAGAAAAAAAAAAAAAGAAAATCAATAAATTCTTAAGAAAAGAGAAAGACTCAGAAATCAAATAGGGTAAATGTGAACCTTTGCAAAATCTGGGTGGAGGTTATCTTGCAAGGCTTTGTGCTATTTTTGCAACTTTCATGTAACTCTACGATTATTTCAAAACAAAAAATAAAACTCAAAAAAATTTTAAGTTCACAAAGGGCCTAAAATGGTAGCAATTCTGCACATTTACTTCAAAAGGTTCTTCCTTGGGGTTGGAATTTACACATATCTGATCAAATCAAGGCATCTCTCATAGGTCAAAACCTAATGGTTATTATAAAACATATAATTGCAATTACATTTAATTCGACTTTTCACTTGTTGACAACAAAAGACCTGCCACGCAGCAAACAGGTAATTTGTGTAGAAGCTGCCTAGAACAGTTGTTACCTAATATCTCTCTCCTCATTAACCGTATTTTAAATGGTGTAACCTAAGCCACCGCATATGTATTACATTATATTAAACAGTGTAACATAAGCTGTCATATATATTATACTATTTAACTACTACAAAATTACATATGCCAAAATACCACCGGCTCAAAGGATGCCTGGCTTTTTGCTTTTAAAACACTCTGCAAAAGTCCTTCAAACACCTCCATGTCGTCTCACTAGGCAGAACTTGGTCGTAGAGCCAGTCACACTAGCCACCAACTCAGGGGGGAACTCAGTCTTTTAACTGAACTCTCTGCCCAAGACTCTGCTGCTCAGAAAGTAGGGGTGCATGGATGTTGGGGGAATGTTAACAATCTCTGCAATAGCATCCTTTTCTGTTTACACAGTTTTTCAACAAACATCTCTCAGGAGACATGGTCTTTAATCACAAGAAGAGTGGGGAAAGATATTAAGCTTTGTACTCAGACAAGACTGACAATGCTTATACATTCAACTTCCACACTAGCATTTTTTGGGGGTGGGGGACACACCACTCAGCTTGCAGAATTCTAGTTCCCCAACCAGGGTTTGAACCCTTGCCCTCCGCAGTGAAAGTGTGGAGTGCTACCCACTGGACTGCTAGGGAGCTCCCGACAGTGCCATTCTTGAACTCACTTGTGGAAAATTCATGTTTCCCTTCCATAACTAAAGTAAATCAAATAGCATGTGTTAGTTGTAAAAGACAGAACGTTGAAGATTTATTTCAATGGATGTGGAGATGCCCCTCCAGAAGGAAATGGCAACCCACTCCAGTGTTCTTGCGTGGAGCATCCCACGGATAGAGGAGTCTGGCGGGCTACAGTCCATAGCATCGCAAAGAGTCAGACACGACTAAATGACTAAGCACGCAGGCGTAGGTGGAGACGCGGCCCACCATGTGCCCTCCAGCACTTCCACGCTTGCCCCTGGCTGACCAAACCTCAAAAGGGCAGATGGGGGAGGCAGAAATCCCCATCTCCCAGACTGAGCACTGGTCCAGCCGCATCAGAGGGGAGATGGGCGGGATCAGCAGGACCACCTTTGAGAACTGGTCTTCTTCCCCCACCCTCCACGCCCCCTCTGTGGCCGGCTGTTTTTAGGGCCTGTTCTCTCCTTCCTTATCAGACTAGCTTCCTGAAAAGACTGCATCACACCGAATTAGCTTATCAGTGGTTTCTGGTTGGCTTAGCACGTCTCCCCTCCTGTGGTCCTTGACTTACCCGGCATCCAGCCCTTAAGCTGAAGAGACAGCTCATCAGGCGTTGACCCTGAGGCCCTGCATGAAGGGGTGGGCTTGGGCCTGGCCTCTTGTGGCTGGAGTCTGCTCCCGGGGGCTGATCTCTTCTCGGGGTCGGGGGGGACCCTTAAGCACCTTCAAGTTTGCTGCTGAGTGGGGGTGCTCTCTCCCTTGGTCTTTGGGAAACGGGCCCGAGCCACTCAGCGTCCTGACCCGGGCCACCCCAGCTCCCTGCCTCCACAGTTAGAATGATACCCCCACCCAGAGGAGGGGGAGGCACGAGGCTGGTGGCAGGGGGTGCAGGCGAGTCCCGCTCACCTCGGGTCAGAGCGGGGAGACAGTCAGCTCCACAGGAAGCCTCTGGGTGCAGAGATCAAGGGAAGGACACCCCCAGGGATGCAGGGAGCCCAGCGTGCTGAGCGACCTCCACGGTGAGCTGTCAGAAACCCACCACCAGGGAGTAAGGAGAAAAGGACAAGTGCCAGAGACACAGAAGTCCCTGCCCCAGATGCTGTCACTGCCAAGCTGAGTGCGTTTTTGACGCTGTCACGTGCCACACATGAGGTGTACTGCTGGTAACAGAATACGGGGACGAGGGAAGGACACCTAAAAGTAATGCCGCTGGGATACAGAGCAGACGTGGTTGCCAGGAGGGGGAGGCGGAGAGAGGGACTCGGAGTTTGGGATTAGTAGATGCAAACTATTATATGGGGAAGGGATAAACAGCAAGGTCTTACTGTATAGCACACAGAACTACATTCAATATCCTGTGATAAACCACAATGGAACAAAATATGAAAAAGAATATACACATATATATGTACGTATAACTGAATCACTTTGCTGTACCCCCAGAAACTTACAAATGAACTATACTTCAATCACATTTTTTAAAAACAATGCTGGTGGAATCTCAACTTTCTAGAATATATTAGGTACGTCTATAGATCAGAAGGACTTCCCAGGTGGCACTAGTGGTTAAGAACCTGCCTGTCAATGCAGGAGATGTAAGAGATGCTGGTTCGATTCCTGGGTCAGGAAGATCCTCTGGAGGAGAGCATGGCAACCCACTCCAGTGTTCTTGCCTGGGAAATCCCATGGACAGAGGAGCCTGGTGGGCTACAGTCCATGGGGTTGCAAAGAGTCAGACACTTATTGAAGAGACTTAGCACACGTACATATACCAGAAATGATGAATCTTGGTGGTTGAATTATAGGTGATTTTCATCTTCATGATGAAAGGCATAGCTCAGTTGGTAAAGAATCTGCCTGCAATGCAGGAGACCCTGGTTTGATTCCTGGGTTGGGAAGATCCGCTGGAGAAGGGATAGGCTACCCACTCCAGTATTCTTGGGCTTCCCTTGTGGCTCAGCTGGAAAAGAATCTGCCTGCAATGCAGGAGACCTGGGTTGGGAAGATCCCCTGGAGAAGGGAAAGGCTACCCACTCTAGTATTCTGGCCTGGAGAATTCCATGGACTAAGTCCATGGGGTCACAAAGAGTCGGACACAACTGAGAGACTTTCACTCACTTTCATCTTCATTAAGTGAAAATATTGTAAGACTCTTTATAAAGACTAGAACACAATACTATAACAACTACTTGATAAAACAGCTACCATGTATCCCGAGCACTGCATCTGGGCCAAGTTCTGTGCTCAAGTTTTATATGTTATTTTTTCAACAACACAATCAGGTAAGTAATGGTATCACTAGTTTTCAGAGAAAGAAATCCAGGTTGAGAGGTAAAGTCCTGAACCAGCTCACACAATGGGGATACCAATCCCAACGTGTCTGCTACAAATAGTCCGTGCGGTTACCCACCATGAAATGAAACCCTTTTTAAGGACATATATGCCTGTGTGTGAATCGGGTTAAAGGGGGCAGAGAAAGAGGGAAAGGCAGTGGATCTGGGGTGAGGGTCTGCCGGGGAGCCCCCGTGTCACCCAGAGGAAGGGCTGTGATCAGCAGGCCTCACCATCTCTTATCACCTGTTTGCTGATCCTGGACCATTTTCCTAGAGGAAGATAAAGACGCTCATTTCTCCATCTGACCTTCGGTGCAAAGTGGGTTGAATAACACTTGAAGTAAAACAATGGATACAGTACAGGACTAGCAAATTAGCAGGCAGAGATGAAGGCGTCTTCTGATTGCCTCCTTCCTGGTTTTTTTGGAAAGGGAACTCAGGATCCCCAGGTTGGAGGCTGGAGGCGTCAGAAGGAGATGAAATCCCTCAACCTGGCAGTTTAGCTGTGGGGCAAGTCTGGGACAGAACACAGCTGTGCCCAATAGGGACTCTGGCACTTCCTGCGATGTGTTAAACTGTGTGACGCATCACACAATACTAAAAGCAGCCTTCTTCCGAAGGAGTTGGAACCGAGAGGCCGCAGACCCCCCACAGCGTGTGCCCCCAGAAGAGGGGCCAATATCAGGCACTGTGGATGAGGGGGGCCCCTGCAGAAATAGCCCAGCCTGCCTGCAATGCTTCATTTGTGGACTGCAGGTTGAAACAGTTTCCACAATCCTCACAAAGCAATGAGAGATCAACTCAGGATGGAAAGACAGAACTGGACGGCCTCGTGGGCTAGTACGAGATGGAAGGCCGCTTCAGCAGGAAGCTCTCCAGGGCATTACCTGGTCCCCCAAGCATTTCGCTCACCGGAGCCTCATGCAAAGCCAGACCTCAGCCTCCTGGCTACTTCCATCAGGTTCATTGTGTCGTAAGATTCAGTAACTTGAGGTGGCAGGCTGCTAGGCTGGATAATCTGGAGGGGGGTGAGGATAGGGAGGGCGCTGGGGGAGGGAGAGAGTGAACACACAAAACTGGTCACTGAGCATGAACCGTGATACAGATCTCTGGTTCTCTGCATCAGGAACACACGAAAACCATCCAGAGCACATCTTTTAAACATCTGATGTGTAAACTACATGCTAGATCCCTTTGATCAGGGCTGCTGGGTGGGGTTTAGGCTCCGCAATTTTTTGAAGCCTTTCAAGCGATGCCCGGGTCTAGCCAAATACAGATTCCAATTTGCACCACACCTAACCAGCCCGGTGCCGGGCTTCAGGTTGGGGCTACGGGACTGGGAGAAGTCGGCAGCATCTGATCACACGTGTCTTATACTGTGTTCAGGAAACCAGCGTACATGCATGGGAAGAAACCAGTAAACACAGTCCCCGTGGAGTCTGTTGGTGTTCTGGAGACTCGTGAGCAAAAGCATCTAGAATAAGAGAAGTCCTCAGAGTCAGTGCTTCTGCTGTACCTACAGCCCTATCTCGTCCATGGCCGATGACCCCTGGGCAGCTCAGAAGCCTGCTCTTGTGTCTTTCGTTTTGCCTTTGAGGGTGAAGAACTGGGTTGACCTTCTCCAGGAAGGCTGGATAAACTCTTAGGATACTAAACTACTAGGTGGTTCCCAGAGAAAACTCCCTCTTGCCTGCTACGCCAGGTGAGAAAAGTCCCCCGAAAGGCCATTTGCCCACGAGGTCTGTTCACCCAGGAGAGAGGAAGAGACTCACTGGGAGCCCCACCCTCACACCCTGTGAGAGCCCAGGGGTGGCGGGTATGGGGATGGGCCTGGGTGTGTGTGTGCATGTGTGTGCGCATGTGTGTATGCATGTGTGTGTGCACGCAGAGCTCTGCTGCTTCTCTGCTGCAGGGCTTGGCCATGTCCTCTTTCTGAGGTCACCAGGGTGTGTCCATGGGGACAGACGGACACTCTGGCTGACCCTGCAGTGGAGCAAGTGGGGTCTCTGGGGCAGCGGTAATGGTGTTGCACTGTCTGGCAAAGACTTGGCCCTCTGTCTTCTGACCCTGGACTGGATGACAAACCTTACCCACACTTGGGCATCCGTCAATGGGCACTTTGGGTTGCTCTGGCCTTTGCATTTGCTGTCAATGAGCTTGGGTGTACAAACATCTGTTTGAGTCTCTGCTTTCACTTCCAGTTCTAGTTCAAACCTTAGAGGATCCGTCTCAGTATTGTTATGATTAGGCTGTGCCTTAGTTTGAGGAACACATGCAACAATTTGTCATGTTCCAGGGAACTAACACACAGAGTAGACCATCTTCATCTGAATTCTTAAAAGGAAGGCCGTCAGGACTACCCTGATGGTCCGGGGGTTAAGAGTCCACCTGCCACTGCAGGGGACAATGGTTCGATCCCTGGTCCTAGAAGGTTCCACATGCTGAGGTGCCACTAAGCCCGTGAGCTACAACTGCTCGGCCTGCTCGCCCGCGAGCCCGTGCTCTGCAACAAGAGGAGCCACCGCAGTGAGAAGCCCTCACCCTGTAACTCGGGAGCAGCCCCCACTCACCGCAGCAAGAGAAAGAAAGAAAGTGAAGTCGCTCAGTCACATCCGACTTTTTGCGACCCCATGGACTGTAGCCTACCAGGTTCCTCTGTCCATGGGATTTCCAGGCAAGAGTACTGGAGTGGGTGGCCATAAGCCCATGACAAAGACTCTGCGTAGCCAAAAATAAAATAAATAAATTTATTAAAGTTTATTCTTAAAAGAGTAAGGCATCAGAGTACAAATTGCATATACCCCATGATCAATTTTTTGAAAAAAAGGAGGAAATTCCTGGAAGTGATAACAAAGCTACTTCTGTGTTATGGAATTATGGGTGATGCCTTTCTTTCTTTGCACTTTCCTGCCCTTTCTACACGAGCCTGTCCTATTGTTATCCTTAGGGGGGAAAAACAGTAGTGTGTTTTTCACTTGGTCCAAATTCCTTAGGACTGCCTGCTGCCCGGGAGTCAACACTGACGTACATACACATCATTCATTCATTCAAACTAACGCTAATTCCAGAGATTTTTAGAAGCCGGTTACTCTGAATGGCTGAGTGCCCAGAGTCCAGTCATTTCCATGCGATCACTTAGCCTGATCTCACTCTGCATCTGTGAAAGGATGTACCCAGTCTGGAGCTGGTCACGGGCCTCTGTCACTTAGGGACCCAGCGGTCATCTCATAACTGTCGAAGCTGGAGAGTGCCCTGGGTTCCAGCGCCACCCCTGCTGGTGACCTCGGCTGAGCCTGGCTCAGGTGCCCATCTCTGTATTTCTGTACCCCATCCCTCCCGTACCCACTTGCTCAGACAGCAGGATTCCTGCCCACCTCGGGCTCCTGGGGCGCCACCGAGTACACCGTTTAAAAACCCAGCCCAGTGGAACTCAGGGTCCCTTCTCGTCCCCCACCTTCTGCCTGGTGCCTTCCTGAGTCTCCACACCATCCTTTGACAGCTCCCACTAATGGTGACACCCCAGAGCAAAGAAAGAAGGAATGGGAAAATTCCTCCAGCTGGGGGCCTCCTCGCCACACCCCAATCCTCCTTTCAGCACCAGAAGGAGCAAACTGTTAGCTGATAAATGATCAGAAAGCTTCCAGCAAAAAAGGGATTTGGACAAAGAGCTCAGAAGCAGCATAAGGTCCCGCAGGTTCAAGCTTTTGCATGCTTCACCTTCATCTGCTGCTACTCCCCGATGGGAACAAGACAGCCTGGGTTCAAATTCACCATTTACCAGCTATGTGACTTTAAACCGAGAACTTAACCTCTTTGGGCCTCAGCTTCTTCACTGGTGAAACAGGAGCAGTCACGGAGCCCAGGAAGCATTAGCTATTTTTATTCTTAGCCAATAAATTCATCACAGCTCCCTTTTACTGAATGTACCAGGCATTGTGTTAAGTACTTAATCGAGATTCTCTCTCATCTTTGGAACTGACCCAACCAGGTGGGAACTAACTACCACTATATCCTGGCTATTCTGGAGGTTAGGATGCAATCTCAGAGGGACTAAATAACTTGCCCTAGGACACGGAGAGGTGGGGAGGCCCTTCACAGTGGTCACCCAAGTAGGGAGGAGGAAACAGACTAGAGACGATTTCCCAAGGCAGTTTGTTTCAAAAGTGGTGCCAGCAGCAACCAAAGTCTGTGATCATATCCCACCGGCCCGCTTTGCAGAAGAAGAAGGGCAGGATGCCCTCTGGGGCAGAGGTGTAAGCGGGGGTGGGGGCGCTAGACACATGCAGGGGCACTCAAACACTGCTGCAGGCCTGGAATTGCTCCAAAAGCAATAAATACCTGGATCCAGCAAACAAATTCAAGGCAAAGACACCCATTCCCTGCCCCCAGGAGAAATGACACCTGACTGCATTCCAGGGTAATCTCCAAGGCACCTGGCTTAGGGAAGAGTTCCGTCCACTTCAGTTTCTGCCCCTGCCCTCCCACCCCAGGACCCCTGGCCCTCGCTCCCGTCCTGCCAAAGTGACTTGGTGATGCCCCCCACCATGATTCAGCACACATACCCAACACTTCACGTCCCTCTTTCCTGTTTATTTTCCGCCCCTTGGCACTTATCACCCTTAACGTGCTGTGTTCCGTTATCCTGTTCGTTGCCTCATCTCCCCCATCAGGACACAGATTTTTCTTTGCTTGTTTCTGCCTCTGATGAAGCCCCAATACCTAGAATGAAGCCTGGCACCCAGTAGGTGCCAACATCTGATGAGTGGATGGTACTGGTGGTGCTGGGCAGCGTGTGCCCACGGGCTCACATGGGCCGAAAGCAACGGGGCTTAGATAGATGGGGCACTCTCTATCCGAGTCTGAGCATCGCTGATCCTGGATTCCTCACATCCCAGCTCCAGGAGACAAGGAGCAGCCATCGCACCAGGCTCCACCCTGCTCCACACTCAGCTTGGCCCTCTGTAAAATCGGGTGGGGATGCTAGGACCTCACTCAGTAATGACACCACACGTCCTAAGGGCTCCACGCATCAGGATTTTTACGACACCTAGCAACATGCCCCTGAAAGTGCCTGCAACCGCAGAGAAAAAGGGCAGAGGGCACGGACCAACACCAAGAGGACATTTCACAATCGGTCGGCAACTGATTGCCTCTTCAGTGGCCTCCTGCCTCCCCCCATGGAAAAGAGAGACACCCCTCGTGCGTGGGCACCAGAGGAGAGGTGATGCAGGGATTTGAGGAGAAGCTGGGGCCCAGCCATCACGAATGAAAAGAAGCCAAACAGCACCATCCGTGAGGCTCGCCGGGACCCCAGGTCCAGGCATCAGCCACTGAGGCTGCAAAAGAGCTGGGAGTCCAGAGCCGAGGAGACGCAGAGCCCACGGAGCGCGGGGCGGCCCCACACCCGCCCTTCCTCCCACCTCCACGCTCAGTCCCGGGCTCGCCCGGTCGGTCTGACAGCTGGGTCCCGTCTCAGCCTCCTTGGCCGGGGCCTCGAGGCAGCTCCAGGCAGCGGGCCCAGGAGGTCAGCCCAGGCTGTGGCCACCCTTGCTCGTGGAATCCGAGATGCGCCCCGGGACACCCTGCCTGGGCAGCCGGGCCAATACCAGCCAGGTGCTGGGACCCTGGACAGATGGGGGGAGCAGGGACGAGGTCGGGGGAAGGCAGGGGGGCAGGCTGCTGGTAAACAGCCCGGGTCAGTGAACGATGTAAACAGCAGGTCTGCGCCAGGAGGCCAGGCGAATATGAGTCTGGGATGAATCACCAGCTGCAGCTCCCTGAGGGTACAGACAAGGAAACTGAGGCTTGAGAGTTTGGAAGACCAGCCCACTGGTGGCCCCTGCTCCCACTTCTGACCACAACCTGCAGCTTCCCTCGGAGTCCCCCCGCTAATTAGTCACCAAACCCTGTTTGACGTATCATCGCTCAGACGAGTGATCTGTTTCCCACGTATTCCTACCGCCCCCGGTCAGATCTAAGCCCTGAAACCGCCATGAGAGCACAGGACACTGCTTCCAGTTTCCCTTGGCC
The DNA here is from genome assembly GCF_023699985.2 of Odocoileus virginianus. Lineage (NCBI taxonomy): Eukaryota > Metazoa > Chordata > Mammalia > Artiodactyla > Cervidae > Odocoileus > Odocoileus virginianus. Next base: position 9,825,205 of record NC_069682.1, on the reverse strand, counting down.
CCCCTTGCCCCACAAGCCTCCCAATTCCAGTCCATGGCACACGCTGCTCACGCGTTCATCTCCTAAAACAGTACAAGCTCTGCTTGTCCCCTGCTCGGAAACTACCACGGGCTCCCTACTTCCCCCTAAGCCCACTTCTAATTCCTCTGCCTGCCTGGCCTCTGTGTTGATGTGCTGACTTGGAGACCGACCTTGGTCCCAGAGGGTGCAGACTCAGGGGTGGACGTCCACTCTTCCCATGCCCAGGGCCAACCCCTTCTGCTCCAGCACGTGCCAAACCCAACCTGGCTGTTACATTTGAAGCTTTAGGGAAAATGTTAGAAATTCTGTTTTCAAAGAAACTCTTCTCATGCTGTGTTGGGAAGCTCACCGCACCCTGCAAGTCACCGCAAGGCTGGTGTTGAGTGTGCGTGCCCTGCACAGACAAACCCCATGGTAAGCTGGTCAGCAGTCCGGGAAGGCTTCATGGGGGAAGTGGGCTTTTTCTGCCAGAGAGGGATTCAGGGGTAAGGTGGAGCTTCTAAACGGCGGGACATGGGTATAGGGTGGGCAGAGGGGGGCCTGGACTGACTGCTCACAGTCAGCTCCCTCCCCAAACCTGAAGACTCCAGGGGCTCCAAACCTGAGGTTGCTGACTCCTGGGCCGACTGCTGGGGAAATCTTCAGAGCCACCCAGCCAAACCCGATCCAGACTCTGGCCCAGAACAGACTGGAAGCAAAGCCTCTGGCCCTGGGGAACTTTCTGTTCTTGTGCTTGAGGACAGTTGATAGTTACATTAAACATACACGGCCTAAACACTACTTAAAAGACACATCACACCGGATAAAGAGAAAAAGCAAGCCAGATGATAAGAAATCCAGCTTAAACACGAAGATGTGCATTGTTCAAAGTAAAAGGATGTGGGAATTACAGCAGGCAGACACATGTCATCAGAAAAGGGAGCTGCTGTATTAACAGCAAAGTGACTCTAGAACAAACATTATTCAGTGTTCAAGAGGGACCTTCCATGACGATTAAGTGGGCTGAAGACACAACAAGCGGCTCACTTAGGATTATCATTAACCTAATGCTTAGGCAATGACTTCAGATTATCACTGTTAGGTTTCAATGTATTATTAATCACCATCATTTCTGTCTCGGTTGAATGGAGGAGAAATCCCGGTGTCCACACACTGAGTCACCTGGTGCAGCTGCCCCCGCGCCTCTGTCTTGCTGGATATTCTCTCGGGTCTCAGCCGACACACCCCGCCAGGCCACCTCTTGTGCTGCCGCTTCCATAGCAATGGGACCCTCCGGGGGCGCCGTGACCTGACCCCACCACGGCACCCAACACGCTGGTAGACTCAGCTCTGCTCCTCTGTCTCCCTCAAGGCCAAGGACTGCCTTCTTCAGCCCTGAATTCTGACCACTTAGGTCTAGACACAGCCGAGAAACTTGCCTGATGAATGAATGAATGAACGGGGCTTGAAGTCCTCAAAACCGCAAGCCTCTTAGCTCCCGCGGGCTCCCCGCACAGAGGCAGGCTTCATTCAGACAGAAGGAACAGTGAGCACGCTGGGAAGGACCCGCTCCGCTCCACCGCACCCAGCCCTGCAAGCTCACATGAGTCACGTGACCACTCAGGGCCTCAGTTTCTTCACGTGCAAAGCGGTAAAAAGAATTCCGCCAGTGACAGAGGAATGGATAAAGATGCGGTGCGTATATACAGTGGAATATTACTCAACCATAAAAAGGAATGCAGCTGGGTCATTTGTAGAGATGTGGACTGACCTAGAGTTTTTTGTACAGAGTGAAGTAAGTCAGAAAGAGGGGGGAAAAAAAGGTATATTAACACACATGTGGGGAATCTAGAAAAATGGTACAGATGGACCTACTGTAGGGCTGGAATAGAGACGCAGCTGTAGGGGCCGGCCATGCGGACGCAGAGCGGGAGGGGGAGAGCGGCGTGAACTGGGAGGTTGGGACTGCACCCGTAATACACTGTGCTGTGTTCTGCTTAGTCGCTCAGTCCTGTCCTACCCTGGCGACCCTGTGGACTGTGGCCTGCCAGGCTCCTCTTTGCATGGGATTCTCTGGGCAAGAATACTGGAGGTGTATTTCCTCCTCCAAGGGTCTTCCCAGGGATTGAACCCACGTCTCATGTCTCCTGCGTTGGCAGGCATGTTCTTTACCGCTAGCGCCACCTGCGAAGTCCACACACACACTACCATGTATACAAGAGCTAGAGGGAGCCCGCCCTGAACTGAGGAAGCTCAGCTCAGAGCCCTGCGATGACCTAGAGGGGTGGGAGGGAGGCCCCCGAGGGAGGGGGTATATGTAACTGGAATGGCTGGTTCACTGTGTCACACACCAGAAACTAACCCAACACTGTAAAGCAATTATACTCCAGTTTTTTTTTTTTAGTAATTGTATTATTTATTTATTTAGGCTCTGCTGGGTCTTTGTTGCCGTGAGGGCTTTTCTCTAGTCCTGGCCAGTGAGCGCTACGCTGTAGTTGCGATGCGCGGACTTCTCGCTGTGGTGGCGCCTCTGGTTTGGAGCACAGGCTTCAGGAGCTTGGGCAAGTGGGCTCAGCAGCTGGGGCTCCGGGCTCTAGAGCACGGGCTCAGTAGTTGTGGCACACGGGGTTAAGCTGCTCCATGGCACGTGGGATCTCCGTGGACCAGGGAATCTCCTGCGTTAGGGGGCAGATTCTTCACCACTGAGCCACCAGGGAAACCTTATACTCTAATTAAAATAATAATAATTCTGGGCCTGGGGAGCCATCATTTTTAAGCAACAGTATTGAAGTGTGCTTTGCAAATGTGAACTAAGCGTTAGAAGTAGAAGGTACCAACCACGTCACCTGCATCACAGAGTGCCCAGATGAAGCCAGCAAGGGAAGGAAAATGCTGGAACCACATGGAACAAGGAGGGGCACCAGCTCTCACAGGGACACCTGTCTGCTCACCTTCTCCCTCTCTCCCCTTCCTCTCCCCCTCCCCCGTCTTGCATACCGCAGACGGTCAGGGCCAGCTGGACCAAGAAGCAAAGCAGCATCACAGTGTCATATGACCCAGGACACTGACGCATCCCTGATGGGAACGGATCCCAGGACCTCTATGACACCGACCACACGGGGACTTCCTTGCAGTGTTAGGGGTCAGGCTGGGACATTCCAGGGAGGAGGCGCCACAGCATCTTGTTCCGACCCCTCACTGACTTTCCCTCAATGACTAAAACACCAACTGGAACACTACTGCAAAAAAAAACAAAAAGGCAGGCAGAGGGACCACTATTTCACTCCTTCTGAGTCAGCCCTCCAATTGCAGAATCTGGGGCTCCGGCACTGACGTCCTGAACACAAATTTGCATTTCAGCAACAAAGTCTCCAATGAGTCACGAGCATTCAAGTTTACGGAGCACTAGTCTCTCCCTGCTGTGTCATCATTTCTGAGCAGTGACCTCCCAACTTTTCTGATGTCAAACCACCACTTCCCAAGTAGGTATGTCTTTAGTTGTAAATTATATACACATACCACTGTGCTGATAATATTATGTACATTATAAAACCTGCTTGAAAATTAGAAATGAAGAAGGATGAGTTCGCAGTTAGTAGAAAGAGAAGTTGTGGTGTTTTCTTCTGGCACTTGAAGTCACGCTTTGGGGGCTGAGGAGGGACATGGTGTGCCCTGCCTTTCCCAACAGCGAAATTAAGGGAAGGAAGCTCGGGGTCCTGGCATACATAGGTCACCTCCTCCGGCTTCTCACTCCCCTCACCCCCCGGTACACTCTGCGCCTGCTTGACCATCACCTCCGTACATTACCCACCTCCACTCTCCTTCTTCTGCACCATCTCCCCTTCTGCACTATCCACAGCCCCAGGAATTTCTGTGGCTGAAAGTTTCTAGTCCCTTTCAAACATTATGTCCTTCTGTACTTCGTTTGTTGCAAGGACAGGAAGGAAAATGCACATGCGGTGCGGAGGAGGGTGGGAGTGAGCTTGGAGAACGGATCTCTTTTGATGTGAAAGCCATCTGTCCTCTTTCTGATTTCTAGATCACCAAACAATCTAAGCAGTCTCTCCGGATAAGATGTGGATCAAAGCACAGAGTTTTTTAAACTGCTTATAGGCTCACTGCCTCCTATCTTGGGATACGGATCTATGGCTCTTTCTGGAGCTCCAGTAAATGGCAAACTTGGTTCTCCTGCTGAAAGCAAACTACAGTCTCCTCATTAGAGAGCCGGTGGGCAGGCCCCCGAGGCACATCCCCCAATGCCGCCACTTCAAAATAACCACAGACAGAAGTCCAGGAGATTGGATGCAAAGGAAAAAAAAAAGATTCCCAAAATGTTACTAATTTAAGGTTTCTACAAACAGGGAAGAGGAAAAGTCAGGTCATTCTAAAGAGCAAGCCAGACACACAACCAGTAAGAACACCAGTCTTCCCAGTGCAAACCTGAGAGATGCTGGCGGAGGTTCAAGGAAAGTTAAAAGTGAAAGTGAAGTCGCTCAGTCCTATCCGACTCTTTTGCGACCCCGTGGACTGTAGCCCACTAGGCTCCTCCGTCCATGGGATTCTCCAGGCAAGAATACTGGAGTGGACTGCCATTTTCTTCTCCATCAAGGAAATGCACATAGAAAACTGAAATTGAAACTTTATAAAAACATAAATGTGAGAGGCAAGGAGGGGCCAGTCCTCCCTGGGGTCTCTGACTCATGGCAAATCTTGTAGCAGAGCCCAGGATTGGAATTTCACCCCAGGACATACGCATTTAAGGATGCCACACCTTTCAGAGGTGCTTCCCAGGTGGCGCAGTGGCGAAGAATCCGCCTGCCAATGCAGGAGACACAGGTTAGATCCCTGGGTGGGGAAGATCCCCTGGAGTAGGAAATGGCTTGTCTGGAAAATTCCATGGACAGAAGAGCCTGGTGGGTTACAGTCCAGGGGGATCACAAAGAGTCAGACACGACTGAACATGCACACACTTTTTAGACAGATTTTGAAACGTTCTTTAGACTTTGAGCCTCTCTCTGGACCTCAGAAAACTACCTCTTTCTCCCAGTTCCTCCCCCACACCCACCAATCAGCAAAGGCAAGTTCACTTACACACGTGCGTGCGTGCACACACACACACACACACACCACCACCCTCACCCCACCCCCAGCCTCCTGGCAGCCTAAGGAACAGACACAAAGGTTCAAGATCAAAATAAAAACTCCCGGGGGAACACGGTCTGCTCTGCACCTACTAAGGATGCCTGTCTCCTAACAACTCCCTTGACTGGCCGTGGGGTGAACTCTCTTCCTTCTTCTTCCCACTGAAGCTAAGATGCGTGCGGCCACCAGAGACCCCATCACAGCCCCACAGGCTGTGCAAGCGAGGAACACAGCACTTCTCTCCCCCAGGTGCAGGGCCCACCCAGCCGGCTACACCCGAGAAACCAGACGGTGGTCCCTGCCGGAGAACCTGGGGTGGCAGGAAGGGGGTCATTTGGCTGAGGACTGCTTCGGGAGGTGTGGTCCTAGGTGGATGGATCTCTGGCAGTTTCCTGGACACAGCACCGCAGACAGCCTGCCTTTCCATAGCGCCGGCCTGGGGGTCATGGTCAGGGGGGTCTGGAAGGGCACTGAGCCCTTGGGGGGGAGGGCGGGGGCGGCAGTGCTGACCACCTGCCCCCCCCATCATCCAGCGCATTGAAGCCCAGACAGCAGCGGGTGGCAGCAACACCCTCAGAGCTGGCATCACTGGGCAGAGGGCACCAGCCACGGATTGCCAAGCATGTGCCAGGCCCAGACTGGGCTGCTTCTTGCTTCATCCTCACGACCACCCCACAAGGCTGACAGGTGAGGAAACCAAGGCACAGAGAGAGGAAGGAACTTCCCCAAAGCCACTCAGCTGGTGTGTGAACCCAGGACGCGAGCCTCCAGAGCCCACAGCAGCATCCCACCTCTGGTGCTCACTTGCACTCCCAGCCTCCAGCACAAAGTCTGAGGCTTTGATCTCATTGACTGAATCCCTTATTAAATGAATTATAAGTGAACAGTGAAAGACAGCTGGCTGGGGAGCGGAACCTAAGCTCAGTAAGCAGGAGTAGAAGTGGGGACCTCACAGTCGGGAGATCTGGGCCCCACCCTAGCGGTCCTTCAGGGTGAGAAGGGGAGCGAGCTGCGAAAAGAAGGGTGTGATTTAAACTTTGCCCCCACCCTAACCCTAAGATGTTCATCAGTAAAAATGCAAACCAAGCTACTATTGTTGCCGAGTCCTAGCTCTCTGATCACTGAATGATGGGCCAATGAATCCAAGAGATGAGGAGTTGAGGCAAGAAAGACACTTGAATGGGTAGCCGGCTGACCAAGAAGATGGCAAGCTAGCATCTCAAAATAACTATCTGATGACTGTGGGCTGGGGGGTGGTCTATATTCCAGGTTCTTTTATAGACCAGAGATCCCGGGAGGTGAGGAAGCAAAATAAGAAGGCCATTAATCTTGCAAATATCTCCTAGAATGGGAAGCCTCAGGCAGGAGATGTATTAACTTTTTCCTTCCTGCCAGCCACAGGTGGACAGTGTTCTGAACAAAGGCACTTTAACAGTCAGGCAGAGGGGAAGGATACTCTGAGGCAGGCCATTTCGTATGATTTTAAAAACAAAAGCAACGAAAAGCAAATCAAAGAAACAGTTCCATCATGGAGTCAGAACTGGCTTCTTTGTAACACTGTCCCTTTAGGACGATGTCCATGGGGACTTCCCTGGTGGTCCAGTGGTTGAGAGTTCACCTGTTGATGCAGGGGACACAGGTTTGCTCCCTGGTCCATGAAGATTCCACACACTGTGGGGCAGCGAAGCCGGTGCACCACCACTGCTGAGCCGGTGCTCTAGAGGGCGAGAGCAGAAACAGAAGCCACTGCAACGAGAAGGCTGAGCATGGCAACTGGGGAGCAGCCCCTCGCTTGCCGCAACTAGAGAAAGCCCATGCTCAGCAACCAGAGTAGACAAAAATAAAGAGTAGATAAAGTAAATTCAGATGATGGCCATGAAGGTTGTGAGGAACAGGAGAGCACAGGAGAGGACTTCAGAGATAGGGAGTAACCCGGGGAGAAAGAGGCCAGAAGGAGGCAGGCAGACACATTTCACTCTCTGGGGTGCAGCTCAGGGCGGGGCTGGGCTGCCTGGGAGATGGCCAATGTCTTGGTACCCTGGAGACAGGAGGACCCAGGAGGCTAAGGATGAATAATCAGGAAACTTACTGAAAGGAAGAAGAGCGGACATTCAACAACAGCCGTCTGGAGGTCTAAAAACTGTGTGCAGGGTGGATGCAGCCACAGGCAAATTCCTCTAGGGGAAGAGAGTTCAGCCTGGTATTTTCTCCCTGGGTTATTTTTATAAGAAATTGTAACTAGGTTCACTAGAGATCCAAGAAAAACCAGATTCTGCCTCTTATGTTACATGCATTTCATACCCCTACCTTCTTCCCAGGGATGCTAACATGGGAAATACTGAACACTACACGTAGTGGGGACAAAAAAAAACAACTCCTAAAGTGCTAATTTTTTCAGAAAGCTTGAAGATATTAACTCATAAAGTGAATTCAAGACCTCAAAGAAAGCCACTTCCTCTATGCATCTTCCCTAAAGGTTTAAAAGTGTGAACTCTTGAGGCACTGGGGGCCACAGATTGAAATCCAACCAGCCTGGGCCCTCCCTTCCTGACTTCATGGCACTGCGTCTCATGCTGCCTGTAGGACTGACATACTCTGGTCAAAGTTACTTGCTACCCCAGACCTCAGCTCTTACTGTGTTAGTCCCCCGTTTACCTGAGTCTAGACAGATGCAGTGCACAAGGGGCAGAATGTCAGATGCAAAAGATGGGCTGGGAGGTTGTAGCAGACAACTGAGCTCTGTGATCACATTTGTTAAACTCAAAGTCAGGCCTGTTCCAAACAAGGGAGAGAGCTTGCAGGGCCAACGGAGCAGACACGTGCTCTGGTGGAAAATCTGACTTGCTGGTGAAATGGGGAGACCTCCTCCTTCACAGGTAGCCCTAGTATCCTTGTTTAGCCCCGGACAAGTTCCTTCTCCATCAGATACAGAAATCAGTGACACAGCTAAACAGGGCTGGCTAAACCTTCCAGTCCAATGCACTCCATCACTGCAGAAACCCTTTGGCACTGTCATTACCCCCAAAGTAACCCACTACATTAAAACAGATGCATCATGAAAAATGAAGGCTCTGGAATTTGGCAGATCAGTGTTTGAATCTAAGCTCCACCATTTTCCTACTGAAACAAGCATAACACCTATCTGTACCAGGTTCCTGGATAAAACGCCAGCAAGATTCTTTGCTTCCCCTTCTCTGTAATTGATCTGAAATTCACCTGTCATAAACATCCCTGTTCTGTCCCCTCAGGCAGCACAGTACCAGAGCAATCCAAGAGTCCTTCACATATTTGTAGCTGGGTCTGTGTGCCCCAGGGACCTGCCTGGGCTAAACACCCCAATTCTTCAACCACTCCTCACATGACTTGGTTTCCTGACCCTCCACTAGCTGAGTCACTCTCGCAAGTTAACTGCAGGGCTCCACGGACCCAACTCATTCTAGACTCTGAGTGAGGGTGAGCGGCTCGGGAAAGAGTTGTTCAGCTAGGGGTCGAAGCTTAAGACACCTAAGCCTCAACCCATGGGGGCTGGGAGAGCTCACACGCAGAAGGTGGCAGCGGTTTCCTGGGGCCACTGAGGCCGCCGACCCTCTGGAGGCGTCCTCCAGAGGGAGGCTGTGCAAGCTGTTTACACCGTGTCACACGGAACACCGCGTCCACGATCAGTTTGGTACATCTTTTGGTACATCTTTTTGCCGGGCAGGGAAACGAAACGCAACCACTTGCACTGTTTACTTCCCGAAGATAAAAACACTGCACGGGCTTACGCAATCTTCCCGTCCCGGCTCTTTTTAATGCCTCCCGGATCCCCTTCCTCTTCTGCGGCGCGCCCTCAAGGCCCCGCCCGGATGGCAAACCACCTGCCGCCCTAGTTCCTCTGGCGCTTTAAACAAAATACGGCCACTCCCGGGCCTTCTCGGAAAGAACCATAGGCCGGAAAATGAAACCAGGCCGCGGGGAGGGGAGGCGCGGAACCCGAACCCCGCAGGTACCGCGGGGTGCACGCCACGCCGCGCCCACGTGCAGGACCCGCCGCGGAGCCGGCTGGGGCGGCGCCACGTGAACGCGGCGTGCGGCGCACCGGGGCGGGGCGGAGCGCGCGCTGATCGCCCCGTGCGCTGCGCAGGCAGCCAATCCGCGCGCCCGCCCGGGCGCCCGGCCCGCCCCGCCTACTGGACCCCGCCCCGCCCACCGGGCCCCGCCCCGCCCCGCCCCTTCCTGCCCCTCCCGCCACCGCCTAGTGTCCCCGGGTGACCTCTGCCTGGGCAGCCGGGCTCAGCTGACCTGCGCGCCCAGCATCAGCCCGGGGAGGGCGAGGCGGCGGCCGCTGGGGCAGGGCTCCACCTGCAGGCTCCTGCCTGGCCTCCCACGGCGGAGGCCCCGCGGACACCTGCCTTCTGCCCGCCCCTCTTTCTCCCCCAGCTTCTGGGCCACCTCCGTGCCCTGCAGCCTGGCTCCAGGAGGTGTATCGAGGACGGCAGAGCCTGTCACCCTAAAATACGCCTCCTGGCTAAAGGATTATTTTGAGCTGGTTATTTTAGAGACCGCAGGCACAGGAGAAGTTACCCTTTTTATAAGAAAAATTCACATTAGAAGGGGTCCTGTTTCTAGGAGACAGTGCTTCTTCACCGGAGACACCGGTCTGCAGGGCGTGGCGGGGGTTGTGGACCACACCGTTCCTTCATTCTGAAGTCCCCAGACCCTCATCCCTGCCCTTAGTTCAACTGCCTGGCAGCTTTTGGAGTCTCATATCTTTGTGGGTATATGTCTGTTCACCATTTAAACATTTTTTTCCTTCTATTGATCTTTTTATGAGGGAGAGGCAATCTTCATCGAACATTTTTCTTTCATTTCCTTTCTCCTTTAAATGCCTGGTGGTCCGAGCTGCGTGTTGCTTATCTGCTCCCGTGGCTGTGGGTGAGAAGCAGGCCTGTTGCCCAGAGGAGTTGGGAGCACTCAGCCAGCAGGTGCGGGGGTGCCATACCCCGTCCCCTGAACTTTACAGCAAAAATTCTATTAAAGTAAAACACATGCATTGTGAAATGACTGGCAGATACAGGAAGGACCAAAGTATTCCTGTTTGTGGTCTCCTTCAGACCTCCTGTCTGCAGATATTTTTTAAGGCCCCAGAAGATAGGACGGTCAGCCCCCACCTGTGCACTGAATTTATGATCCACTCACTTCCATCGCTCGTGGGGAATCAGTTATTCAGCACAAGGAATTTTGGGTACCAAATTAATAACACCAGGAGTAAAGGAGAGTGAAGATTAAAAAAAAAAAAAAAAAGCAGCTCACTGTGCAGCTTCTGGGATCTTAGGTTTCCTGACGGGATCTAACCCATCCCCCCTGCAGTGGAAGTGTGGAGTCTTAATCACTGGACTGCCAGGGGAACCCCGAGATTTTAAAAAAAAAAAAATTCCTTGGGAAAATATAAAAGGTAAATATGAAAAATTGGAAGGAAGGAGAGGAAGAGCTATCTGGTATTGGACCAGAATGAGAGCAGTATGAATTTATATTTTTAAAAAGCATGTTTCCTAGCTCTATCCACTGAAAAGTCCCCAGAAACAATGGTAGCCCATGAGCAAAAATCAAACCAGAGCCCAGGTCTGACTTCTAACCACCACCCTCCAGTGAAAGAAACCAGAGCTCTTTGGAGCAGCCGCTGATCCCAAGGCTGACACAGGATGTAGAGATAAAGCACCTGGGGTGCCAGAAAATTAAGGAAGAGCTCAAAAGGCAAAGGGAATGTGTCGAAAAGACATGGCAGCCGACTTGAAAGGGTGTCTGTTAAATCTGGGACGTTTTGAGCATTAAAATCCATCAGGTCAGGATTGGATTCTAACACATGTGATCATCATTTTAAAAATCCTCGAATTCATATGGATAATTTAAGAGAACATTCTTGATTTGGGGAGGAACACACTAAAGTATCTAGGGATGAAGTGTTAGGATGTCTGCAATGAAGTCTCAAGTGTTTCAGCAACAACAAAACACTCTGAGACAATAACACAGTAAAATGCAACAACCGCTGGGGAATCCAGGCAATGCAGGTCATCTCATGTGCTGTGCCTGCAACTTTGCTAAATGCTTAACATTTTTTAAAGTAGAAAGCGATACAGATAGAAATGGAAAACTTCCTCCAGGCAAGGAGTATCACTCATTGCTGACACATGCAATGAAAGCTTGTGGACCTGAGAACTATGTTCTGAGTCATCGAACGTAAATCAAACATCTTATGTTAGTGTAGACACACAAATAAAATACATACGCAGTGAAAGGGACAAGTCTGGGGCAAACGACTCCCAGGTGTTTTGTCCAACGTTCACTGCAGAAAGGTTTCCATCTGCTCCCAGGCCGCCTTCTCAGCACGGCAGTGTCCCCCCAGGGAGGCTCACGTGCTCGGAGGGGACCTCTTTATAACAGACTCTGAGGACAGCGGGTGCAGATCAAAGAGCGACGAGGACATTGACAATTAAGAAGCACATGGGGTCACTGAAAAGGTCTCCTGAAACCAAGGTCCCCACTTTGGCCAGTTGTGCTGGGACACATTTCTGCTGTCATCTAAACATTTCATGTCTCCTTCATTACAGGAGGTCGGCCAGGCCTGCGTCATTCATTCATCACACACTTGCTGCTGTGGTTCTCAAGCCTTCGGGAGGAGTCCCAGGACAGCCTGAACTCTGTTATCTCGTGTTCCAGGGCCCTCCTCTCAGGGGTTCTGATTCATTCTGCACGTTCCCCCCAGACGTCCTGTGTGAATGGGACAGCAGGTGTCCCGGCTGGAGTAACTTAGGACTTCAACCTAACTAGCTTGAAGAGGACAGTGTCTAACCCAAACTAGTCCCCTTCTGAAAAAGAGGCATTTGACTTGTTAACCAGGCAGAGCAACGAAGGAGAGGTACAATGCAGAATAAAGCCTGCGGAAACGCCCCTCAGAGAAGTCATCGGAGCGGTGTCAGAGGGTCAACAACACACGGAGGCCGAGGGGCTGCGGGCTCCCGAGCCAGGGGCTACAAAGCCCAGAGGCTCTGGACACAGCGCTGACTCTGCAGCGTGGACCTTCCCGTGAAGGTCAGGCTCCGCTGCGTGGACCTTCCGTGCGATCACTGTCAGGCGCTGGGAGAAGATTCCATTAGTAAGTTAATCAAGAAGAAAGAAAGACCCTCAAGTTAGAGAGTGCTATCCTTTGAGGCCTGAAGTATTAATGTTCCTACTAATTCTTTAGATAATTCCGTATATGGTTATCAATCATATCGGGCCCCAAGGCTGGACAAGGGGACACTGCCCAGGAGCTTACAGTCCAGCTGGGGAAATGGAGTGAACGCACATTATGGCACAGGAACCACTATTACCTCTGGAGAGAGAGAAAGGGCTAGATCTTGCAAGGTAAAGAATTGCTTCTAATGTCTTAGTGAATTCAACACCTATAGACGTGTAGAGACTGATCAAGATTTGAACACTTGCCGTATATATGTTACACCTCAGCTTAAAAACACATAAAACATAAGCCAACAACAGAAAAGACTCACTTAGGTCTTGGTGTAAACCACTTTTTTGTAATCACCAAAGACGTCAGGTGTATGGATCCCCAGATTAGGACCAGGTGACACTTCAGAGCAGGAGAGACTGTCCTGTTGTGACTTGTTCAAGTCACCTATATACCAGCTCTTAGTGTGATGCACACTTTGTAGAGGGGATGAAGAAGAGGGATTAATGCAAACTGAAAGACCTTCAGGATACCCATCAAGATAGCTAAATATACCACATGTATTACCAATTAAAGGTAGGAATCATTACTGTAGGCCTTTGGGGACTAAAACTCAAATGCATATTGAAGAAACCAACCCTAACAGCATGAGAGATGAAAGAGGATAATTAGAATCTCACAGTGCACTTGCTGGAAGAGATCCCTCCTGCCCTCCCAGTATGCTCTCCCACACACCCTGAGGTCGCCTGGGGTACCCCCAGGCCACGGTCCACATCACCCCTGCCCGGAACCCGGCGCCCTCGGAAGAAGCACAGAGACGTGGTGGGTGGGCAGAAGTCCAGACAGAGACTGGAACCCAGGACCAGCCTCGGCTGTTCCTCCTGGTCATCGGTCACCTTGGCAGGGTCTATGAAATCGTTCTCTCTTTCTGTTCATCCAGAAAGTCGAGACAAAACCTTGCTTCTTGAAAGCTGAGAAAGCAGCTGCCATGAAGACGATGAATTCTTTTTGTTTGGTTTTTGGAATGGCTTTCTTGAGACATAATTCACCCATTTAAAACCAAGCAATTCTAGGACTTCCCTGGTGGTCCAGTGGCTAAGACTCCGAACTCCCAACTCAGGGGGCCTGGGTTCCATCCCTGGGCAGGGAACTAGATCCCCATGCTAAAACGAGGATTCCACGTGCCGCGACTAAGATCCAGTGCAGCCAAATTAATTATTTTTTTAAAAAAGCTATAAATGGGGAACAAGCTTTTAAAACAGCAAACTGCTTAGATTTTGTAGCTTTTATTTTTTAAAAAGCATCTGTATCCAATGTTTGAGGTTTTTTTTTAATAGTCATGGACAGTACTGAGTGTAGCTGTCTTCAGAGTGTAGCTCATTCAGACGGCCACAGAATACTCCATAATGGGGCTATACCAAGAATGAACTCAGGCTTCTGTTCATGTGCTTTCGGGGTGTCCAAAGGGATTCCCAACAGAGTCTTAGGGGACACCAGCTGCCCAGGAGTCTCCCTCAGTGACACACCCAAGAGTGACACCTGGTGACAAAGAACGACGCCTGGTGACAGGCTGTGTGGGTGTCCACTTTATAACGCAGCTCCAGACTCTTTCCCAGGCACTCGCGTCAGTTCACTCACCGTCCGGCAATATGTCAGACCACCCTCCTGGTTCACGTTCTACCCAACACTCCATAACGCCAGCCTTCCTGTCTGTCAGCAAAGAAGGGTCAAACGGTGCCTTCCCCCGCGCTCTCCGGCTGCATTTTCCTGAGCAGCGAAGAGGCGGAATTTCTTTTTCTCCTTCATCCCATTACACACTGGCTGATTTCTAAAAGGTTTTCCCAGGCCTTTGGTTATTTCTAACAGGAGCCAGAGAAAGGAACAGGGCCACAGAGACACACAGGCCGCCTCCCCTTGCTGGGCACAGCTGGTGCTCCTGGAGCGCGGATGACCGGTTTACCATCATGCCCTGTATTACGTATTGGGAGGCATCCACAAATGAAATCTGTAGAAGTTTTATAACCTGAAGAAACAAATTTCCTCTAAAGCAGTCTGTGACCACGTGACCTGTTCCTGCATTCAAATGACTTTATACAAAAAAGCTTTTATATCATCTGGGATTTGCACCAAACATGATTTCAGCTTGAAGTGGGTTCCGTGTTTTGTTCCCCATTTTTACGTCTGGGAAATGATATCATGACAGCAAGCATGACTCATGGTAAAGTGGATGCTGACTGACTCATTTTTGTGAAAAAGGGATGACATTTGAGTTTTAGGCTTTTCGTGCAGAAGCCAGGCAATTTGCAGATTCAGATTCCTTTGCTGCTATTACTGCAAGTTGCTGATAACATTCTTGTTCTGATTTTCTACTGTCTGCTGACAGAATTGCTTTGAAACTTATCTTCATACTTTCCAGCCTGTAACCCAGGGCCATAAAAATAACTTGGATTCTATTTGTTGCTCCAATATGATGTTTTCAAACCTACTTCTCCAACAAGAGGCCATCCAGGGGTCATCGATCCCAAGGCACAAGGGTTGGCTGAAGGTGGGTCAGGTATCCGCCGTCCCAGTTTGCTCGGGATGAGGAGGCAGCTGGCTCTGGGGACTGTCGATGCTAAAATGGGGAGATCTCAGGGACACAGACTCGACTCCTGGTCGGGGAACTAGAAGACTGTCTGGAGAAGACTTTTGAGAATCCCTTGGACAGCGAGGAGATCAAACCAGTCAATCCTAAATGAAATCAACCCGAATATTCATTGGAAGGACTGATGCTGAAGCTGAAGCTCCAGTACTTTGGCCACCTGATGCAAAGAGACTCATTAGAAAAGACCCTGATGCTGGGAAAGACTGTAGGCAGGAGGAGAAGGGGACGACAGAGGATGAGATGGTAGGATGGCATCACCAACTCAATGGACTTGAGTTTGAGCAAGCTCCAGGAGACAGTAAAGGAGAGGGAAGCTCGGCGTGCTGCAGTCCACGGGGTCGCAGAGTCAGACACGACTGTGTGACGGACCAGCAGCAGCGGGTACTGAAGATTCCAAATGCCGCAGGGCAACTAAGCCTGCGTGTGGCAACTAAAGTGTCCGAGTGCTGCAATGAAAGATCCCGCATGACACAACTAAAATCCGATGCAGCCAAATAAATATTTCTTAAAAAAAAAAAGAACAGTCAATGCTGATTTGACTTGAAAGCCAGCTTCTTCTTACAAAAAAGTGTCTGTCTGGAGATCAGCCCAGAGCAAAATGGATCTCTGCAGATGTCCGCTTGCCAAGTCCCAATCCTCCTGAGTCCTCTCACGGTTACTCAGCAGTCACCGAGCCCCGCAGCCCCACTGTGACCTGCCCCCTCCGCTGACCACGCGACTCTTAACAGTAACGTGCCCAGCATGTCCACAGGTTAGCTGGGGGCAGTCGTGGAAGCCGCCCCAACTGTCTCTCCCTCCATATCCGATCCATCCACAGACCTGCCGTCTCTACCGCCTGAATACACCGCCTGCAGTTTGGTCCCAGGAGAGCCCCCACGTGCCAGCCTGAGGATTTTATAATATAGTTGATTTGTGCCTGCCCTCCACCAAGTCCCTCCTGGGCCCTCCCATCCCTCTGCAGGGAGGAGGTCAAAGCCTTATAACAGCCTTGAGGACCCACACCACCCACCCACCGACCCCTTCTGAACCGTGACCCACACCCAGCCCACACCAGCCCCTCCCACCTCCATACTCAGCCCACCGCAGCCGCGGGCCCTTTGCGCTACACACCCCCCTGCCAGACACTCTCCTAAGAAACCACATGGTTCACTCCCCACTCCCTTCGGTCCCTGCTCAAATGTCCCCTCAGAGACCATCCTATTGCAAACAGCAGCCCCCCCCGCCTTCCCTGGTCTCTCCTGCATTATTTTTCTACCCAGCGCGGAAACCCCGTGGACAGACGCGGTGCTTGCTGACTCGCCTGTTAACCGTCTATCTCCCCGTCAGAATGGAAGCCCAAGAGGGCAGGCATCTGGCCAGGTCCCTGCTGCACCCTTGGCGCTTCACCCGATCCTGCTCCACGAGGCGAAGGACAGACATGTGCCGCGCAATCGAAGGGCTTCTGGAGGCGACTGAAGTAACATCACAGGGTCGGGGTCGTCCGAGGCAGCCCATCCGGCCTCCCAGTGCGTCTCCTGCCTTTTCTCCCAAGCTCCTCAGCTAAAACTCTTTCCTTGTGTTCCCCAAACATCCGTTTTCTGATGTTTCCCCAGAAAAAGGTGGCCCTTCCAGATGGATGGCTGCATGGTGGGGGCCTCCCTCCTTTGACGCAGATTCACAGAGCCCCCTACCCCACTGAGTTTGGGAAGGTCCCTTGCACCCCCAGACCTGCCGGAGACCCTCAGTCACACCCAGAGCCCAAGCGGCAAGAAGTCTGGAGGTGCCCTAAGGGCTTCCTGGTCTCTGAGGTGCAACGAGAGCGTTCTCAGGAGTGCTGGGCTCTCCCTGTTCGTGGCCTTGATGTGGGTTTGCTGAAGCCTGACCAGCCTCCGTGTTAGTGAAATGCAACTGACTGGAAATGTCACCATGTACCTGTATGCTAAGGGTGAGACTGTTTAATGCATCTTTCTGTCCAGGCATCAACCCAGTACCATTAAATCAAAATTTCTGGCACATCAGACTTTTTAAAAAAGCCCCAGTTAACCAGAGTGTGGGCTTCCGCGGTGGCTCAGACAGTAAACAATCCTCCTGCAATGCGGAAGACCTGGGTTTGATCCCTGGGTTGGGACGATCTCCTGGAGGAGGGCAAGGCAACCCACTCCAGCGTTCTTGCCTGGAGAATCCCCACGGACAGAGGAACCTGGCTGGCTACAGTCCGTGGGGTTGCAAAAAGTCAGATGTGACTGAGCGACTAAGCACAGCCGAAGTGTGCGGCCAGAAATAAGACAGACGGTGCCCTGGAGCCCCGTCCCTGGCCGGCACCTGCGGCCCCTGCCGCCCTGGGGCTGCGGTGCCAGGGGCCAGGCCTTCCCCAGGGTCTGCTCAGGT
This sequence comes from Odocoileus virginianus, assembly GCF_023699985.2. NCBI lineage: Eukaryota > Metazoa > Chordata > Mammalia > Artiodactyla > Cervidae > Odocoileus > Odocoileus virginianus. The sequence continues at coordinate 9,807,848 of NC_069682.1, read as the reverse complement.
CTTTCTCCCTCTCTCTTCCTGCACCTCGCTAAGCTCCTGTCCACCCCCACGGGCTGATGGAACCCTGCTCTCTCTCTGACTGGACTGGCCCAGGTCCCCAGGCCTCCAGATGAGCCCAAGCAGCCTCAGGGGGAGGCCTCCCTGAACCCCACTCAGCCCCACACCCTCCCGTTGCTCACACACTGCCTGCCTAGCCCCTGCCCAGGGCTTCGACATGCCCCCCACCCCGGCTGCGCCCCCCGGCTTAGTCCCTGGACACAGAAGCAGCCAGTATCCAGACGGGCCATCTCAGGCCAGTGGGATGAGAGTCCGCTTCTCCCTGGCACGCAGGACACCTTCAGTTGCCACTCTCCTGAGACGTCAGCCCGGACCCTGGAGCTGCTGGGAGAGGCTGTCCAGGGTGCCCAGGACAGAGTCCCTGGAGGACACAGTTCAGTGGGGGGACACCCCCCCCCCCCCCCCCCCCGCCTCCCACAGCCCAGCTTAGCTAAGGAGCTTGGAGGGGCAGACAGAGCAGGAAGCATGTGTGACAAGCGTCCAAGCTGGGGGGAAGCATCGGTCTCTGGGCCGGAGCTGGAGCAATCTCAGGGCATCACCCCCTCTGTTTCCAAATGGTCAGCCAAGGGCTGTCCGCACCTCCCGGCACCCACTGGAGATCAGGAGGAACAGGAAGGCCACCCACAAAGGAGCTGGGTGCTGGGAGACAGGTGATGGCTCGGGCAGGCCTGCTCTGGGAAAACCCGGTGAAGTTGAAGGAGAGACTCATGTCCCCTACAGGGAAGGTGGGGGGCGGGGGGCGTGCTGGAGGCTCGGACAGTTCACAGATCCACAAATCCTGAGCACATATGAGCAGTGGGCATTTTTAGCTCCACAAGGAGGAAGAAGAGCATCCACCTGCACGAGGCCCCCAGGTCTGAACCCACGAAGGTACAGACCACACTCAGGCGCACAGCATCAGGTGCTGTTGTTAAGGACCTAACTGTTCCACCCAGAAGCACCGAAAAATAGTGACCATCGTCAGAATCACAAGTGTGTCTGCCTTGCTTACATTTATGTCTTTATTTTAGATTACACGTGGGAGCATGGCCATAAATCTTGCAGTGGTCAGGGAATCTGACAGTCTTACTTTGGCTCTGCAACTGCTTACTGCAGAGAAGACTGGAGTTTTGGACAAACTAACCAGGCACAAAGATTTATGAAGCTCTTGCAACCGCCTGGCTGGACAGAAGTATGAGATCCAGACCCTCCCCAAATCAAACGCAAGCAAACTGAGCCCAAGTAAGTGTCTGCAAGAGCCCCGTCTGCACAGAATAGATGGGAAACAGGGCAGAGAAGACTTGAACTTGAGCAGGGCCTTAAGGCAGGACCAGAAGCTGGTGTGTGTATCCACGTGTGTGCAGATGTACCATGAAGGATGGTACATCTCCCCCTCCCCAACCCGGGAGGGGGCAGTTGGCTCCCCCAGGGGAGAGGATGCGGGCAGGGAGCCCAGATGTGGGAGCACGGGGGTCCTGGGGGCCACCACTGGATGCTGAGGACACGGACCACAGCAGAGGACACGCTTTAAGGGAACAGGAAAGCATTAGAGGGGCACAGCTCAGGGATCGAAGGCCTGAGGGACAAAGCAGAAGATCCTGTGGGGAACAGAGGCCCTCAAGGAAATGAGATGGCCTGGCCTGGCTGGCAGGTCCTTCCCTGGGGCAGAGTCTCTGAGATGGAGCCTCCTGCTCAGCAAGCTGCCCTGGACACAGAGGAGAGCGCCTCACGACACAGCCTGCCTGCACCAGGGCAGAGGGTGGTGCTGGTCCAGCACCGGAGCGCAGGGGCTGATGGAGGGATGGGGGACCAGCCCAGCCTTCTGGAGGGCAGAGTCGGGGTCTGCTCTTTGCAATCCTACTGGGAGAGGAAGGAAGGAGAGAGCCCGAGTTGGGGTCCAAAAACCCACTGCCAGCAGCTCACTGGCGGGAACCCCTCAGGTGCCTCCTCTCCTGTGATGGAGGCACTGCTCTGTGCCTCCGCTCCCGGCAGGGGACAGGGCGGGTCCCTGGGCAGCTGCAGCCAATCTGGCCGGACCAGGGCACTGAGTCCTGCCCCTGCCGGGTGTGACCTCAGGGCCACAGGAGAGAAGGGGACATGACTTGTCTCCACGTGCAGCCCCATGCCCTCCTCGGGCCTCCCTCAAGGACTCAGAAGATTCAGGCATCTGAGTTTCTCTCTGCTCTTGTCTAACGTGGAAAACGCTGCTGGTCCATAACTGCAGACTTTTCACGCTGCTCAGTCTCAGCCTGACGCACAAAGTGCCACAGTCCCCCCCCTCCCCAGCCTATCATCGCGGGCCCAGCTGGAAAGGCAAAGCATCCATCCAGCTCTGCTCTGCCCCGAGCTGACTGCTGCGTACAGAGCCTCACTCCTTCACCCTCGCAGTGGACGTAACAGTCCCGGGGTGGTTGAGAGGGTAAGTGCACACGTGCAGAGCTCTCACCCCCGGACTGGAAGGTGCTCCCTAAGGGTGAGTTTGGTTTCTCACTGTTATTTATTATGAGAACCTCATCCCTCTCCCCATCCCTTCTGAAGGTGGGACATGCAGGAACACCTAGGACTCCACCATGTAAAGATATTTTTTTCAGCTTCTCCACCTGGAAGAGTCCCAAGAATTTGGTCCAAGCCCCAGACTCGGAACAGAGCACCCCTCCACCCCCTTGAAAATCACCATCCAGCCTGGTTTCAAAGTCCTCCAGAGGGGGACGTGCCAGGTTCACAGATTTAATCGCCCGATTTGCCGCCCTCCTCCTGGGTTCCCACCTAAGTTTTTGCCGCCCCCTTTGTTCTCACGATTTTCCCTCATGGTCCACATCAGGATGTTTCATTCTCACTCTAGCCCATCTCAAGATTCCAGCAGTTCAACCAAGGGTCCCACTCTGTTCCCCCCCCACACACAGCCACCAGCACCCTGGAACCACCAAGGAGAGAGAGAGGGTGTGAGCATGGTGAACATGTGAATAGCATGAACATGGTGCTGGCATGTCATCCCCTTGGCCGGCGGGGAAGGTAGTCGAAGGTTTCTGCCCACCACCCCAGCCCCACCGTTCACCCCTTGTAGGCTACATGGTTCCTGCTGCTGTCATCACAGCAGGTGGATCACGCCCGGGGGGTGTAACTGCAGGTAGAGAACCTCCAGCATGCCTGGTGCACAGCAGACGCTCGATCTAAAGAATGAATGACTGAAGGAGCAAATGAATGAGCAAGCAAGCAAGTGGTGTGCAGTCACGGAACTCTGTCCTCATTACATTCAGTGCCATCGATTGAGCCCCTCCAGAGGCAAGGCACAGGTGGAGAACCAAAGCCTGAGTGGTGATCTGTTTGTCGCCCCAGGCCCACTGCCTTGAAGGGCAAGGCCAGGTCCCAGCAGGTTCGGGTCCCCACAAGCTGACCCACTTGCACACCACGAGCTTCCTGGCCCTCCGCTGCCAACACCCTAGGGTCAGAGGAAGGGAGCGGCAAGCGGTCTCTGTGAGGTCACGAGCCACCAGCATCCTCCAGAGAGGGGCAGGCCCCATCCAGCCACCGGCTCCAGTGACTGCTGGACCCTCAGCTACCCCCGGCCTGGGGTGGGACTGCCAGGGCTTCTGTAATACCCACTGTGGTTTTCCCCTCCCCTACCCTGGACCTTAGTAATAGGCCCTTCACTACGCTGTTCTCAGCTTGCCTGGAGTGAGCGGGCTGAGTGCTTCCTGCCAGGCCCTGACCCAGCTGGTCCCCGAATCTGTCTTGCAAGACACAGAAACACAGCCTAGGAGACACAGCGGTCAGTTAGCCTTCTGGGTGTGAGCCACAAAGGAGTCCTCCATCTGGCTTCTCGTCCTTTTGCAGGGAGAGAAGCAAAGTCTTTTCATTTCCCATTTTTCTAGTTATTTTTAAAAAATACTTAATAGATTCAGATTCAAATTCTTTAAAGTATGAGTGAGTGAAGATGCTCAGTCGTGTCCGACTCTTTGTGACCCTATGGGCTATAGCCTGCCAGGCTCCTCCATCCATGGAATTTTCCAGGCCAGAATACTGGAGGGGGTTGCCATTTCCTTCTCCAGAGGATCTTCCAGACCCAGGGATTGAACTCAGATCTCCGGCACTGCGGGCAGACTCTTTACCAGCTGAGCCACCAGGGAGCTGGTGGCTCCCCTTTAAACTTTATACTTTATACTTCAAAGGGCTTTTTAAAGGGCTCCCCCCTTTAAAGAATAAAAGAGTATATATATGTACACTGAAGTATCAGTATATATACTGTGCATATATTCTGTGTATACGTATATATATAGAAGTCTCTAGCAGTGGGATCGTTCCAGGGATGGAGTGCCGCAGCCCCTCTCACAGGCTGACCTCTCCACCTCCTGGCAGGTCCAGATGCTGTCTCATCACCGTACCTGGTCTCGCCCTAATTTCCTCTCACTGCGTTTATTTCTCAACAGGAGGTCCCAACCCAGTCAAGTGGGGAAGTTCTGCTTGGACCGCAAGCCCGCCCAAGCCCCGCCCTGGCTCACAGCAAAGCTTCTGAAAAAGCCACAAGACCCGTTTCTCACACTCTGGACCCTTCAGGAATCAGTGTTCATGGAACAGAGGGGCAGGGTTTGCCTGTCCAGGCAGCAATGTTCTTCTCTTCAGACTAGGGAGAAAAGTCAAAACATGGTGGGCAGCGTGAGGACCAAAGTCTGCTGTGTGTGACTTAATGAGGCCGTCACAGAGGGAAACCTCCACAGGTGAACATGGGCTCAGACGCCCAGGGACCTACTCCTCCTGCGCAAGACGGGCTCCCTTCGAGTGAGCCTACTCCTCCCAGGAGTCTGCCTCCAGAGACCACACGGACGCAGTAGATAAATGACCATTCACGCTGCAGCTACATGAGGTCAGGTGGGGACTCCGGGGAGTGTCCAGAGACACGGCAGCCCCGTTATATACGGAATAATGGAGCCATTGAAGCCGGCCACTTTGGGACCACACGTCATCAGTTGAGGACCTGACAGAACCCTCAGTCCTTGCACTGAGCTGTCACCTGCCTTCTCAACATCCCTACAGGCCGGGAGTGCAGACAATGTCCCTTCACAACCAGGACCTCACAGTGGCACCGTAGCAACCTCCGTTTAAGGGACAAAGGCCAGTAGGGTAATCGGGGCAACCCTAGCATTAATCTGATGATGAACTAGGATGATGAGAGAAGTGTAGAGACGGCCAGAAAGGTGGGTGGAGGCAGAGGGAGGAAGCCACGCAGCCGTCCCCAGTCCCCAGGTGTTCGAGAGGGCGTCGCTGGCATGGGTCACTGGTACCCAGGTAGGGGTGGGGAAGCCTTGGGTCCAAGTGACAGTGGGTCCCAGAGCCCTTGCCAACAGAAATAGAAAAAGCAGGAGTCAATCAGACGGCTCTGTTTGGAAAGTAAACCGAGCCTCCTCCATCCATCCTGAGCTCCGACCTGAGGATGGAGCGTCCTGGCCCAGCTCTGCAGTGCCCGGGGCACAGCAAGGCCTCCATCGCCCTGCCAGGAAAATGGGCCACGGGAGTAGCTGGGGCTTTTCTGCGGGGGAGCAGGGCCTGCAGGTGGGCCGGGTGGGAAGCTCGGTGCAGGCTGCCGGGCACAGGGAGGCAGGTCTTGCCTCGTAGGCGGGCCGCTCCTCTGCCGGCTGCCCCGCGCGCCTCTCACCCGTCCCACACGTCCCAGCTGACGCGCTCGTATTGCGGATGAAGAAACCGAGACTCCGGTCGGCTAAACGACTTCCCGAGAGTCAGAGGGGAGGTAGAAAAGGCCGGAGGCAGGACTCCCACTCGGATCTGCTTCCACACCTGCGTGCTCCCCCGCCCGTCTCTCCGGGAGGCTCGGACTGCAACCCGAGCGCGCCGGGACCCCACGCTGCCAACCTCTCGCCACCTCTGGCCGCCATAGAACACTCCCCTCCCAAATCTTCAGCCCGCGGGGAGAGCCCGATTCCACCTGCATCTCAGAACTTGCCGCGGCGCGATCCGGGTTTGTCCAAGTACCGCGACCCACGCTCTGCGAGCGGCCTTTGCCGTGCGCGCTGCACACCGGCTCGGGCACGTGGGGATCAGCCCACCGGGTGGCCGGAGGCGGCGACGCGGGGTCGGAGGGGCCGCAAGGAAGGAGAGGGGCAGTGCGGGGCCGGCGGGCACACCGCGGCGCCCGGCTCCCCGCGCCCTACCGGCCTCCCCGGGCACCTGGCCGCTCAGGTCTCCCGCCCCGGCCGCGGCGCGCTCCACGGGGACCCCGCCTACCTTTTCGGAAGGGCATCGCGGAGAAGTGCTCCCGGGACACTGAGGCCGAGCGACGTCCGAGTGCCAACCCCGTGGCTCGGGGGCGCCTGCGGGCGCCGGGTGTCGGGCGAGGGAGGGGAAAGGGACATATTTGGGCAAAGGCCGGCGCGTCACCGGCGGAGGGTGGAACCGCGGCGGAGCGGGAAGCGCGGCCCCGGGGCGGGCCTCATGGAAACCGTTTAACCCTTGCTCCCCCGGCCGGCCGGCCAGCGCCGGCGGTCTCCCCGCCACTGCTGGGGTCTGGGTCCAGAGCTCCCCGAAGCCTGGCCTGCGTCTCCTGACGCATCTGAGCGGAAACTCCTGATTGGGAACAAAAATCTACTCCCTTATCAAAGCCTTCGGGCTGCTGGGGGGACTTCATCCATGGAAGTGTTGGGAGAACTTTATTCCATTTTAATCTTTTTGTCCTCAGGTCCAGGAGATGGCTCCAACGCTGGCTGAACTGATTTGAAATTAAATGAGGGCTGGAGGAAGCAGCCACACGCACAGCTCAATAAGTATGTTAAAAAAAAAAAATAATGATGGTAGTGGGACTTAGGGAACTGTAACCCAGAGAAATGGGGGAGGGACGTTGCCCCTCAAGTTACTGGTTTGCTTGTGAGACCAGCACCTGAGAAAATGCTTTATAATATGATGGACTCAAAAAGCCTCAAAGGCAGGTCATCCTTCCAGTCAAGTAGGAGTTAATTCCTGTGACAAGTGCTATTTCACGTTACAGTTTGAAGATGTTAGCACAATCTCCTGATCTAATATTTAAAGCATCCATGCAAATAGTAGTTGGCATTTCTATGTAGTGAAAACTACCAACCAGGTGAGCTGGAAAAATCAAAGCCCGTAGTTTGGTTTCTAAAATTTTTTTCTTAATCAGAATCAGAACCATTACTGGTTAATAGTCCTAACTACCTCCTCACCCCCGCCCCCCGCCCCAGCCCCACCGCACCCTGTTTTGAAAGAAGGAAGTGGCCATTGGGTCAGACTGTCAAGGGCCCTGGTGGAGCCTTCTGGAAAGACTCTGTTACATGGACCCAGCTGGAGAGCTGGCTAGTGAGCCCTGGTGAGTGTGGGCATCAGTCTGCCCACGGGAGCAGGAAGTGAATGACAGCTGGGGGAGCCCCAGATTCAATTCCATGCTCAGCTCCCTCTGCCCTTTTCCCGCCGTGAGCATGATGCCTGGTGGCCGTGCACTTTACTCCATGGTCTGAGCTGCCACGGAAGGCACATTTTATCTAAGGCCAGATAAAGCACACAGGACCACACATCACAGATGCAGACTGCTCTGAGTCACCGAAGCCAGAGGACGTGCACTTTGCGATGACGGCCCTTTTGTCCTTCTGGTTGGCACCTTTACTGCTCTATGGACTTGAGTGACTGATTGTGAAATACAGTAAGAAATCTTTGGTCTTTTGTACCGGTTCTCAGCACACAGCTCCTAAAACCTTTGAAACCTCTGGAGAGATCTTCTGTATGGTAGTGAGAAGAGCAGTGGCCAGGAGCCCCTCGATAGTTTCAGGATAGGAGTGGGTGGTCAGAAAGACCCAGCATGATTAGAGGACTGGACATGGAGCTCAATCACCAATGGGCAATGATTTAATTAATCATACCTCCAAAATGAAACCTTAGTCAAAACCCCACCATGGCAGGGCTGGGAGAGCTTCTGAATGGTGGGCATGTGGAGGCGCTGGGAGGGTGAGGCAGCCAAGGAGACCTGAAGGTTCTCTGCCCCCCTTCCCTCTCACCTGCCCCCTGCATCTCCTCTGTGTGGCCGCTCCTGACTTACATCCTCTATGTTATAGTTAGTTGCTCAGTCATGTTCGAGTCTGTAACCCCGTGGATTATAGCCCACCAGGCTCCTCTGTTCATGGAATTCTCCAAGCAAGAATACTGGGGTATGTAGCCATTCCCTTCTCCAGGGCCTCTTCCTGACCCTTGGATTGAACCTGCATCTCCTGCATTGCAGGCAAGTTTCTTTAGTATCTGAGCCTCCATAGTAGCCAGTGAAGTAAATACTTTTCTGGCTCCTGTGAGCCTGTCTAGCCAGTTATCAAACCTGAAAGGATGGGGTTGGAGGAACCCCACTTTGCAGCCAAACTTGACAGAAAATGGTACCCTGGGCAGTACTTGTGACGGGCATCTGAAATGGGGCAGTCTTGAGGGACTAATCCTGTAACCTCTGGGATATGGGCTAAACCCGGGTAGTTTCAGAGCTGAGTTGAACTTCAGCACATCCAGTGGGACAACTGGCTGTTGGTGTGGAAAACCCACACATTTCGTACCAGAAGGGCTGAGTAAAACCAGTTCAGATTCATGCAGCCTGATCTGTCTACTTTGAGTATAATGCAGCGTAGGAAACAGGACTCCGTACAGTCTGGTTTCCCTCCCATGTTCAGAGAGCAGCCCTCTCCGATTTTTGTGGTGTCTGTTTAACAACCCTGAGAACATTTGTTCTTTCACCACCAGTCAGAAGCAGCCAACAAGGATTGATGTCAACATCTAATAACAGAGTGCTTCTGCTTGTCCCTTGCAGAAGGGAGGAAATAGCCCAGGCAAGTTCCCACAAGAGGTAAGAGTGTCATGGACAGTGGGATTTGCTGAAGCACTAACTTTATCACAGGCAGTGCTGGTGCGGAATGCGCTGGGGTGGTGGGTCATGGTCCTCTGGTTTGCAGATGTGGAGGAAAGGTCGGGAGCAATTTGAAATTGAGAATACGTTCCCAGGTCCTGTCACCAATGTAACATGAGTCATAAACTAAGTCATGTCATCAGTGTTCAGCAAATTTCAATTGTGTCAGCTGACATTTTTGTCTTCAGTCTAATGGAGTATTGACTCAACACTTCTTCTCTGCTAAGGAGCTCTTGGTGCATCGAAGTGGCATTTTTAAAACCTACCCTAATTTCTAGAACTGTGAGGAAACTTCAGGGCCTCCCCTAGGCCCTAGCTGATCACCAGTTTAGGATGGTCACCGTCAGCGGAATCATCTGAGGTCCTGAGGCCAGAGGCACTCAACTTGCAGGCAGGAGAGGAGAAGAGGCTGGAGGGCTGCTCACACGGATCGCTGGGCCTCAGCCCTTGTTTCTGATTCAGTCTGGGGTGGGGCCCAGTAACTGACCCATCTGGCAAGAAGCCCAGGTTATAAGGATGCTGCCGGTTCTCCTGGTTCAGACTGCACTTAGAGAACCAAGAGGAAAGTGAAGCTTAGATGCAAGGCAGGGGACTAAGGAGCCAGATCAGAATCTCGGGCTCTGTTTCCCCAGGATGTGAGCTGCCTTCTCCCGGCTTTGGTGCCCTGTGCCCAGGCTCTTGGCAGGAAATGCCCAGGGCACAGCCTCTGGTTTTCTCTCTGCAGGAAGAAAAGGGTCCCCACCCAGATTTCTTTTCCGATTCATACGCAGAAGGCTTTCGTGTCCTCTCATAGGGACAGGAACACTCAAATAGGAAGAGATCTCACAGTCCACCAGACTCCCCAGGAGGAGAGTCCAGGAACTGTCCCCACTGCGCTGGCTCCCACAGCCTGGCTGCCCCCTCATTCTTCCAGGCTCCTGGGTGTCTGCAGACCCACAGTCCCCACAGGGGAGGGCGGATGAAAAGAGCAGAGCTGAAGAGTGAGAATCCCCACTTCGTGCTTCCTAAGCTGGGTGACAGCCCCCTTGGAGCCTCCGCGTTTGGTCCATAAATGGGGAAGCTGCCTCCTTCGTGGGTTGCTGTAAGGATTCGAACTCATGTTTGCCTAGAGCACAAGTGCCCAGTGAGAGGTGTTAATAGTTATTAGTAACATTAATAATAGATCTGAAAGTGGAGAGAGGCTCCTTCCAGGGTCGCTGAGTGGGGAGGGTCCCTGCAGAGGAGGTGAGTGATGGGAGCGCCTGGGGAGGCATGGGGTGGGGGCACGTGGCTAGCCCAGGGAACGTGGGGGCTGAGGTTCAGGGGGGTCAAGTGTAGCAAGAATCCAGCTGCGGGCGGGTGAGCTCCCCTTGACTGCATTTTACCAAAAGGTAAGTGTGTGTCTGTGTGTGATGATGACAGGGTCAATGATCCATAGTATCAGAGCATGACCATTAAGTGTAGTTCTATGGAAATAGCCAAGACATGCATGGAAACAACAGAAATGTCCATCAACAGATGAACGGATAAAGAAGATGTGGTACATATATACAATATTACTCAGCCATGAAAAGAATGAAATCATGCCATTTGCAGCTACATTGATGAACCTAGAGATTATCGCACTAAGTGAAGTAAGTCAGAAAAAAAGACAAATACCATGTGATGTGATATTATATGTGGAAGCTAAAATGTGATACATATCTACAAAACAGAAACAGAATCACAGATCTTGAGAACAGACTTGTGTCTGCTAAGGGGTACGGGGTTAGGGGAGGGATGGATTGGGAGTCTGGGGTCAGTGGATGCAAACTATTATTTCTAGGATGGATAAACAACAAGGTAGAGCACAGGGAACTATATTCAATATCCTATGATGAACCATAATGGAAAAGAATAGGAAAAAGAGTATATGTGTATAACTGAGTCAGTTTGCCATGCAGGGAAAATTAACACAATGTTGTAAATCAACTATACTTCAATAAAATTTTAAAAATGAAGAACAGTGCTGTGGACATGTCTACTACTCACAGATCTTGGTTTCTAAATACCATTCTCTGATTAAAGGACCCAGGAGACCTTGGAGAATTGGAGCAGGCAATATGAGGGTGCCAGGAAATCATTAACCATTATACCGAGGTACGAACAAGTGACAGGGGCATGTCCAGAAGACCCGGGGGCCATCCTGAAAGGGCTCCTCTGGGACAGTTTGGGCAACAAGATAAAACAGAAGAAAGAAAGATTCCCTGAATCCACATTGAAGTAAATAAATAGGTAGGTGAGTAAACAAACAAGTGGGAATGGAAGGAACACTCTTCCTCACAAATTCTAGAATTTGTAGAAATTAACGATTTCTAGATTTATTGAAATTATGAGAATTCTAGTTAATAAATGTATAAGGAATTATAGAACCAGGAACTTTTTGGAAAATCCCACGGCAGTAATTGTTTCGCAGAAGAATCATTGGTGGTTGTTAAAATCAGTGAGCAAAAATATGGTGAGAAACAGGATACCGACAGGCTCATAGTCTTTCCCACAAGGTAGTTATTCATGACAATGGGGGAGAAGGCAGCTTTACAATGGAGAAACCAGGCAGCTTTGGCCACGGGACCAACGTGAACGCCTTCCATGAGGGACCAAACTGGGCCTCTTGACACAGTGCGCTGAGAAGGACACAGCGTCACATCTTCGATGCTCTTGCCAAAAATCCGTACTCTGAATTTAATCTCGAGGAAACAACGGGCACCTAAAATAAGGGGCATTCTACAAAATAACTAGTTGGTACTTCTTCAAATACATCAACATCACGGAGACGAAGACTGAGGAGGTGTTCCAGATGAAAGAGGGCTAACAGTTTCCTGCACCGCAAATGGACCACAAAGGGGACGCCAGCAGGATAGCTGGGGGAATGTGTTCACTTCCAGACTTTAATAACTGTGCTGTGTTTATGCAACAGTTGGGGGGTTGAAGTGAAGGGTTTTTGAGAATGCTGTGTACTGTGTACCAATTTTTGTGAGTCTGAAATTAATTAAAAATTAAAAGGCTTAAAAAGTGAAAACCTAATTATAGGTACTGGAGAGCTCGCTAAATGAGAAGACTACCAAACTGACTTGGCCGTGTGATCACCCGCCGGTTACCCTGGTGACTGGAACTGTCCAACGGCCGGGTGGCCCAAGTGCTGACAAACCCAGTGCCTTATCACTGCCCATCTACTGGGCCACAGTTGTGTAGGTCAGAGGTCACACAGCGGGACTGGGCTTTCTGCTCAGGGTCTCCCGAGGTTGAACGGCGGTGTCAGCTGTGCTCAGGTCTCACCAGGAGGCTCTGGAGACAAACACGCTTCCGGGCCCTTGCTTGGAGGCAGAATTCAGTTCCCACGGCTACAAGAACAAGGTCCCCGTTTCCCACTGGCTGTCCGCGGGCCACACTCCGCTCCCAGAAGCTGCCTGCGTTCCTGCCACGTGGCCCCTCCATCTTCAAGACCACGAATCCTCCTCATGCTTTGAGCTCTGACATCTGGGACCAGCTGGAGAAAACTCTCCACCCAGATAATCGCCCTCTCTTAAGGCCAGCTGGCTTAGGATCTTAATTCTATATGCAGTCTCCTCCTCGGCAGTACCTGGACTCATGTTTGCCAGGATCACTGCAGAAGTGTGTGTACAGCAGCGCCAGGGGTCTTGGGGGCAGGATGAGAATCCTGCCTACCACGGAGAGTAACCTCTTAAACCGAACACATATGTATGAACCGGCAGGTGGGTGGGGGAGCGGACTGCCCGCAGCAGGGCTGCCCCAGGGCCTCGCCAGCGAGTCTGACCCAGTCCGGGATGGCTGATTCTCAGAGGGGCCTCCTTTTTCTCTCCGGGCACTCCTCCTGCCTCTGCTGCTTGACCATGACGTTGATACGTTGATACGTCATCCGTTATCCTCTCTTCTTCCAGCTGGAGTTTCAGAAGTCAGAATTTAGTCTCTAGGGAACAGAGCCTTTTCAAACCCTTGATTAACATCCCCAAGGCAGGCGAGCACCTTTGTATCTCTTGCTCAACTGTGCCTGCAGCTTTGCGAGCAGTTACCAATGTGCCTGCTGGGAACATGCGCCTCGAGGCCAACCAGCTCCATCGGGGACGGTCACCCCTTTCTTCAGAAGTAGAGACTAGCTGAAGTGAGGCTCCAGAGTCAGTGGTCGGCCTTTTTGAGCTGCTCAGGGTTGAACTCGGGCCTTTGAAGCCCGCGGGGCCCGGGGATGGGTTTACCTTGAGGAAGGAGCCACTGAAAACATCAGAGTCCTAAAGGACTCAGAGTGTAACCAGTCTGCTGCTGGGAAGCCACTCCTGTGTCAGTACAACTAGGCTTTTATTTAACGTTACAAAGGGCTTTCATGTGTTTTTTTCACTGCACTGATAAGTTTCTGATTCAAGCAGAGGCCAGCATTCGCCCCGTTTTGCGAATGACAAAGCTGGCCCCATGGGGGACATGGCTTGCCCTGGTGCCTGGGCCAGACCAAGACAGAACAGAGGCCCGAACCTCCAGGGAGCTGGGCTCTCTCTTGCCGTCAGTGTCCTTGGCGGGGTGTCACGATCCTCTGGGGGTTAGCTCAGCCGGGAACCGGGGGCCATTCAGTCTCGGTGTATTTTGTCTTAATAACCTATTTATGGCTGAGTAGCCAGGCTGCCTCTTTCCCAGAAATCAGGCTAAACCTCTTGGGCCAAGTGGCGGCTTTCCACCCCATTACGGTTTGAGAATACACCACTGCCTCTGAAGGGGAAAATGGGAGTCATTGTGATTTCAATTAGTCACATAATCACTTCTGGAGAAAAAGGGTACATTTTCCTTATTAGGGGACACTTCACTCTTAATAAAGACCCTCGGGCCACAAGGTAACTAGAGGCAAGGGCAGTGGGCAGGCTGGCGGAGGCGCAGGCAGCGGTCACACAGTAAACAGCCTAGAGGAAGTTGGGCTCTGAAGACAAGGATGCGGGCCGAGGGAACTGGCCCGGCCAGACGCAAAACTCTTGAGAGGGAGGGGACTTGTGGCCCAAGTGTCTCTGGAGGCCCCCCGCCACCCTGCAAGGACAGCCGACCACTCATGCTATGCCTCCAGCTGGGTCCCCTACCCCTTGTTTCATTCCTTCCTGAATGTAACTTCCGACACCTGTGGTCCTATTCAAAAGTAGAATGACTGTAATCCTGTTTACTCTTTCCCCTCAGCTTGAGGTCTGAGCCTGCCTGGTACCATTTAAGTGCCCAATGAACATTTATTGGATGAATGAAGGATGAATATCTAGAAGACTGTGCTCCTAAAGGCTTATAGCATGACATTCATCTCAGTATCTTTAGCTCCAAAAGCCTGGTTCACTGTAGGTGTACAATCATTGTTAAAGGAATGAGTCAGCCGATCACAAAGCTACCCTTGCTGAATATAGATTCTTACTTCTGTCTGGCTTGGACTCTAAATAACATTTTGTCATCTGTATCACTGGTCTCGCACAATGTATGGCATGTGGAAAATGCTCAGTAAACATAGTAAAGTTCAATTTAATAAACGATAGCTCCTAAGTTCAGTTCAGTTCAGTTCAGTTGCTCACTCATGTCCGACTCTTTGCGACCCCATGGACTGCAGCACGCCAGGCCTCCCTGCGCATCAGGGAGGGGCAACTCCCAGAGCTTACTCAAACTCATGTCATTTGACATGAGTCAGTGATGCCATCCAACCATCCATCCTCTGCTGTCTCCTTCTCCTTCTGCCTTCAATCTTTCCCAGCATCACGGTCTTTTCAAATGAGTCAGCTCTTCCCATCAGGTGGCCAAAGTATTGGAGTTTGAACTTCTACATCAACATTCATTGTGATTCCAATGAATATTCAGGACTGATTTCCTTTAGGATGGACTGGTTTGATCTGCTTGCGGTCCAAGGGACTCTCAAGAGTCTTCTCCAACACCACAGTTCAAAAGCATCAATTCTTTGGCACTCAGCTGTCTTTATAGTCTACATCCATACATGACTACTGGAAAAACCATAGCCTTGACTAGATGGAACTTTGTTGGCGAAGTAATGTCTCTGCTTTTTAATACGCTATCTAGGTTTGTCATAACTTTTCTTCCAAGGAGTAAGTGTCTTTTAATTTCATTGCTGCAGTCACCATCTGCAGTGATTTTGGAGCCCCCCAAAATAAAGTCTGACACTGTTTCCACTGTTTCCCCATCTATTTGCCATGAAGTGATGAGACCTGATGCCATGATCTTAGTTTTCTGAATGTTAAGCTTTAAGCCAACTTTTTCACTCTCCTCTTTCACTTTCATCAAGAGGCTCTTTAGTTCCTCTTTGCTTTCTGCCATAAGGGTGGTGTCATCTGTATATCTGAGGTTATTGATATCTCTCCCGGCAATCTTGATTCCAGCTTGTACTTCATCCAGCCCAGCATTTCTCATGATGTACTCTGCATATAAGTTAAATAAGTAGGGTGACAATATACAGCCTTGATGTACTCCTTTTCCTATTTGGAACCAATCTGTTGTTACGTGTCCAGTTCTAGCTGTTGCTTCCTGACCTGCATATAGGTTTCTCAAGAGGCAGGTCAGGTGCTCTGGTATGCCCATCTCTTTCAGAATTTTTCAGTTTGTGATGATCCACACATTCAAAGGCATAGTCAAAAAAGCAGAAATAGATGTTTTTCTGGAACTCTCTTGCTTTTTCAATGATCCCCAATGGATGTTGGCAATTTGATCTCTGGTTCCTCTGCCTTTTCTAAAACCAGCTTGAACATCTGGAAGTTCACAGTTCACATACTGTTGAAGCCTGACTTGGAGAATTTTGAGCATTACCTTACTAGCATTAGAGATGAGTGCAATTGTGTGGTAGTTTGAGCATTCTTTGGCATTGCCCTTCTTTGGGATTGGAATGAAAACTGACCTTTTCCAGTCCTGTGGCCACTGCTGAGTTTTCCAAATTTGCTGGCATACTGAGTGCAGCATTTTCACAGTATCATCTTTTAGGATTTGAAATAGCTCAATTGGAATTCCATCACCTCCACTAGCTTTGTTCATAGTGATGCTTCCTAAAGCCCGCTTGACTTCACATTCCAGGATGTCTGGCTCTAGGCGAGTGATCACACCATCATGGTTATCTGGGTCATGAAGATCTTTGTTGTATAGTTCTCCTGTGTATCCTTGTCACCTCTTCTTAAAATATTCTGCTTCCGTTAGGTCCATACCATTTCTGTCCTTTATTAAGCTCCTATTTGCGTGAAATGTTCCCTTGGTATCTCTAATGTTCTTGAAGAGATCTCTAGTCTTTCCCATTCTATTGTTATTCTCTGTTTCTTTGCATTGATCACTGAGAAAGGCTTTCTTATCTCTCCTTGCTATTCTTTGGAACTCTGCATTCAAATGTGTATCTTTCCCTTTCTCCTTTGCTTTTTGCTTCTCTTCTATTCACAGCTATTTGTAAGGCCTCCTCAGACAGTCATTTGGCTTTTTTGCATTTCTTTTTCTTGGGGATGGTCTTGATCCCTGTCTCCTGTATAATGTCACGAACCTCTGTCCATAGTTCATCAGGCACTCTATCAGATCTAGTCTCTTAAATCTATTTTCACTTCCACTGTATTATCATGAGAGATTTGATTTAGGTCATACCTGAATGGTCTAGTGGTTTCCCCTACTTTCAATTTAAGTCTGAATTTGGCAATATCATGATCTGAGCCACACTCAGCTCCTGGTCTTGTTTTTGCTGACTGTATAGAGCTTCTCCATCTTCGGCTGCAAAGAATATAATCAATCTGACTTTGGTGTTGACCATCTGGTGATGTCCATGTGTAGAGTCTTCTCTTGTGTTGTTTGAAGAGGGTGTTTGCTATGACCAGTGCATTCTCTTGGCAAAACTCTATTAGCCTTTGCCCTGCTTCATTCTGTACTCCAAGGCCAATTTGCGTGTTATTACTCCAGGTGTTTCTTGACTTCCTACTTTTGCATTCCAGTCCTCTATAATGAAAAGGACATCTTTTGGGGTGTTAGGTCTAGAAGGTCTTATAGGTCTTCATAGAACCGTTCAACTTCAGCTTCTCCAGCATTACTGGTTGGGGCATAGACTTGGATTACCATGATATTGAATGGTTTACCTTGGAAACGAACAGAGATCATTCTGTTGTTTTTGAGATTGCATCCAAGTACTGCATTTCAGACTCTTTTGTTGACTATGATGGCTACTCCATTTCTTCTAAGGGATTCTTGCCCACAGTAATAGACATGGTTGTCTGAGTTAAATTCACCATTCCAGTCCATTTTAGTTCACTGATTCCTAAAATGTTGATGTTCACTCTTGCTATCTCCTGTTTGCCTGCTTCCAATTTGCCTTGATTCATGGACTTAACATTCCAGGTTCCTATGCAATGTTGCTCTTTACAGTATTGGACCTTGCTTCCATCATCAGTCACATCCACAACTGGGTGTTGTTTTTACTTTGGCTCCATCCCTTCATTCTTTCTGGAGTTATTTTTCCACTCTACTCCAGTAGCATATTGGGCACCTAGCAATCTGGGGAGTTCCTCTTGCAGTGTCCTATCTTTTTGCCTTTTCATACGGTTCATGGGGTTCTCAAGGCAAGAATACTCAAGTGGTTTGCCATTCCTTTCTCCAGCGGACCACATTTTGTCAGAACTCTCCACCATGGCCCATCTGTCTTTTGGTGGCCCTACATGGCATGACTCATAGTTTCATTGAGTTAGACAAGGCTGTGGTCTATGTGATTAGATTGGTTAGTTTTCTGTGATTGCGGTTTTCATTCTG
This sequence comes from Odocoileus virginianus, assembly GCF_023699985.2. Classification (NCBI taxonomy): domain Eukaryota; kingdom Metazoa; phylum Chordata; class Mammalia; order Artiodactyla; family Cervidae; genus Odocoileus; species Odocoileus virginianus. Next base: position 9,790,159 of record NC_069682.1, on the reverse strand, counting down.
TCTGCTCTCTGATGGAGAAGGATAAGAGACTTATGGAAGCTTCCTGATGGGAGAGACTGACTGAGGGGGAAACTGGATCTTGTTCTGATGGGCGGGGCCATGCTCAGTAAATCTTTAATCCAGTTTTCTGTTGATGGGTGGAGCTGAGTTCCCTCCCTGCTGTTTACCTGGGGCCAAACTATGGTGGAGGTTGAGAAACCTGTATGCAGGTCAGGAATCAAGAGTTAAAACTGGACATGGAACAACAGACTGGTTCCAAATAGGAAAAGGAGTACGTCAAGGCTGCATATTGTCACCCTGCTTATTTAACTTATATGCAGAGTATATCATGAGAAACACTGGGCTGGAAGAAGCACAAGCTGGAATCAAGATTGCTGGGAGAAATATCAATAACCTCAGATATGCAGATGACACCACCCTTATGACAGAAAGTGAAGAGGAAAAAAAGCCTCTTGATGAAAGAGGAGAGTGAAAAAGTTGGCTTAAAGCTTAACATTCAGAAAACTAAGATCATGACATCTGGTCCCATCACCTCATGGGAAATAGATGGCGAGACAGTGGAAACAGTGTCAGACTTTATTTTGGGGGGCTCCAAAATCACTGCAGATGGTGACTGCAGCCATGAAATTAAAAGACACTTACTCTTTGGAAGGAAAGTTATGACCAACCTAGATAGCATATTAAAAAGCAGAGACATTACTTTGCCAACAAAGGTCCATCTGGTCAAGGCTATGGTTTTTTTCAGTGGTCGTGTATGGATGTGAGAGTTGGACTGTGAAGAAAGCTGAGCGCCGAAAAATTGATGCTTTTGAACTGTGGTGTTGGAGAAGACTCTTGAGAGTCCCTTGGACTGCAAGGAGATCCAACCAGTCCATCTTAAAGGAGATCAGTCCTGGGTGTTCATTGGAAGGGACTGATGCTGAAGCTGAAACTCCAATACTTTGGCCACCTCATGCGAAGAGTTGACTCATTGGAAAAGACCCTGATGCAGGGAGGGAATTGGGGGCAGGAGGAGAAGGGGATGACAGAGGATGAGATGGCTGGATGGCATCACCGACTCGATGGGCATGAGTTTGAGTAGACTCCGGGAGTTGGTGATGGACAGGGAGGCCTGGCGTGCTGCAATTCATGGGGTCGCAAAGAGTCGGACACAACTGAACAACTGAACTGAACTGAGTTAGATGATGATAATGGAGACCTCCTTCAAAAGGTCCCATGCAATGTTACACTCAGTGCCCCCAACACTGCCTCAGGCCACCACCAACCCATGCTTCTGCTGGAGACTCTTGTACACTCACAGGCAACTCCGGGTCAGTCTCTTGTGTGGTCGCTGCTCCTTTCTCCTGGGTCCTGGTGCCCTCCAAGAGTCTATTTCCCAGTCCTGTGTAAGGTCTGGAAGCTCTATCCTCCAAGAGGGCTTATGCCATACCCATGTCTACTGAACCTAGAGCCCGTCCCTGCGGCAGCCCACAGCTGACCTGTACCTCCACAGGAGGTGCTCAGACACAGCTCTGTCTCAGGCTCTGTGGGGTCCCTGGGTCCTGGTGCGCACGAGGTGAGCCCTCTGAGCGTTTGAGCCCTCTGAGCATCTCTGGCAGGAATGGGGTTTGATTCTAAACGTGAATTTGTCCCTCCTACCGTCTTGCTGGGGCTTCTCCTTTGCCCTTGGGTGTGGGGTATCTCCTCACAGCTGCTTCAGCACCCACCGTCTTACTGGGGTTTCTCCTTTGCCCTTGGACGTGGGGTATCCCCTCACAGCTGCTCACTCCAGCAAAGCGCAGCCGCCACTCCTGTTTTGGTTTTTCACAGTCCGTGCACTGACCAAGTTCTTTCCCCACTATCCACAGACTACATTTTCCATAATAAAAGTAGCGTGACCTTGCCTCTGGCCCAAGGGAGACAGGCCTCCTAATACCTCCTATACTCTATATTAAAAAAAAATAATCCAGGGAGCTATGAATTTCAGATCTCTAACTCTGTACCAGTCTGGGATTTTTCTAACTGCAAGTAACTTAGTCCCTGGGTCTACTGGGACTTAACAAGAAAAGTTTCCTCTTTTGTGGGAAGAAGTCCAGAGGTGAGCAGTTCAGAGCTGGTGATGAATCTCAGGCTCCGTTCTGTCAACCATGGCAGGTGAACTCGTTGCCCACAGTGCGACCACTGCTGCCCCTCCAGGCACGGGGGCCACGTAGTACAAGCTACAACAGGGACACAGGCTTGCACCAGCTCACCTTCTCCTTTTACCAGGAAAGCAAAAGCAATGCCTGAAGGGCCTAACATAGTCCTACTTTCATCTCATGAGGCAGACCTGAGGTTTGCTGCCGGGGAAGCAGAAAATGTGTCTCCTAGGGTAGAGCAGGCAGAAAAGAGAAGGCCAGGGGACAGTGTGTGACCCCAGTGTGGGAGGAGGGCATCCGGAGGCTTTTCAGTCTTGTTTAGGTTCGTGAGGGGAAGCAGTCTCTGTAGGATATTCAAGGTTCTTCCTATCCCAGTCCTGAGAACTTACTCAAAGCAAAGATTCTAAACAAGCACTGATCGTGGACCCAGGGTTTTGACACATCTGACTAAAAAGAACTAAAATGGGCTTCCCTTGTGGCTCAGCTGGTAAAGAATCTGCCTGCAATGCCGGAGACCTGGATTTGACCCCTGCGTTGGGAAGATGCCCTGGAGAAGGGAAAGGCTACTGACTCCAGTATTCTGGTCTGGAGAATTCCATGAGGTCACAGAGTTGGACATGATTGAGCAACTTTCACTTCACTCAAAATGAACTGATGCCCATGATCAGCTTGGAGTTCACAGTTGACTTGCTCTCTCCTAGGCTAAGTCAGTGTCCACATCTTTGCTGTCTGACAGAGGACGCTGAGCAGCCCATGTCTGGTCAGTGGACTTAGAACTGAACACAGATGAGGATGTGGAACTAAAGCCTTCATCCCCTTCTGTTGGGTGGAAGGAGTCTACCTGCCTTTCAGGGAAGACCGATGAGCCAAGTAAACACTGAAGTTTGGGTGTAGATGACGGCCTTCCAGTGGCTTTAGCAAAGGGTTTGTGCTTTGGGATTTTTTGTTTTAATGTGGATCTAAGAGCTGGAAAAAGAAAAAAAAAAAAAAACCTCTTCTAAGCTCTGGAGTTTTTCAGGTTAATTATACCTTCATCTGTTTGTCAGCATTATGGTTTTCATATTTTAGAACTGTATTTGTTCCCTCATTTTCAATGTGGATTTGGGACAGCTGATACACTTTTTAAACTTATGTTACTGCCGAACAGAATGGTAAGCATTTCACAAATACTCAGAGTCTAACTGGTATAAAGATATATGATTTCCCTGAATACATTTTTCAACCTGCCCCAATAAACAAACAAATTACACAGTTTGGCTTAAATGACTCCTCTCTGCCAATAAGCAGAGAGATGGCATCTTCCAACACTGGGAAAATCAAGTTCTATCACTCTTCCCCACCTCGCCCAATACTTTTCAAGTTGACTTGTTTCAAAAAGAAGTTAAACATCTTACTCTAGCCTATTCTTCCCTCTGAGCCCTGAGAAGACAAAATGTTTCAACATAATTAAACTCGATAAGGGCCATCAAATAGCACTGTAGTGGCACCACCCAGCTGGCAATGTTATTTCAGTCTCTGGAGACAACTTCTGGGTCTGCCCCCAAGGGCTGTCATTAGTAGGAGGGGACCAGCTATTCAGAACGAGAGGTGTGTGGGTGATTGGTGGGAAACCTAAAAGGACATGCGAGGAAGGATTATTTTTGTCAGAAAAATACGCATTTGTCTGATCGCCTGGAGGAAAAAGCATCGCCTTTAGTCCTGCATAGTCATTGTTATGAAACTAACACAACTGGTGAGATGTGGCAAATGTGGAAATTATACACCAGCCTTCTTGAGCAACTGTCCACTGTGAAGTGTGCAGACAATCAGAGAAACTGTCAGCTCTCCTCTTAGGAAAGGAATGGAGTCTTGGACTAGAGGGCATCCTTGGTGGCTCAGCGGCAATGAATCTGCCTGCAGTGCAGGAGACTCGGGTGAGCTCAGGGCAGGAGCCTGCGGATGGCAGCCCACCTGCCTGTGCGCTGTCTCCATATGTGGGCCCAGCTCCTGGGTCACCCCTCCACCCACACCAAGCTCTGGATTCGAGCTGAGACGTGACTAAGCCCTTCCTACAGCTCCCTCACAAGGGGGTGTGTGTGCACCTGTGTGCATACTAAGTCGCTTCAGGCATGTTTTACTTTGCTACCCTATGGACGGTAGCCCGCCAGGCTCCTCTGTCCATGGGATTTCCCAGGTAAGAATACTGGAGTGGGGTACCATTTCCTCCTCTAGGGGATCTTCCGACCCACCCAGGGAGTGAACCCACCTCTCCCGCAGCTCCTGCACTGCACAAGGATTCTTTACCACAGAGCTACTGGGGAAGCCCAGTGGGGGGTGGTGGGGGGTGGGCAGTGACAGCTAAAGAGAAGACAACTGAGGAAAAGCTTGAGAGGACCATGACTTTCACGGACAGGAGGCTCCCCTCAGTGGGAATGCCAGGAACAGACTGACCAGAGACCAGCAAAGTGAGTCAGAGATCTGCATCATCGAGAAGACGATGACTCACTGGACCAGGGACAAGCGAGGCAATAGAAGTGAGACATCCTTCTCCCAGCCTCCTTCAGGCTTTCTATGGGACCAAGGATGTTATTCTTAGTAACCGCCATGTCTCCCCTTTCATGTTATCTGATAACATCCAGACTTAAGAAATCACTGCAAGAAACCCTGACTTTTTTCATGCCTTCAGGGGCTTAGAAAAGCCCCCACAGGAGGGAGCATGGAGAATGCATCTGGAAGAACAGCGAGGAGGAGACTCCGTGACGCCCGGATGTGGGAGGGGAGGGCGCCACTCTCCGTGGACAAGGGCATCCTGGGCAGAGACGGAGGTTCAGCTGTGTGCTTCCAAAGGGGCAGACTTGAAGCACCATCGCTTCCCTTGAGCGTCTCAGGTAACCAACAGCCTGCATCTTATTATTTTTTTTAAGTTATCTTTGGAGTTCTTCAGTCATCTCTGGTTCCTACGAACCTAGATCACTTTTTAAGGGAATATATTATCAAGACATTTAGAAAATCATTTAATAAGCACAGTAAGTTTTGGAGATAAACTTAAGAAACTACTTCTCACATATCATGGGGAAATAGACAAGCTACCCTGACTGTGGAAGATTGCTGGCTGCCTACTTAATACCCATTAACCCTCTTTTTTTCAGAAAGAGAACTTCCAAGGTTTAGCAGGACATAAAGCTGTCTGAAAAAAGGCTACACCCCCAGCCTCCTTTCAGCGGACTGTGCATCTGACAGAGTTCCATCCGCTACAACAAAAACAGAAATACTGGATTGTTTCTCAAAGAACAGATGGCACGTGCCTCGTAAACTCTTCATCTCCTCTTTCTACTTCCTGCAGGTGGGAGGCAAATGCGATGGCTGGAACTTAGGCAGTCTTCACACACCATGAGTAGAAGGCATGTGCTAAACATGGTGGGGCGATCAGATAGGTAGCCCCTGGGCTCCTGATACTCTCATCTGGGCCCCTCAAACTGCTTGTCTTGGAACTCTTCTATGAGACAAAAACACATCTTATTTCTACTTTATTTAAGCTACTGTACTGGGGTGAACAGTATCCCCCAATTTATGTCCACCCAGAACCTCAGAATGTGACCTTATTTGGAAATAGACTCTTTGCAGATGCAATTAGTCAAGATGAGAGCAAACCAGATTTGAGTGACCCTAAATCCAAGACGACTGGTGTCCTTGTAAGGAAAGAGATACCTAGACAGAGTGCTGCAGGATGGAGGTCAGGAAACTGCATGATTGGCCACAGCTGCCAGAAGAAAGGGAGAGGCCATCAGAGAGAGCTCAGCCCTGTTGACACCTTGATTTAAGACTTGTAGCTTCCAGAACTGTGGGAGAAAAAAATGTCTGCTGTTTTCAGCCCCCCAGTTTGTCGTCATTTGCTACGGCAGCCCCAAGAAACCGGTATAGCTCCTGTTATGTTTTGTCTTTGTTACGCAAGGCCTAGCCCAACCCTCTGTATTAACCTTGCAGAACCACTGCTTTTTTCATCTCCATGCCAACATCACTGTTCACTCAGGGGCGGGAAATCCTGCTGGCACACGGCTGATGGTTTCCACTGATTTACAGGAGATGAAGGTTTTATTACCAGCTCCTCTTCACTCTGCCCAGAACTTCCTCCCTGCACTTCCCATTGAGACTCAGCAGTGCTCTGTGACCAGCTTTCTGCACCACTGATTAAAAAATGCAGGACATTTGGCTCTTCATATCCACAGGTTCCACATCTGCAGATTCAACCAGCTACAGATGAAAATATCTGAAAAATTTTCCAGAAAAAAGTTTCAATAAGCAAAACTTGAATTTGCCCCATGCTGGCAACTACACAGCATTTACATTATTAGGAACTATAAGTAATCTGGAGATGATTTAAGTATATGGGAGCATGTGGGTAGGTTATTTGCAAACTCTATGCCACTTTTTATAACAGACTTGAGTCTCCTCAGACTTTGGCATCCTGGAGGTAGGAGGGGGGTGTGTGTGCCCTGGAACCAATGCCCCTTGGATACCGAAGGATGGCCTTAGAGGAAAGGAGGGCAGAGCAGGACCGGTGCCCAGTCAGTAAGGTCACTCAGAGCTTCCTCTCCAACATACAGGTTCTCTTCCGCTCTTGTGCCCTCGTCCCTCTGCGCCCTCTCCTGCCCTCCTCTCCCTGAGCCATCCATTCTGGGTGAGGAGCCTCTGGGCCATCCCAGACACAAGTCACAGAGTGCTAACTGGGAAGTGCGTTCAGACCCATTTAGAGGAGCTGGGGTAACTAAGTCTTCTCTGCCCAAACTTCAGGTTCATAACCGCACTAACTCCAAAATAAAACAGAATGACCAGAATCTGAGCTGGGAAACTGCCACATTAGAGGCGCTTTCTGCGCAAACTGCGAGATCCTTGCTCTTGGCTCCTCCTCCTGATGTAATGGCAGGCGCCAACCTGACAGGCTCACACAGCCCCTGCCGTCAGCCTAAGCCACGTCTCCCTGCTGCAGCAGCAACAACCCACAGGAACGTGTGTGTCAAGTTCTTTTTCCAACACTGGATGACTGCACTCGTCTCTCAATCTTCAAGTACATTAATATCTCTGATGTATTACTGCCAGGCTTCGAGTGTCTCCTCAGGCATAGAAGCCCTCTTTTAAATTATGCAAATGAGCTTATTTACAAAACAGAAACAGACTCACAGATTTAGAGAATGAATTTATGGTTACGAAGTAGGGGGATGGACATGTACAACTGCTATACTTAAAACATAACCAACAAGGACCTATTATAGCACAGGGAACTCTACTTAGTGTTACATAACAACCTAATTGGGAAAAGAATCTGGAAAACAATAGACACATACATACGTACTGGGTTGGCAAAAGTTCATTCAGGTTTTTCCATAATATCTTGTGGAAACACCCAGACAAACTTTCTGGCCAACCCAATATAACTGCATCATTTTGCTGTCCATCTGAAACTATCACAGCACCATTAATCAACCATACTCAAAAAAAAAAAAAAAATTAAAAAAAATAATAAACCCTTTTACTGATGGCAGAAGTTAGAAGAGGCAGCAAAAATATTTTTTAAAAAGCTTCCTTTGGGTTGATACACATTATCAATTCCCTTAAAACACCACAAACCTTAACTTACTGATACAAAGGGGAAAAAAGTCAAGAATAATTGTCCAAAAGTCACACCAGAAACATTCAGAATTCAGAGAAGTTGTCACTCCTTCATTAAACAGAGACTAGAACGCCTACTCTGTGCCCACTGATACTGGGCATGTTGGCAGTGTGGACACTTTCTGCAGTCTGGGGCGGGCGGGGTGCAGAGTGGCAGCCACACGGGCTCCGTGACAAACTAATACAAGGTCCAGAAAGAGATCCGATTAAGGAAGGGGAGGGAATTACCAAAGCAAAATGATATGTAGAATTTCCAGGATATGAACTCAAAGGATGTGAATTCCAGACTGAAAGAGTCCCTCTCTGACACCCAGCACATGTGTGAACAGAGGCACATCAGACACAGTGTCGAGTTATGACACTTGAGAACAGCGGCTCCGAAACTTTCCAGAGAAGGAAGACAGACCATCGAGAGTGACGCTGCCTCTCTCAACAGTGAGAGAACAGTGAGAGAACAGTGTAGCAGTGCCTTCAAAATTCTGAGGGAAAATGGACGTTAATCAAAAGTCTATAGTCAATTACCAATAAAGTATGATGACAGAAAGATATTTTCAGAGGCAAAGCTTCAAAAAAATGTATCTCCCCAGTCTATTTTCTCAGGAAACCACTAGAGAATAAGCTCCATCTGAAATAGAGAGGATATCAAGAAAAAGATCCAATACGGGAGAGACAGAGATAGAATTTTAGTATTCCACTGACTTACTAAAAAACGAAAAAGTCCAGCCTCCAAACACCCCTTATAACCCTCTTTGCTCATTCTTTCAAGTTAGTCATAAAACATTAAAAACAAGTCAGAAATTAGTACTTCTATTTTTAAGACATTCTGTATATTGCTCTCAGTGGAGTCAACTGTATACAGTGACTAATTTTCATTGTTATACAACTTTTCCCGGACTAACTGAGTCAACTTTTTCCTGGAATGGAGTCAAGTTTGTAATAAGTCCATTCCATTTCCCCCGGGGAGACACAGGTCTGAGAGCCCTGCTCCTCCTGCTCCCGGGGGCCTGAGCTCTCCAGCCTGTCTGCACATCACGGCTCCTGGACCAAGCTTTCCTTCCCCTCATCCTGGGGACGACTCTCCCTCTCTCCTGTGTCAGGTCCCCCGCTTCCCTCGGCCAATGTCATCCTTTCTGGACTTACTCCTCTGATTGTAGTGGGAATTAGGGAGGTGGAGACTGAGTTCAGACTACTGGCCTTAGATACCTGCTCAGGCAGAGAAGAATGAAGAAGGCGGGCAATGTGTGTGTGGCTGGTGGGGGAAAGAGCCTCATGAGGGTGTATTTGGAAACACGGAGTCAGAGGCCAGAAGCAACCAGCTGAAACAGTTAAAAGTAGTGACCGCAGGAGAGGTACAGAGTAGAGGAGGGTTGTTTTCCATTCTAAGCCTCTGGTCACATGGGTAGCAATCCGCTAGGGGCAAGATAATTGATGGAAGACTAGGGGAAAAGTCCAGTACTACAGGCAGAGGGAACACTGTAAGCAAAAACCCAGCCAGTGTTTCTACTGCTGAAACTGAAGGTGAAGGTGTGGTGGGGGAAGCCTAAGCATGGAGTACGGTGAACTCCCCAGTTTAGTCGCTTACGGAGTATAGACGTGTCTAAGGAGAAGTCACAGACTAATACACGGGGTAACATGAACAGCTGGGGCACTGCTTTGGGAGATCAGAGAAGCGGATTAGAGCAGGGAGTCTAGCTGGAGACCAGGGTCTATTACAGGCAAGAGATGATGAGGGTTTGAGATCAAGGAACTCCGCCAGGTTAACGTGAGAGATGAGAAACAGAATCGACAGGTCTCAGTGAGACTGGGCTGGGTACAAGAGGAAGGCAGGGACCTAGGATGATGCCTAGGCTTCTGACTTGCACAATGCTTTCCCCAAATTAGAGACCCTGGCCAGCCTGAAAGGGGAAAAATGAGCAAAGTTCAGGACACATGTCTGAGATGGAAAGGGGTCACATAAGAGGTAGTTGGATACAGACCTTAAGCTTTTTATAATGAGGCCTGGTGGTGATAAAAATGTGTGTTGGCCACAGAAGAAACTACAGGCCAGGAGAGGAGCTAAGAACACCGAGGAAGAGGATGAAGGGTAAGAGAAAGGGAAACACTAACAGGAAGAGTGGTCACCGGCCTCAAGAAGGAGTGGTTAACGGTGTCAGATGCCATAAAAGGTCAAGAAAGAGGACGGAGCAGATCCCATGAGACGTGGGACACAGCGATCTGTAGCAGAGTGGCCAAGAGGAAGCCTGGTGAAAATACAGGTCTATTTTGTAATAGTCACAGCCCCCGTTCCCAGAGTGTGGGCTGAACCGAGGTGGTGATAAAAGGAAGGAGGTGGGGGCAGAAGGCAGGTGACCCTGTGGGAAGCCTGCTGTGAAAAGAAGGAAGAGGAGGGGCTCTGGGAGCAGCAGAGGGAGTTAAAATTTAAGGGTTTCACATTTTTCCCCTGAAGAAGGGTGAGACTTGAGAATGCTTATCTGAGTCAGAAAAGTAGTTAGTACAGGGAGAGTGTGCAAGCACAGGAGAGGCAAAACTGAACAGCCTGCCATGCAATCCAGCTTCACACTGCCAGACATTTCCCCAGCTAGTATACAAACTTATGTGCATGAAAAACCTGCACACTAACGTTCATGCCATTATTTATTTACTCATAATCGCCCAGACCTGGAAGAGGTCCTTCAATAGGGGAACAGATAAACAAACTGGTACATCCAGGTAACGGAATAAAAGATGAGCTATCCAGCAACAGAAAGACACAGGTGACTCTGAAATGCTACCTGAAGGAGGGCCAGTCTGAAAAGGCTGCACACCATATGATTTCATGACATGATCTTCTGGAAACGGCAAAAGTAAGGAGACAAGAAATAGGGCAGTAGCTGCCAGGGATTGGGGAGGGGAGAAATCTGAATAAGTGCAGCACAGGGCATGTTTCTCAGGGCAGTGAAATCGTTCTGTATGACAGTGTGATGCTGAACACAAAACATTAAGCATTTGTGAAAATCCATAAAACTTTACAGCCCAAAGAGTAAGCCTTAATGTATATACATGTTTAATAATTCATTTAACAGGCTGGGGGATCCTGGGCTGAAACGCAGAATGTGGCAAATAAATCTAAATGTATTACAAATACATAAAACAGTACTGCTGAAGGCTGGGGCGGGGAAAGTGTTAGGTAACTTTAGAAACACATGGAGTCTGTAGGCTCAGGGCATGATACACAGTGCACAGAGCCGTGGACTCCAGCTGATAGGGCTCTTGCCCACAGGGGCATGGATCAACAGTTCTGAAAGTGCTGCATGTGTATGCTGGAACTGAACCACTAAGTAGATGGCAGAAGTGGGGGCTTCTCCCTCCCCATGGCACTGGGGGTTACAGCTGAGCAAGTGAAGGAAGCTAGAATGACCAGATCAGATCAGACATCAGCATGAACTTGTGCTCACCTTAGTACACATACAGATGGTTACATATCTAACATATACTTCCTTGCTCTATTAGCTGAGAGGGCCAAGTCACAATGACATCCCAACAGCAATAAGCACACCTGATGGCCAGATTATGGATCCTAACCCCACTCTGTAATAAAGGAACCATGGTCAATTCTAGGACTGAGGCAGGAAGTAGATAAGATGAGCCTGCAAGATCTTGCCATTCCAGAAAGTGAGGAAGTGCTAAAGAAACAAAACCAAACACCATCCAGCAATGGGATGGCAAAGCCAAAGGGGTATAGATGCCAACCGCAAGAGCTTCCAATAGCCAAGCCTGAACCATGTGAGCAACACCACAAAGGACTACTGAATTCTAACCCAGAGTGTAATATCCGTGTGCTCATACTGATATAAATGGCTTAATAGGTAACAGAAAATCTTCCATGCAGAGCTCAAAAAAGCTACTCCATTCTAAGGAGGTGGAACATACTCCTACTCCTGAAGCGTGGGCTGGGCACAGAGGAGCAAAGGAGAGAAAGGAATCACTTCACAGCAGGGAGGCCTGACAAGCACAATCTCAGCCAGGTGATCAAGCCATCATCAGGGCTAAGTCCTGTTCACAGTGTGCACCCCGATACAAAGTGACAGGAACATACTTCACCTTCCTTCCTCTCCCTGAAACATCGCTCCAGCCTTAACCATGAGGAAAAACACTCAACAAATCCCATTTGAGGGTAGACCTACAAAACACCTGACCAGTACTCAACACTGTCAAGATCATCAAACAACAAGCAGAGTTTGAGGAATAGTCACAACCAGTAGGAGCCTAAGAAGATAAAACTATTAAATGTAATGAGGAATCCTGAACAGGATCCCAAAACAGAAAAAGGACTTAGCTGAAAACTAGAGAACTCTGAGTACATAATATGCTAATACTATGCGTTCTACAAGTATATGCTAGTGTGTCTGTATCAGCTCATTAATTGTGACAAACGTACCACACTGAGGTAGGATATTATTAACAGAAGTGAGGAGTGCAGAAGGGAACTCTGTACTGCTGTCACAGCAAGTTCAGTTCAGTCGCTCAGTCATGTCCGACTCTTTGCGACCCCATGAATCGCAGCACGCCAGGCCTCCCTGTCCATCACCAACTCCCAGAGTCTACTCAAACTCATGTCCATTGAGTCGGTGATGCCATCCAGCCATCTCATCCTCTGTCATCCCCTTCTCCTCCTGGCCCCAATCCCTCCCAGCATCAGGGTCTTTTCCAATGAGTCAACTCTTCGCATGAGGTGGCCAAAGTATTGGAGTTTCAGCTTCAGCATCAGTCCTTCCAATGAACACCCAGGACTGATCTCCTTTCAGATGGACTGGTTGGATCTCCTTGCAGTCCAAGGGACTCTCAAGAGTCTTCTTCGACACCACAGTTCAAAAGCATCAATTCTTCGGCACTCAGCTTTCTTTATAGTCCAACTCTCACATCCATATATGACTACTGGAAAAACCATAGCCTTAACTAGATGGACCTTTGTTGGCAAAGTAATGTCTTTGCCTTTTAATATGCTATCTAGGTTGGTCATAACTTTCCTTCCAAGGAGTAAGCGTCTTTTAATTTCATGGCTGCTATTACCATCTACAGTGATTTTGGAGTCCCAAAAAAATAAAGTCTGACACTGTTTCCACTGTTTCCCCAACTATTTCCCATGAAGAGATGGGACCAGAGGCCATGATCTTAGTTATCTGAATGTTGAGCTTTAAGCCAACTTTTTCACTCTCCTCTTTCACTTTCATCAAGAGGCTTTTTAGTTCCTTTTCACAGTAAAGTGTGCATCTAAAATGAAAAGTTTATTCTAAAGACCATGGCAGGGGGTGAGGGGATACTCTTGAGCAGGGAGGTGCCATCAGAACTAGCCTTGGGTCAGCAGGCCGCAGCGAGACAGGCGGGGTCACACTGTCCCTCCTCCTTCCCTCCTCTGCAGTTCTGCCTGGAAAGCAACCCCCTCGCCTCTCCCCAGGGCAATGCCTCCTCTGTCTTCAGCCCCAGCACATATCCCCTCGTGTTTATGGCCATGCTGCACCTAACCACGCCTAACAGACCTGCTCAGTCATCTGTGACCTCGGTACTCTACACGCAGGCAGCGGACTCACCGCTCATTTATTGTCTACCTTGTGCGTGCCAGACGCTGGGACTGGAGATAAAGTGCCACTGACCCCAAAGAGCTCAGTCAAGGGATGTCTCTCACGTTAGCCTCTTTCACCTTTCACCTTGCTTTTGCTTCTCTAAAATAAACTATGAACTCTTTGAAAGTATTATTCCCTTGTTCATTTTCTTCATTCTCAGTGCTAAAAACAATTAGCAATATATACATAGCAACTCACAAAGAAATGCTCGTTGAAGCAAAATGAGGAACTGAATTCTCCTTTAGGTATGGATGACTAAGGCGGCAGACTATAAGAAAGTATGTCTGCAAGGTTTTATACTCAATAGTTTTTAATTGTCTACAAAGTAATTTCCCCCAGCCTTTGAACGTATCACACATATTTTGGGACGCAGACTATCGGCAAGAGGTGAATCTGCCTGCAAGCAGCAGAGAGCCCAAGGGTCGAGGGCTTCCCTCCGTTTTCCCCCACGAGACCTGCACCCAGGGCTGTGGCAGCCCCTCACTGCCTGTGACCAGGACTCCCCTTCCTACCATGCTTAGCATGTTGGCCTCAAGTTCACTGAATGGCTGCCCTGGTTTAAATGGAAATGTGAAAAGCATTTTTAAAACTACCTCAACTGCCACTTACAGCTCACTGGCCAAACATGGGGCCATCCCTAGTTCCACGTTAGAAGTTCAGTCTTTTGGACTTTAAAACAGAAGCCTAATAAAGACCATTACAGTATACTAACACATATATATGGACTTTAGAAAGATGATAACGATAACCCTATATGCAAAACAGAAAAAGAGACTCAGATGTATAGAACAGACTTGTGGACTCTGGGAGAAGGCGAGGGTGGGATGTTTCAAAAGAACAGCATTGAAACATGTATATTATCTAGGGTGAAACAGATCACCAGCTCAGGTTGGGTACATGAGACAAGTGCTCGGGCCTGGTGCACTGGGAAGACCCAGAGGGATCGGGTGGAGAGGGAGGTGGGAGGGGGGACTAGGATGGGGAATACATGTAAATCCATGGCTAATTCATTTCAATGTATAACAAAAACTACTGTAATGATGTAAAGTGATTAGCCTCCAACTAATAAAAATAAAAAAAGAAAAAAAGAAAAAAATAAAACAGAAGCCTAAGAATGCGAGGAGGAGCTTGGGAACAAATGCTGGGCTGGATAGTGTCTGCCACAGCCAACCTTTCTGGCTCCCCACAAAGTACACGTCCATCCTCCCACACTCACCCTGGGCTGAGGAAGACGACTCCAGTCTCTTGCAGTTGACTTCAATGCAGTCTCGGGCTGAGGCGTCTTCTCCTCAGGGCAGACGCAGCCTCTGTGCTGCAGCTTTCGCTAGAGAGCCAGACCAGCTGCCCTGGACGCAGACCCAACATGCCACGGCTGGAGAGGACCAGGAGAGACCTCACACCCCAGGCCTGCCTGAGTGACAAAGGGCTTCCCTGGACGAGCTCTTGCCCAAGCGCTCTGTCTTACAGCAGCTGATCCTGGGCTGTCCAGTCCCTCTTGCACCTCAGTGGCCAGTGTCTCAGGGCAAGTCAAACCATCGCTTGTAGTGGGAAAGAACACCTTTAACCCCATTTTGCAAGACCACACTCTCCAGTCTCAACTGCTAAGGCTGCCAGCTGCTGGGCTCTTGGTTGAGGCTGTTATGGTAGGTTTTCCCAAACCAGCAGGACTCTTATCATGGGACTGCAAGCCAGAGTCTGGGAAAGCTTCTCTTGGCAAGGCCAAACTTTCTTCTTCACCCTGCTTTCAAATCAGCTCCTTCAGCCTGACTATCCAGCTCTCGTGAGGGCTCTACAGTTCCCCATGTATGGCTTGCTTAACCTTCCTGACAACCCTAAAAGTGGGTATGATCACTCACTTCGGTATTTGGCAGGGCCACCTGGTCAACACAGAGTGACCCCATGAGGCCTGGCACCACCACAAATGCCTCAACAGATGACCAGCACAGCCACACCCAGCAGAGTCCCTGTCCTTCAGTCATCACCGGTCCGGTCTGGACCCTAAAGCACAGTAACAGTTGGGCAAAATGTTTTGCTACTAAATAACTAGGTTCATTAATTTTTCACCAACTAACCTAGGACAGTAGGCCCCCTCCTCCGTCTTTTAAGATCTGTCACTTTCAGTTCCAGGTATCGACTTGTTCTTGGTTACAAGTGAGTGCATTCACTTTGACCGGTTTAAGCAGAAAAAGCACTTTACGAAAAAACAAAACCTAGATAGCAAATGCAATCTCCAGACTAGCTCCATTCATGCCTGAAGGCTTTACATAAATAAATCACAAATCACAGCTACAAACTGCTCCAAAGAGTGCCCTGACACAAGAGGCCCTGCCTCAAGACAGATCTCTGCCCCCAAGGCTAGGCAACACTGGGCCTACCTGCACAAGCATGAGGATGGCTGACGGAGAGAGGCGAGGGCCATCCTCCTGCCTCGAGGGGCTGCCAGGCAGGCTGGGGGAGCACGCTCAGAGTCTCTACCTCAGGGAGGCAGGTGAACGCAGGGGACCCCCAGAGGCAGGAAGGGCTTTCAGATCAGAGGCAGGCCCGCGAAGACAAATGTCTGACGCTGAGGCTTTCTACTTATACTGGAGCTTCATTCATTTTCAACTTACACTGGAAATTTTCCATTGACATTGATTTGAATTTTAATTAATATTAAAAATTAATTTCACATTTCTCAAGCACTACCTTGTATAAGATTTTCAAATTATTCTAACACAGGAAATTAACTGCAAGTAATGCACTAGCTGATTACTGCAATCATGGAGAGTTTAACAATTAGACAGATTCGGGAATATTCACTAAATTTCACCCATGCCAACAGAAACCTCAGTGAAGCACTTGCATCTCTCTGGTTGATGGTGAGAATGTTGGGAAAAGCCGCCTCAACAATGATGTTATGATAAAGCTCAACAGTGATGCAGCTGTCAAAGGGGGTTGGAACGTATACTTCCCAGACCTCAGGGCTCACACAAATTAAACTAAGCCGTCATAATGAGTACCCAGCACGAGCACATCTCAGCCTCTGTAAGCCCAAGCGCAACACCGTCATGGGTATCTGGAGCCAAGTGTGCGGTAGGCCTGTGCAAGTGTGAGGCTGGCTGCTGACTCTCAGGTCCTACAAAATGTCTAATTATGTAGTTCTTTTACCTTTTGTTCTTAAACTCATATTTATTCCATAGAGTATGTGCACTTTCTTCTTAGAAGCAGTCTTAATTCACTTTAACTCAGTAAAATAATACCACAAAAGAGAAAATGTTATTCTTTTATTTTATGTTAAATAAAAACATGAGAAAATCCTTTTTTAAAAAGGGTCAAAATATTCCTTATGTCTCCAAACCAAGTCCATGGATGCAAAGAAACACTGGCTACTTTCCTCCCCCGCAGGGTCACACACACTGTCACGTTGAAAGCACCTGAAGAGACACCACGGCGCATGGCCCTAGCCGCCGCTTCAGGTTAAGTCACATGCAATATCTGGGCAAGCAAGGAGCAGAATACAGGCAGGCAGACTCTAGAAACACTTCCTGCTTGGGCCAAACATTATTATTTGTTTTGTCTTGCAGTCTCGCTAAGCATTTAGGCCACATATACCACTGTACTTCGATGGTACAGTTTTTCACAATTCCAGAATTATATTAATTGGCAGTACAGTTTAAGTAGCTGATGTGGCTGAATTTTATCAATTTAAAAATTACATATGAGAACTAACAGGACTGCAAATTTTGCCAGTAGAAACATGACCCCAGGGAATCACCACTTCCACATTATTGGGCACACATTTACAATGTACCCATAAGGTTCTGAGCTATGCTAAAGACTAGGCTTCAATCTCTGAAAACATATGCTATATTCATGATTTCTATACCCAAATACTCCTAAGACCATCACAATCTCTCAAGTCTGACTTGACTTAACTGAAAATGATTCATCCAAACAGGTCATGGTAGGCTCAAGATTCTTCAACCTTAGTTTAGGTTGTAAAGAGCTTTTTCTATGACTGGAGTCAATAAGAATTTCTCTGTTAGAGAAAGCAGAGGGTTTCACCTTAGGCAGACTGCCAAGATGATACTTTATTATAGAGTTTATGAAGCTACAGTTCAGTAACTTGCAGGTTTTATTAAAAGAAATCAAAAAAGAAAGAAAAGGGGAACACAACCCCGCCAAAACTTTCTAGATTTTTTTTTTAAGTGCAAGAAATGCTGTATCACTGAAGCACTTGAGACTTATCATGAAACCCTAGCAAAAAATGTAATCACCTCAGAAGTGGTAATAAAAAAGAGAAACAACCAGAGAGGCACACAGATTGCTTTTTGTTTGTTTTTTTAAAAGGATTTTTATACTATATTAAAAAACCACAAAATAAAAAAGGGATCAGTCAACATATCTTAGAAGTCCTTACAGAGTCTCTGCACCCACAGCCAGGAAAGGCCCCCTGATGCCTTGTTCTCCTCTGCAGCTCGCCGAAGGATCACTGGAGATGACTCAGGCTCTAGTTTTTAAAATCAAACTTGTTCTGCCAAATCCAGGACCCTGAATTTATCCAAATTGTAGAAACATGCTTTGACCACCCGTCCACCAAAATACCTCCCATTCAGATCAACAACAGCTAAAAGGCAAACAAAAGACAGTTAGTTAAGGCGGGAATTCCACGAGACATTACAATATGTCTTCAAAATATTAAGATCACAAGTTCAACTTTTTAATTCTTTGTCATTAGCTGTACAACTTACCTTTAATTGCTGACTCAACCCTCTCGAATTCTAAAAATATTCGTACTGCTTCATCATCAGGGGCGCCAGGAATCTGGAAAAGAAATGGATTGTAGTAACTAAAGATGTCATCAGAGATGTCAATGATTTTTGTCAGAGTGAGTATTCCAATTACAGATAAGCAGGGGTCAAATGCCAAGGATATTAGTGTAATTTGTGTGTGCATGTGCACGCTCAGTTGTGTCCAACTCTGTGACCTCATGGACTGTAGCCCACCAGGCTCCTCTGTCCATGGGATTTGCCAGGCAAGAATACTGGGATGGGTTGCCATTTCCTTTTCCAATAAGCGTAATTTACTCATCATCAAAATTCACTTAACGTCTGTTTTGGACAGGCTGTGTGCTAAGTGCAAGGAAAAGGCAGCTAAGCAAGACCTTTGCAGGTCCTATGTCATCAGACACATAAACAGATAATTATGCAATCAACAGACGCAAGCCAGCATGGAAGAGAAGCTGAGGTGAGCAGGAACTAAAATAAAACATCTGTACGTGAACTGTCTGTCACACCAAGCTGAGTTCCTCCATTATGCTTTCTAGGCCCCACTGCACTGTGTAAGCACGACTGCCGCTAATCCCCACCACACCCACACCATCCCAGTCTCCAGAAGACGTGACCCTATGTGAATGCCAATTCCCTCCTACCCAAATCCTACCCACAGTCCAAAGCTCCGCTCACATCTGATACTGTTCAAAAAGCCTCCTCGAACTATTCGGTATTGATCTAATCCTCTCTCAAATTCCTGTACTTATAAGTCAATGTTACTGAGTCCAGCAACTGAATATTCTCTAACTTCACATTTGTTCTGTCGTTTCTTCAGCTGAACGTATCACCGAGAGCACAGGAGGCACCCCCCCCAACCCTAGTGCAGTCAGTACTGGTACGTGGGAGGCACTAAATAAAATACTTGCCGAAAGAATGACGCCAAAGGCACATGTGACACCCCTGTCACTAAACCACTGAGTCCACTGTCATCAAGTCTAAACGTCAGTCACAAAATGAAATGTTTCTTCACCAAATAACATTTGAAGTTCTTCTGATGCTAATATCTGAAATTGCAGTAACTAAGTAAAAGCAGTATAACTAACCAACACATGTCACCTTCTATTGTAAGACAGGATATTACTTACAATGGATCCTCTATTTATAGAAAATGCTTTGTAACCTATCAGTCGTAACTTGGGTTATAAACAAAGAAATTTCGCTTACTTCAAATATCACACATTTTCCAACTTTGCCGTATTTTTCACACTCTTCCTTGGTTTCTACTTCCAAGTCTTCATCCACCTCTCCTGCACCAACCATGTTCTATAAACAAAAATAAATATATAAATTCCAATATCGAGTATAATTGACAACTATGTAAAAGAGATGTATGAGTAACTTTCTTCCACGATGGCAAGTGTTTCCAAACCCAAATGACCCAAAGAAAATTTTCATTTCTGAAATATCCTGAAGTAGGCTAGTTTTTTTAAAAAACTAAAAAATATACATTAGGCTTCAAGAAGAATTACCAAAGCAACTGGGCAAGGACCAAAATATATAAACCAAGCTGAATTTCTGACAATTTCAAACATTTTAAAGTAATTTATCACTGTAGTCTTAAATACTATGTTTAGCAAAGAGACACTAGTGAAAAGGAATCTAAAAACCAGTCTTCCAGGGAGTCTACCCACAAGTACCACTTTCAGTTCTCTTCAGCTATCCCGTCATTAGTGGGGCTGACAGCATGCAGGGACAGGGCAAGGGGGAAGGACACACGACTCAAAACGGGCAACAGGGCTCCTCCTTCAGCTGCTTACCCTGAGTAGGACCACTTTGGTAGGACACTTAAGTATTTCAGTTAATGGATTTGAATCTGACTTCTTGGCTGCGTCTGTAAGAAAACATCATCAGACATAAGTGTTAGGGCACCAAGTCTAAGTTACAACGAGCAATTTACTTTCAACAGCAATCCCCACTCTCTGTGTCCTAAAGCCAGCATCTACACAGTCTCTGAGCAAAGATGCAGCCTTATCTGTCTGAAAGCATCACTTTGCTTTGGTATAATTTTTACCATAATTTCTATAACTTTTTAACATCCTCAGTGAGGTGCATTTTTGCTTAGTTCACTTCCTAAAGGGCCGACAGGGCACGGTGATCACCACCCTCAGAAGCGAGCCTTGGCTCAAGCAGTGGTCAGCAGTCCTGAGCGCAGTGTAAACGAGCGGGTCAGCGGCCAGCCACAAGCTGACAGTGTCAGACACTCCCACACATCGGGGTGACTGCTTGTTTCTGGTTCCAGCCTGTGAGGCTCACTGCTGCTTCCTCAAGCTCCACATCAACATGCCTGCCAGGAAAGTTCTCTTCCTTCTTCAGGAAAAGGCATTCAGCTAAGACTGATTCAAAACTACTCAGTTCTGCTGCTTAAAGTGCTAAATCATGTTTGACTCATTCCAGTACGCCCTCACTACAGAACAGACTGTAACAATCAAATGAAAATAAAACACCAAGTAGGCACCAGAAGACTGCAAAGTAACATCAGTTTTACAGAGCAGTCAGTAAGAAAATTAGGATGAAAGGGCAGAAAAAAGCAGAGAACCCTTACAGGATAGAGATACAGTAGAAAGAATCACTGATATACTGTGTATGGCTCTGTACTGCTATAAAAACACAGTAACGGTTCTATCAGTATAACAAGACTCTTTCCCGAGGAGAAGCAGGCATGACAGGATTTCTGGAGTCCTGTTCATTTCTGCCAAAGCCTCTCGTCTTCTTTTCCTCCCACAGGCGTTCTGTCTCTCTGTCCTGAACTATTTGTATTTGTAAAGATGGGCCTCAGAATTCTGTTTCCACCACCAGCTGGAAGGCATCACGATGAGGAATTCTCTCATTCAGGATGGCCTGCCCCCGCCCACACCCCCAGGAGCCCTGCTCGAGGGGGGGCCCACCTTTCTCGGTGGCGTCGCCCACGATGATCTTGCCGCCCCGCTTGCTGGTCTTCTCCACCGACAGCGCTGTGCTCAGGCCCTGCTCATGCTTCCCGAGACCCTGGCCTTCCCGGAAGCCGTACTTCTGCATGATTTTATGTGCTACCGTGCCCCTGCGAGGAGGAAAAGGAGAAAGGTCCCTGCACTTGGGTCATCAGCTACAGCACAGATTATAGATTTCACATCACAATTTCTTCTGAGAGGAGAGAATGTAGATTCCACAAGGGTGTTGATGATGCCAAATATCTACTAACGGGTTGAGATGGAAGTTGTGGGATGTTCAGGAGAAAGATAAAGAGTGAATGCCCTTAGATTACCTGAGGTGAAGGAAACACTAGTTCCTCTGGTGAGAATTCCCCAGGGCCTGTTAGAAAATACCAGACTTCCTGTGTCCATGCTCTGCTACAAGGCTCATAACTAGTTTAAGTAAGCCTGTCAAAAACTAAGTATGGTTTCATGTAATGAAGACGACTGCATTTTTCTAAGTAGTATAGAAGAGTTTCCAATGACTGACTTCATAAATGAAGGATGCTTAGGGACCATCTATTTAATAGATGGAAATGAAGAAACTGGGGCCCACAGTGGCTGCCTAGCTTAAGGCTGACTGAGAGCAAAGCAAGCCACCACATGTTGGTATTAACGGTGGGACTGAAATTGAAAGCCATAACCCTGAATTCTTAGTCCACTGCTCTTCCTCTAGTTCGTGATAGCTTTCAAACTGCACAGGGAGGGGCCTCAAGGGTACCCACACTGACCACTGCTTCTTACGGCCTGAACCCCAAAACCCTGCTTCAACCAGAACTGTACCTACAGTATTTCACATATGTAATTTCCTTAAACATTTCATTTGAACAAGTTGTTCCAGAGCTAAAAAGACTGAAGACTTATCAACTGTACTACATTGCACCTTCTTCAGGCATAAATATTTAATACCTTTTTCTTACCAGTAATAAGGCAATTTGTTTCACTAGCAGAAAAAACCAAAACCAGCCCCCAGTGATGTCACGCCTGTGCCCCTGCAGTACACTGTCCAGGGCAGCCCCACGCGCATCTCTCCAATGAGGGAACATCCTCTGTCTGCACCGCCCAGGGCAGTATATTGAGCTTTGTGTGGCTACTGAGCACTCGAGACTAGCATGAGGAAAGAAATACACGCTGAATTCTATTCACGTTCAATTAATTCAAGAGCCATAAATGGCCAGGAGCCCCCAGAGAACAGCACAGGTCGAGAGAACAGGTACCAAGGTGAGAACTCCAAACCCTCCGACACCATGTGAACGCTGGCCCGCTCCTCGGCTCTGACCAGCCCCGCCCCAAAGGAGTGAAGACAGAACAAAGCGCTCGCACAGGCGAGGGCAGACCAGAGAGACCTCACAGGCACAGCCTCCCCACCAGAGGCGCCGGCCTTCCAAAGGCCTCGCTGCGGTGCTGCTTCCGACACCCCTCGGAGCACGAGGGGAGCACAGTAAAGAATATACACACTCTTTTAGCCGAAACACATGCCAAATCCAGCAAGTCCTAAAAACAACCCACAAGCCCCACCTGAAGTCAACCTTAACACTGACTTTCAAACGCTGGCAAACAAATTTCTAAGTATAGGTAGAATGACTAAAAGTGTTTAGACCAAAGGTATAGACTCATGACCTTAAAGCAAAGGTCATTTTATCAAGGAAAAAAAGGACACCATTCATCTTTTGGACATAGTATAAGTCAGGTCTAATTCATATGAGCTATTCTATTTGCCAATGTTCTGAAAACAAATATAAATAACAATCAGAAACTGTTCCTACCTAGAGGATATAATGTTCAGCATCCAAATCACTCAACACTTCCGACAGAAAGCTCTCCGTTTTGTACAAAACGTTAACAGGGTCGTGCTGCAATACCCTCCCAGTGACTCGAGCCCTGATCCCCTGTGACTGGGCGCCCCAGGCACGCCCTGTAAACCCGCTGAAGCCCTCATCTGCAAACACGCTGCATCCACTGGAGGGGCTGACCACACCACCCCCGCCCCCCCAGAGTCCCACCCTCCCTGCACCCACTGAGGCGGAAGTGCCCGGGCCGTTACCCCATGTTGGCGAGGAAAGAGTTGCCAGGGCCGGTCGGGGATCGGGGTCTGTCTTGTTCCTCGTACACTGGGGGAGGGATAGCAGCTTTGGAAGACTGTGAGCGAGGTCGTGAATCCTCTTCATAAGGGAAGTCTCGGGGCACTGTTGGATGATAGGAAACAGGATTTTATTTTTTGTGCTCCTTACCCCAGCAGACATCAAAGGTCTCCGAGGTCAGGGACCACATGCCAGTTCAGTGAAGTGCAACCCCAGCTGTGCAACAGAATCAGCAAGGAGCTCAGAGAGCTGCAGATGCTTGGGCTCCACTCCCAAAGACTGGCTTCAGTTGGGGTTTATGGTCTGTCAGGTATTTTCATTATTAACTTTTTTTTTTCTGTATTGTCTTCTTTATAAAAAGGTAACATTCATAGTGCAATAGGTATTTAAAAACTCTGAGGACTGTTAGACTTTCTCAGGATAGTTTAGGTATGCTCCAACACAGAGAGCAGGAAAATGAACTAGGAGATTCACCAAAGTCCAGCTCCAACCCCCAATTCTAGAACCGATCCCTGGAGACTTCTGGGAATCTGAGTCAAGGCGCACAACCTGTGACTGAGAGACCTAACTCGGGGACGTGCTGCCACCTTGTGGAGGGCCACAAAGTTAACAGCTCCTAGATCACTGAGAGCTGCTGGGAGTGCGGGACTGCAAGGAGATCCAACCAGCCCATCCTAAAGGAGATCAGTCCTGGGTGTTCATTGGAAGGACCGATGCTGAAGCTGAAAGTCCAATACTCTGGCCACCTGATGCGAAGAGCTGACTCACTGGAAAAGACCATGATGCTGGGGAAGATTGAGGGCAGGAGGAGAAGGGGACGACAGAGGATGAGATGACTGGATGGCATCACTGACTCAATGGACCTGATTTTGGGTAAACTCCGGAGTTGGTGATGGACAGGGAGGCCTGGCATGCTGCAGTCCATGGGGTCGCAGAGTCAGACATGACTGAGCGACTGAGCTGACCTGAGATCACTGAGCACAGAACTTGAAACTGAGCTACTATTTGTTTTAACCTAACTCCAAATATGAAATGTTAGAGAAAACAAAATGAATTATTTTTAACAACAAACAGAAAAGCATCTTGCTGCAGAAAAGCCCTAGAGACTGGCATAAAAACTTCTGAAACATAAGGGCTGGAAGGTGCTCTTGGCCGATGGCTCGAGTGAGGAGGGTTTGGGGGCCTCTTCCCTGCACCCAGGTGCCTGGCTGATTCCAGCTGAGGCTTCCCAAGATTGGGTTAAAGACGTGCAGCTGAACAGAAGAGGGAAGAAACAGGTACGTACACTCTTTGTCCTTCTCCACAAGAGACGTGGGAGGTGCAATGGCAGCTCCGCCCATACCTGCAAAACAGACATTCTGCTGAGCAAGGGCTGAGTGAGGGCAGAGCGAGTCAGCCCGGGCCCCGTTGAATCGCACCCCCACCCCAAAGGAAGAGGCAGCAGGCACACTACTCCAGCCTCTCGCTAACACCTAAAGAGTCCAGTGTCTGAACCCAGGGTTAAAAGTACACAAGTAGGTACCACTGCTTGGATGTGTGGGTACTTCTGGTCAGTCTGCTTTGTGTTGTCATCATTCTTGTTCACATTGCCTAGACAGAGAATGGTGGACACAGACAAACCAACGCAGACTCCGTTTGCTATCAGACCACCAGAGGGAAAACGTGAGCAGAGAACACAGGGATTTTTCACCAGGGAAAAGCCCTAACATATGTATTATAACGTAATCATCAATGAGACACTGCAAAAAAATGATAAAATGTAAATTAAAGAAACTAATTACAAAACCATGCTGCACCAGCATGAAATGTTTCACAGAAGAAATTCCCCAGAATCAGTGTACAGGCAGCAACCACATGTGATGAAGCCGTTCTCTCAGAATGGACACTGCTTAGCTATCTAGCAGTCACCAAGAACCTGGCTCTCACACAACTGCGATGCTGCCTGTGAGGCTTCAGAGATGGAGGCGGCCTGACAGAGCAAGAGCTCACACCCTGTCTCCCCGCCCTCCTTACGACACTGCCAGAAGCCAGCATTCAGGGGCTCAGTCATGCATGTGGGTGGCAAGGATTCTGGATAAGAGTGCACTCTCCACTCAGTGCTGTTCTTAATGCAAGTGCAGACGGACAGAGCACAGGCAGGCATGGCTATGGTACGGACAGAGACAAGCACAGGCATGTAGTTTAAGGTGTGCTAAAGGGCCGATAAGGAAATGTTAGAAAGATTATCTGTGAAAACACAACAAAAAGTTAAACCCCATACAAATGTGGGTTTTTGCTGAAATTCCAGAGAGAAAACCACCCAAATCAATGTCAGCTAAACTAATTGTCAAACTGAATACAGAAGGAAAGGGTAGAATTGCACATCTCAAACATGACATTTATGTTCACGCATTACTTCTTTTCCTCCTCTCTCGCTCATAATCTTCATCTTCATCAGAGTCTGGATCGGGTCGCCTGGAAAACCCACTAGCTTCATGTCTGTCTTTACGCCTCCTGTGATAACAGATGGAACAATTCAGAGATGTGAACTCAAGGGCCCAAGTGAGAAAAATCCAGAAGATAAACTGAACAAATTTAACAGGTATATCCATATAAATAGCAAGAAAAAAGCTTCCTTCATATTTACCTCTTTCAACTTTAAAGCAAATCAACACAGGTAACAGTTAATAAAATAATTTTGATTCTCTAGAACATGCTTTCACTCATGAAATGAGTCAGTAAATAATGAGAAATAGTATATTAATGTTTATATAATCATTTAATAATTAATATTCAGCATTTTTAAGAGAAGAAATGCAAATAAATCTGTTACCCATACTTTCGAAAAACATAAAAGATGTTATGAGTTCTTAAAAACTCTATCTGACTCAAAAATAGTAAAAGGTGAGAAAAACATTTTAAGTATTTTAAGCAGTATGACTCTAGTAGAGTCCGAACACAGGAAAAAAGAAAAAACCTATTATTCAACATCAGTTTGTAAGCTATTTTTCTAAAAACTCACTCAAAATGTCTGTTCTAAGTTTTCTGCATCTATACGTGAATTTACTCTGGAGTTTGTTTCTATGATGGGATATAACAACCACACACTCTTAACAACAGTCTGACTCCTGAGGACTGTTCAGACCAACCACAAAACCCACTCAGTCCACAGACAACACTAAAGTTCACTCATGACATCTGAGCGAACACTTCAAACAATCCCATCCCACATGTGCATGAGGCCTTACTTTTCTCTCTCTTCTATTTCCTTCTGTCTTTCCAGCTCCCGCTGCCTCTGTCGCTCCTCTCTTTGGCGCTTCACTACTTTCTCATAATCGTTAGGAAACATGGGATCATATTCATCAGCTAAGGGGATCAAAACTTCTCCTGCAGAAAACCCGCTGGGAACAGGGTCCTGAGGAAGGGAAAATGCCCAAGTAAGTATCACCCGCTGTCTTGGAGTTTTACTCACAGAATTAAGGTCAAGGACCATGTGGGCAAGACTGGGCCCCGAGGACCACCTCCCTCTGCTCTACAGAACAGGGAGCAGATGCCCGGGGAGGCTCGGAGACTCGGCATGCTCACGCGCCCGGCCCAGGGGCGGCAGAGCACGGCAAAGTTCACCTCTCAGTTCGGGATCAATCCCATAATACCCTAGAGCATTTTCCTGAAAGTCTTAAAACAAGCTGCCATCACCCAAAATTTTAAGCAATAAATTTGATTTTTTAGACTAAATATAAAATACTTCTACTTTTATATACATAAAAACTTAAAATACAAAACAACTCATTAATAACATATTCTTGCAGTCATTTAATATAATAATCTCAGATTTTGATTACATGGAGACACAACATATTAAGACTCTCAAAAAAAAAAAGAAAACAAGGAAAGAAAAGGAGAAAGCCTCCTCCTGGGCTCTGAATGCTCCAGAGTCCACAGCCTCCCCAGGCCGCTGCATCTCAGGCTGTGAGTCTGAACAGCGTACATAACTCCCTTCACAGCATGGTTCATTTTTTAAAGTCCGCTAAATCAGGTTTTTGCGTTTCTTTTGTACATTTACAAACTGCTGAGAGAAAAAGAACAAAAGGCAAACAGTGCACTAGAAACACAAGATGACAAGGGGGCTTTGCCCTAGAATGGCGGTCTTGATCTCTGTGGTTCTCCTAAGCCCTGACCCACTGCATGGTCTCACGTTCCTAAATCTTCGTACTTTCTTCTGTTTGTTTCTCTAGCATGACACCCTCTTAATGTCTATAAAAATAAGATACCTTCCCTGGTCCCCAGACACCCAAATGAGTGCAGGTCAGGGTCCCTAAGCTCCCACTCTGCACCTGTCAGGAGGAGCGTGCCCAGCACTGCCAAGGGCAGGACAGCTGTTTGCAAAACGTATTTTACATATGAACACAAAACAGGCATGATACAGAGAGCTTATGCTCAGTATCTATGGATCCAAATCTAACAATTCCTTGACTACACTGTGCAATTGGACATTTTCTCATCATATTAATAAAACAAACACATCATGGTCTCCTTACAATTAAAAATCAAAAATCACTTTGACTTGTTGAATAAATGAAATTAGAAAAATGACTGTAATCACCTCCCAGGCCCTATCACTGGAAATCTGACACAAATCTATTTGCAAGGCTCCCAAAGGGCAGGTATTCATTTGTATGGACATAAAAGACATTTCTAAAACACAAAAGCACCTGAACAACACTTCCATTCAGTTATTATTAAGACAGGAGAAGCTAACAATCAGCAACTCAATTTATTTAACACTGCCATCACAAAGTTTCAACTCAGAGCACAAACTGTCATCATGAAGGTTAATTCTCTGTCATTTAAAATCTGACAGCAAACAACTTTTACTGTGTGAACTCTGCTAAGTTCAACAATGAGCCATCCTGCTCTAAATGCCAAAAAGAATAAGGGGCTTGCTTCATTTTAACAGATTGACAATACCCAATACTGCAGAGGGTGGGAAAAACTCAAACGCTCACACTGCAGGTGATACAACTCTGCCAGAAACAACGTGGCAATAAATAAATTGCCCAGGGAAGGGACTGATCTCCTAAAGTCACCTCAGGAAATCTATCCTAAGAAAATTTTAAATGCATAGAAAGCTCTCTGAAAATGTGTTCCCTAAAAGGTTTACTGGTCCTACAGTTAGGAAATGGGTGTGTAAATCACCATACACTTAGCTGATGGGAATACTTTACAATTAAAAATTGGCTATGGTGCAAAAAGGAAAATGTTTACTGATTAAATTTGGGGGTGATATTATAGGTTCTGGAGTCAGTATACAATACAGAAGAAGATTAACCAGTTTTTGATTAGAAGCAGCAAGAAAAAATTAGGTGACGAATTTGTGGGAAAAAATGTTAAATGACTAAGAATCCTCAGAAAAGTTCCCTTGTGGGGAACCAAGTGGTTTTCCCTCTTGACAGACTACCAGACTGCAGGAGAAGGATCAGTTCCCCTGGCCAGGAAACCCCACCAAGAGCTTCAGAGCATGCCACACACGGGAACACAGAGAAGCCATCAGGACGATCACATGGTCCTATACTTTTTGACACAGAGGGACAGCCACAGTGTATTAAGTGAGAAAAGCAAATCAGGGAACAGAAGATGCAGGAGGAAAAGAATACCAAGTTTTTAAATTCTTAAGTCATTTATTTTTCTTTTCGTCCACCTCCAGTTTCTGATTATATAAGTACTGAGCTTTAAACAGATTAGGTGTTTTAAAGTTGATAAAACCAGAGCAAAAATTAAATTGAACATGATACTGACTAGACTGCAAGGCCTACAGAGGAGGGGTGCTCAGAGTGACGTGTGTGAAGTGCAGCCTGGGAAAGCAGGAGAGCCCACCCAGGTGTGTGTGTGGAGGCGTACCTTGAGGCCCGCGGCCACGTGTGGCGGAGTGTCCACGATCTGCCGCTCATCTGAAGAGCCGCCTCGCTTTAGGTCGATTACTGGAGCAAGGACTGTACTTTGTTTTGTCCTCTGGCTCTAAAATCATCAAAAACCAAGAAAAATGTACTGAGACTTCAAACCAAAATTCGGATTACTTGTAGCAAAGCTTTTTTTTTGGTCTCTGCAACAAACCTTTCAGATATGAGAGAAACAATCTTAAAACAATAGCCTTTTAATTCAATTATTACGATAACCATACACTAGTTCCTTTTTCTTACAACACAAATCTCCCATTTTTATAAAAGGTTTACAGAAAGACTGGCTGCTGTTAAATTTTCATATGAAATAATACATTGAAAAACTCTATGCTTGGACATACTGTACTTTGAAAACCAGCATCACTGCTGGAAATCAAGAGTACTCTTTTCCTTATCCTGATTCTCTGAAGCAGTTCTATTTCCAGGAGACAGGAAATGACCTTCAACTCCTATTCCTCTCCCTTCCTACCCCAGCCTCTCCCCCTACAACGGATGAGCCCGACATATTTAACAAAGAGGCAAAGGAGTGGCTCTTAATCCTCAGGAGGCACCTGCCAGGACTCTTTCCTCACAGGTGGGCTTAGCTTCTCTCACCTTGGCCTGAGTGAGAGCTGCCTTCTTCACCTGGAGCTGAGACTGCAGGAGTTTGAAGTTTTTGGACCAGCCTTCTGTTTTTGAGTCACTGGTCTCCACTCCCAGGTCATCGTACAGGGACATCTTCTCAGATCAGTGCTGAAAGGGAAAGTGGATAGGGGTTAAAGAATGTAAGAATGTAGTGAAGATTTCTAACCTTCCTATGTTAAAATATGCAGTGGAATGGAATTTCAGAGGTAGGAAGTATTTGATGAGATCACCTCATCCAGGAATATTCAGTCACAGAAGTCAAGACACCTGATATCACCAATCGGTGCCCTTTCTAGTAACCATGTGCTATTTTCAAAATAAACCTCTAGCATGAAGTTTCCTGTATATAAGATCATGTGATCAAGTAATTCAGGAGTGAAATCATTCTGTTCTACAAAATGAGGGAAGAGGTAAGTTCCAGAGTCAGGGCATTCTTAACTACACATATTAATTTTAAAAATTCTACTTTCTGTCAGCAGCAAAAAGTAGAAGCCTTACAAAAACACCTATTACCAGGTGACTTAGCACAATTAACCACCTTTCGGTGGGGGGGTGGGGCGGTGGCGGGGAAGCTACCCTTTTATAAACAAAAATTTTATTATATGCCTACAAATAAGGGGGAAAACCCAGAAATGATCGCACAGATGTGACAGGAAAGTAGAAGGCTAGATTGTACTAATACCCAGGCTTCCTTGTATCCCACCTTGAGATCTTTAATGACACTGAGCACAAAGAGAGAATCAACAATCTGTATGTGAGTGACCAACACATGCTATCCCTGGCAGAACAGAGGAGCGCAGAGGACGAAGACAACAAAAATGACAGTAGTAACACTTGTTGTTCAGTCCTCTCAGTCATGTCCAACTCTTCGGGACCCCATGGACTGCGGGACCCCATGGACTGTAGCACCCCAGGCTTCCCCGTCCTTCATCATCTCCGGGAATTTGCTCAAACTCATGTTGAGTCAGTGATATTATCCAACCACCCTCAGTCGTCCCCTTCTCTTCCCGCCCTTAATCTTTCCCAGCATCAGGATCTTTTCCAATGAGTCGGTTCTTTACATCAGGTAAAGGACTGGAGCTTCAGCTTCAGCCCTTCCAACAAATATTCAGGGCTGATTTCCTTTAGGGTTGACTGGTTTGACCTCCTTGCAGTCCAAGGGACTCTCAAGAGTCTTCTCCAACAGCACAGTTCAAAAGCATCAATTCTTCGGCGCCCAGCCTTCTTTATGGTCCAACTCTCACATCCATACATGACTACTGGAAAAACCACAGTCTTGACTATATGGACCTTTGCTGCAAAGTAATATCTCTGCTTTTTAATATGCTGTCTAGGTTGGTCATAGTTTTTCTTCCGAGGAACAAGTATGGCTGCTGTCATCATCCACAGTGATTTTGGAGCCCAAGAAAATAAAGTCAGTCACTGTTTCCACTTTTTCCCCATCCACTTGCCATGAACTGACTTAGACCATTCAGGCATGATCTAAATCAAATCCCTTATGATTATACAGTGGAAGTGAGAAATAGATTTAAGGGGCTAGAGCTGATAGACAGAGAGCCTGATGAACTATGGACGGGGGTTCGTGACATTATACAGGAGACAGGATCAAGACCATCTCCAAGATAAAGAAATGCAGAAAAGAAAAATGGCTGCCCGCGGAGGCCTTACAAATAGCTGTGAACAGAAGAGAAGCGAAAAACAAAGGAGAAAAGGAAAGATATTCCCATTTGAATGCAGAGTTCCAAAGAATAGCAAGGAGAGATAAGAAAGCCTTCCTCAGCCATCAATGCAAAGAAATAGAGGAAACCAACAGAAGGGAACGACTAGAGATCTCTTCAAGAACATTAGAGATACCAAGGAAACATTTCATCCAAAGATGGGCTCGATAAAGGACAGAAATGGTATGGACCTAACAGAAGCAGAAGATATTAAGAAGAGGTGGCAAGAATACACAGAAGAACTGTACAAAAAAGATCTTCACGACCCAGATAATCACGATGGTGTGATCACTCACCTAGAGCCAGACATCCTGGAATGTGAAGTCAAGAGGGTCTTAGAAAGCATCGCTGTGAACAAAGCTAGTGGAGGTGATGGAATTCCAACTGAGCTATTTCAAATCCTGAAAGATGTTGCTGCTAAAGTGCTGCACTCAATATGCTAGCAAATCTGGAAAACTCAGCAGTGGCCGCAGGACTGGAAAAGGTCAGTTTTCATTCCAATCCCAAAGAAAGGCAATGCCAAAGAATGCTCAAATTACCACACAATTGCACTCATCTCACACATTAGTAAAGTAATGCTCAAAATTCTCCAAGCCAGGCTTCAGCAATACGTGAACCATGAACTTCCAGATGCTCAAGCTGGTTTTAGAAAAGAATATCCGCTGGATCAAACTGCCAATATTCTCTGGATCATTGAAAAAGCAAGAGAGTTCCAGAAAAACATCTATTTCTGCTTTATTGACTATGCCAAAGCCTTTAACTGTGTGGATCACAATAAACTGTGGAAAATTCTGAAAGAGATGGGCATACCAGACCACCTGAACTGCCTCTTGAGAAACCTATATGCCAGTCAGGAAAAAACAGCTAGAACTGGACATGGAACAACAGACTGGTTCCAAATAGGGAAAGGAGTACGTCAAGGCTGTATATTGTCACCCTGCTTATTTAACTTATATGCAAAGTACATCATGAGAAACGCTGGGTTGGAAGAAGCAGAAGCTGGAATCAAGATTCCCGGGAGAAATATCAATAACCTCAGATATGCAGATGACACCACCCTTATGGCAGAAAGCAAAGGAACTAAAGAGCCTCTTGATGAAAGTGAAAGAGGAGAGTGAAAAAGTTGGCTTAAAGCTCAACATCCAGAAAACTAAGA
Organism: Odocoileus virginianus; assembly: GCF_023699985.2. NCBI lineage: Eukaryota > Metazoa > Chordata > Mammalia > Artiodactyla > Cervidae > Odocoileus > Odocoileus virginianus. Next base: position 9,757,522 of record NC_069682.1, on the reverse strand, counting down.
TCATGGCATCTGGTCTCATCATTTCATGGGAAATAGATGGGGAAACAGTGTCAGACTTTATTTTTGGGGGCTCCAAAATCACTGCAGATGGTGATTGCAGCCATGAAATTAAAAGACGCTTACTCCTTGGAAGGAAAGTTATGACCAACCTAGATAGCATATTAAAAGGCAAAGACATTACTTTGCCAACAAAGGTCCGTCTAGTTAAGATTATGGTTTTTCCAGTAGTCATATATGGATGTGAGAGTTGGACTATAAAGAAAGCTGAGTGCCGAAGAATTGATGCTTTTGAACTGTGGTGTTGGAGAAAACTCTTGAGAGTCCCTTGGACTGCAAGGAGATCCAACCAGCCCATCCTAAAGGAGATCAGTCCTGGGTGTTCATTGGAAGGACTGATGCTGAAGCTGACACTCCAGTACTTTGGCCACCTCACGCGAAGAGTTGACTCGTTGGAAAAGACCCTGATGCTGGGAGGGAATTGGGGGCAGGAGGAGAAGGGGACGACAGAGGATGAGATGGCTGGATGGCATCACTGACTCGATGGACATGAGTTTGGGTAAACTCTGGGAGTTGGTGATAGACAGGGAGGCCTGGCACACTGCGGTTCATGGGGTCGCAAAGAGTCGGACACCAGTGAGCAACTGAACTGAACTGATGGGACGGATACTATGATCTTAGTTTTTTGAATGTTGAGTTTTAAGCCAGTTTTTTCATTCTCCTCTTTCACCTTCATCAAGAGGCTGGATAGTTCCTCTTCGCTTTCTGACATTAGGGTAACAGCCTGTCACCGTCACCAGGGTGGTCAAAGGCAGTATCTGCTGCAGAAGCCTAGGAGGAGGCTACCAGTAAAGCCAAGAGCAGTCAGGAGCGGGTGGGAACTTCCGGGTGAGATAAATCTGCTCCAGGTCAAATGCAGTCAGAAGTCCACACCTCTAGCTGCTAAGTCCTTACTGCCACGTTTAAAAACCTCAACATTTTGAAACCCACAACATGGCTCATTTCTCAAAATAAGATAGCAATCTGTTTCTCATAGCTGGAAAGGGGGAAAAAATTGACTAAAAACCCTAAACTGCAAAGAAATGCTTAACACAGGAGTTGCTAACTTATGAACACATTCCAAAAGTCTGTCAGTTCCCAGGCTCAGACAGCATTTCGCCACTGAAACCGTGTCACACAAATCCTGTTTTGCCTGTGTTATGTCTCAGGAAAAGAAGGTGATACATACAGGAAGGGAAATATCTAATTCTCCCCCAGAATCACATCTGACCTGGGGCAAAACTTCAGTGTCTGCTCACTTCTCCACCCTTCTGTGCATGGATCTTAAGACCCTGACACCTCGGCTGACCTGGTTCCACGGTGTGTGGGGTGGGGGTGAGGGGGTGGATGCCACCTCCCTCCCTCGGACAGCCGTTCGGCTCCTGAGCTGAAGTCAGCCCAGGTCACCTCTGGGTGCCTTTCAGAGCTCCTCCCTTCCTTTATACCTGAACCCTGCGATGACCTGAGAGCTCTCAGTGCTGATTGCTAAATGAAAGGCCCCAAGGCAGCACAGAAGCAGGGTGACTGAAAGCAGAGCCCACGGTACTGGTGGCTGAATGCTCCAAGTGACAGAAACATTGAGACATGCCTGCCGGTCCTCCCCTCAAGGCTCCTGAGACAACTCACTGGCTCCGCAGGGACAAAGATTCCCTGAAGAGTGCATCCCACAGGGAAACGCCCGCTGCCTTCAGTGCCAGACAAAGCGGACTTGGCAACACCGTGTCACGTTATTAAGCTTAAGACATGCGCAAGACACTGAGGCTAAACGTAGAAAAGTTAATGAATTCCTTTTCTCATCTCAGCATGCCTGAAATCTGACCAGGTCTCCAGAGTTTTGTAGGGAATACCCCTGGGGTCCACTTCAGAACCTACTATTTTAATCCATGGTCTTGTAAACTCCACGAAAACCTAGATCCTGTGTGTGGAGGTCACTGCTCTACCCCCAGACTAAGCTCAGTGTCTGCCCCAGAATCGAACAGGGAATCGGGCCAACTGCTCAGTTAACACACTACTTGCAACCCCCTCTCATCCCAGACTTCAGAAATTCTGGCCACTGACAACTGCATAAGACCACAGAGCTGCAGAGGCTGTCGTGCACTTTTCTTCCAGCCAACCTGGTATTCAAAACTAACCCTTCTTTTCTAGGCACACATCCTTAAAGTTTACATTTAACCTGAAAAACTCAACGCAACAGCAAAGAAAAAACAATGCTGAGTGTCCAGCTTGCAAAGGGCCCATGAATGATGCCAGGTTTGAGCTGCACAAGTCCATTTAGGCGTGGCCTGTTTTCCACAGTAAATACGACAGGACCACACCAGCCAAGGTTGGCTGAATCCACAGATACGGAGGGCCAACTGTGAAGTTATACGGATTTTCAGCTGCGGAGGGTTGGTGCCCCTGACCCCTGTCTCGTTCAGGGGTAAACTGTAATGTGGTTTTCAAAACACTACTTCAGAAATGACCATGCATCTTTCATCTAACCTAGTCTAATTTTTTGAGACCTCATCATTCAGTTGATCACCAGACCAAAGCCTAGTAAACACACTGTGGGTTCATTTGTTTTATCCTTCTTTATTCTTATAAAGGCAAGAGAAGATGGACACATTTTGGCAAATAAATATAAACAACAACACTTTCTGGGAAATTATAAAGCTAAATTATCGAACTTTGTTCACAAACCAAACTCTACTTTGTGTCAGTCGCTCAGTCATGTCTGACTCTTTGCGACCCCACAGACAGTAGCCCGCCAGGCTTCTCTGTCCATGGGATTCTCCAGGCAAGAATACTGGAGTGGGTTGTCATTCCCTTCTTCAGAAGAACTTCCCAACCCAGGGATCGAACCCTGGTCTGCATCGCAGGCAGATTCTCTACCATTTGAGCTACAGGGAAGTCCTTTTCCACTTTACTTCTCTCAATACTGCTTAGTAAGAAATTTGAGAACACCATCAAGAAAGGTATTTACAAACAACGTTGGTCCCTAGAGACTAGTTCAAGAGGTGGAGCAGAAGAATGTGCACTCATCTCCTGCCAGAGCACCAAAATCACAATTAGTGGTTGAACAGCCATCAAGAGGAAGACACCAGAACCCACCAAAAAAAGATACCCTCCATTCAAGGACAAAGGAGAAGCTGCAGTGAAACGGTAGGAGGGGCACAATCAAGACAAAACCAAACCTTACACCCACCAGGTGGGTGACCCACACTCTGGCGAACACCACCAGCGGAGTTCTCACACTGCTCTGAAGGCTCTAGGCCCCACATCAGGCTCCCCAGACAGGGGGTCTGGTCAAGGGACTGGGAATCCCCAAGGAATCTGACTCTGAAGGCCAGTGGGATTTGATTACAGGACTTGCACAGGACTGGGGGGAAACAGACTCCACTCTTAAAGAGAGTACAAACAAAACCTTGTGCTTACTAGAACCCAGGGGAAAGGAAAACTGACCCACAGGAGACTGATCCGGGCCTCCGTGAGTGCTGCAGGTCCCCTGCAGAGGTGCGGGTGGGCAGGGGCCCGCCAGGGATGGGGCACTGGCAGCGGCAGTCCTGGGAGATGCATCTCGGCTGGGTGGGAGTTCTCTGGGAAGTGCCAGAAGCCCCAGTGCAGAGCCTGAGGGCTTCCCTGGAGGCTCGGAGGGTGAAGTGTCTGCCTGCAGTGCGGGAGACCTGGGTTCGATCCCTGGGTGGGGAAGATCCCCCTGGAGAAGGAAATGCCAAGCCACTCGACTCTCTTGCCTGGAGAATCCCATGGATGGAGAAGCCTGGTTGTCTACAGTCCATGGGGTCGCAAAGAGTCAGACACAACTGAGCAACTTCACTCACTCACTCACAGAGCCTGTAGACTCCAGGACTGGGTCACCTCAGGCCAAACAGCTAACAGAAAGGGAGCACAGCCATCCATCGACAGACAACTGGAGTCAAGTTTTACTGAGCGTGACCCCGCCCACCAGAGCAAACCCAGTTATTCCCACAGCCAGTCCCTCCCATCAGGAAGCTTGCACGGCCTCTTATCTGTATCCACCACAGAGAGCAGACAGAAGAAATAAGAACTACAACCCCAGAAGCCTCTAGAACTAATATTACAATCAGAGAAAGCTGACCAAGATGAAAAGAAATAGGATTATGTCCCAGATGAAGGATCAAGGATCCCCAGAAAAACTAGAGGAAGTGGAGATAGGCAATCTCCCAGGAAAAGAATTCAGAATAATGATAGTGAAGATGACCCAGGATCTCAGAAAAAGAATGGAGGGGATACAAGAGATGTTTACCAAGGACCAAGAAGAATTAAAGAACAAATAAATAGAGTTGAATAATACACTACAAGGAATCCACAGGATAAAAACTGAGGCAGAAGAATGGATAAATGACCTGGAAAACAGAATGGTGGAAATCACCGCTGCAGAACAGAATATAGAAAAAAGAAGGAAAAGAAATGAAGGCAGTCTAAGAGACCTCTGAGACAACATTAAACACAGCAATATTTGCCTTCTAGGGGTCCCAGAAAGAGAAGAGAGAAAGGACCCGAGAAAATATCTGAAGAGATAACAGCTGAAAACTTCCCTAACATGGGAAAGGAAATAATCAACCAAGTCCAGGAAGCACAGAGTCCCAGGCAGGATACAAATAATGTTGGTCTCAATGGAAATCGAGTGACCAAATGCCCACTAAACAGAAGGAAAAAGACCAACTTATTCACTTCTGCATTTCCAATTTCTGGCACAGAGGAGGCATTCAATAAACATTTTTAAATATAAACAATTAAATAAATTCTTTTTAGCCACATGAATCAGCAGTGAAACTACACAACGCCCACAGGCTCCACTAGGAAGTAAAGAAACAAAAGCTTCTGAGATGGATGGTGGTAATGGTCACACAACACCACTACACATGTAAAAACAGTTCAAATGACAAGTTTTATGTGTCCTTCACCACAATCAGAATTTTTTAAAAACCAAGTAAAAAGGAGAGGAGCAGCAGCACAAGGGGAGGCAGTGTGAGCTAACAGGATGCTGGACATGCCCGAGGGAAGGAGTAAACGCGATGGGGACATTTTCCCTATTTCAGGGCTACACGCTCAAGCAGTGCAGAGGCTCTCTACCTCCAACAGAGTTCTCTCAGCCAAGAGCCCAACTCCTGAGACTTCACCACCCAACTGGTGAGGTTCCATGCCACCATACTTGCTCCAACTCCAGTCTACCTGAAGCTAGCTGCTGACAATAGCACCTGATTTGCCTCGCTCAGCAAGCTTCAAGTGTCATTGTGCAGCAAAATCTTATGTTCATTTAAAGTTCCCTGTTTCTATCCTCAAAACCTTCAAAAGCACACCTTAAATATCTGAAACTGATGTCGCCTTACTAGCACCTGCCAGCTTTCTGTACCTCAGAGCTTACACATCAGATCTCCTCATCACAGTAAAGGCAGAACAGCTTTCTTCATTTTTCTCTTCACAGATCTTCAAATTCACAGAACTGAATGAGCCACAGCAACGACACGCTGTACCCACCTGCACTTGTAAAACTTGCTTTAATTAACTACTATGCTGCAACAAGCGCCAGCGGGACAAGAGATCACCCTCCACCCACATGGTCACCACCCCATCCCGTCCACCCAAGTGAACTCCCTGGACCAGCAGCAGCCTGAACCCCATTCTCATTCCTTCCTTTCCTCCTTTTATATAACCTTACCGACACAACCTGCTGCATCCATTCCTTTAGAGGTGTATATATCTTCACTTTAGCTGCCTTGAGTACTTGTAAATATATCACAGTTGATTCATGCATCCCTTCTGCTGCAAACACTGAAAATAACAAGTGCACTAACAAGACTCTGTTATGACCTGAACTTCACCTAATTAATGCTCAGATGTCTTTCAGATAGTAAAACACATTTATGTCATGAAGTCTGGTGACAAGTAATAAAAACGGAGCACTTTCTAACATTTGGATATACCTTAGGAAGCCAGGACCAAATGGAAATACAAACAGTTGATTTTCATAGCTTCTTTAAAATACCATCTCACCATTGACGTCTTTTTCATAGTAACATCAGACTTTGATCAACACATCTTCCAGGTATGCTCTTTTTTCTTTTACTTAAAAAGAAACATGGTAGACACAGTTTTTCTGGAAGAATGATGACTTTTCAAGATTGTACCTAAGCTAGAGAAGTATTTTTTAAAACGAGTGCAACTGGCAAAAAAGAACATGGAAGACATATTCTTAGGAGCATCCCACATGCTCATCTTTTAAGTACATCTCTGAAGCCTTTGCTGACAACAACCCTCACATAAAACCAGCTACCTCCTGAACACACTCACATCATGTTAGGCTGTCCACCGGGTGACATGTCTGTCTCTTACTATATCATAAACCCCTCAGAGGCAGCAGGGGCTGTTTCTGTCTTTATATCTCCAATGGAGCACCATGCTTGGGACATTGTTAAGCACTTTTTAAATATTTTCTAAACATATCAGTGAGTGGTCAGTCAGCATACAACACGTTTCTTAGTATGTACCATTTGCTTTATTTCTTCTAAAAATAAAACACCCACAGTTTAAGTTACTAATGTAATATCCCATATTGCCTAAATATCCTCACTATAGTCAAACTGCCTGAGGCCTTTAACCCACAGAACTGTGGAAACCGAATTGCATCCTTTAAAAACACCTGTTGAGGGGAGACACAGTCCGCACCTACCTGAGAATGTGCAGAATTTTGCCCTCCTCCAGTATACCCTATTTCCCACCCACTTGCCTGCCTCTAGGAATAAGCACCTCCCAGGGCCCTCCTTCACTGACTTGTCAGAGAACCTTCTCGATCTGACCTGACTACCCCTATTCACACTTCTATCTGCCTTTCCTGCAGATTCCAGAATGCACTAAGGTGCTTCAGCTCTGCTACTTTTACACTTATTTCCTCGGCAGGGAAGCTTTCCCTCATTGTGCACATCTAAAAAAACACCCCCAAGGCTCAGTTACACGCCTCACTCCTTTGAAAGCCTTTCCAGACCCCACTCGAGTCCCTCAGACCGACCGAGGCGTAGCTTTTTACACTTGTTTCTCTGGAAACTAAACTCGCGGGAGCGTAGAGACAGAATCTTACCGATCTAACTATCCGCTGTTTCTAAACATGACCTGGGCAAAAGAAAACGTTCAAGAAAAAAAAAAAAAAAAAACTTGGTGACCGAATATTAAAGCTAAAATACCGCTTTAAGAAAAGACAGAGTCCGAGGCAGTGCCGGAGCCTCGTCCAGGTAAATCCCTCATCTCTGAGGGATGGCCACACCTGATTCGAAGCCGGGGGCGGAAACGGATTCCTTCCTCGGCGCCCCCGGCCCCGGCCACAGGCTACTCAGGCCCGCCTACCGGGTTCAAGGGACCAACAGCTGTTCCCGGACAGACCGACAGCGAGAGGGAGGGGACAGGAGAGGGAAAGGCGCCCTCGGGTCGACAGACAAGGACAGACCAGACAGACGAGGGAAAAGAGGGTAGAGAAGGGGTGCGAAGGCCCGGCAAGCCGAGACACATAAAGAAAGGGGGCGGCAGGGAGCGAGAGAAGGCGGCGAAGCTCATCAGCGGCCAGGACGACAGGCGCGGGGGAGCCAGCGGCGCGGGGCCGGTCCGGGACCCCCGCCCCTCGCGGTGCGGCCTAAAGCAGCGGCCTCGCCTTCCGCGACGCCCGGCCGGGGAGGCGCGCCGGCCCCGGCGCCCGCCCACCGGCCCCAGAGACCACTTACCCAGCGCGCCCGGCCGACGCTCCCGGGCCGCGGCGGCGCACCGACGCCAACGCGCCGCCGACACCGCGGGCTGGGCGCTCGGCGTCAGCCCCCGACGGCAACACCACTCCGGCGCCAACCCCTACGCAGACCCCGAGGGACGCGCGGCGGCGCGGGGTCACGGCGCGTACGGCCGGAAGAGAGGCGCCCGGCGCCTGCGTTGAGGGCGCTCCTGCTGCCGCGCGCCCCCTGCCGGCCGGAGGACCGCGGCAACAGAACCGGGAGACTTCCCTGTCACCAAGAGGGGTCGCGATGGCACAAGGTTGTGACGCTACAGACCCCGGGAGCCTGGCATTGGCCTCAGATGGAGAGGAGGACGACTGGTCCAAGGCTACAAAGGTCGACTTCAAAACTGTTCATCATCAGTGTGCACAAAGCTGAAGATAAATCATAGTAGGAGAGATGAACGGGGAAAGGGCTGTAAAGGACAAGACCAGGAGTGCTGAATTAACTGTGAAGTGATAGTCGCTCAGCCGTGTCGGACTCTTTGAGACCCCGTGGATCATACTGTCCCTGGAATCCTCCAGGCCGGAATATTGGAGTGGGTAGCCTTTCCCTTCGCCAGGGGATCTTCCCAACCCAGGGATCGAACCTGGGTCTCCTGCATTGTAGGCGGATTTTTTACCAGCTGAGCCACAAGGGAAGCCCAAGAATACTGGAGTGGGTAGCCTTTCCCTTCTCCAGGGGATCTTCCCAACCCAGGGATGGAAACCAGGTCTCCCACATTGTAGGCAGATTCTTTACCAGCTGAGTCACAAGGGAAGGGCTAGGGAAATCATGGATATGAAGTTAGGGTTACAGGATACATGTTATACACATATACATACATATATACATAAAAGGTACATGTTATAAAGCCTCACGATTTTAAAACGATAGGACAAAATTTGGGAGGAAAGAGAAAATAGGATTCTGTGTCAATGAGATTTTCACGTCTATATTTGAAACCGTATACAACCCCTAGGTCCCTTTCCTTTGAAGTAAAAGAATTTTGCTTAGTCTCCCAGGTCTCCCCAAGTCTCAAAAGGCTGACTCAAGAGTTAATGATTGGGAAATGTGAAGATTTAAAGTAGCTATTGAGCCAGGAAACTGGTAACAATCTAAACTATAAACCCTCCACAGAGCAGAATCACCCACTTCCCAGGGCCCTGAACGATAAAGGTCTGACACACATTCCTAGGTTGTTTTTACAGGAAACAGCCTCTGCCAGATGAGAACCGCTGACTGCAAGCATACAGACACTAAACTGGCTGAAACCAGAAGGTTGAAGATGCTTGAAACTTCACCTTGATGCCAACCAGTCTGAGAACTGTGCAGGAGCTGATCAGGCCCCCTGCAGCCCCTTCCCTCACCCTGCCTTTAAAACCTCTTCCCTGAAAGCTGTCAGATTCAGGTCCTCTGAGCATGAGCTGCCACTCCTGCTAGATGCCTGCAATAAATGCTGTACATTTCTTCATCACAACCCAGTGTCAGTAGGTTGGTTTTACTGCTTGTGGGCAAGTGGACCCAACTTTGGTTTGGTAACATATTTTGGGGTAAAAACATTTCAATTTGATAAATCAAATAGTCGGCATTTAAATATGCACATTAGTACAAAGGGACTTATGAAGAAAGAATACAGTTAAAAACTGGTGGTTAAGAAAAGAGAGAAGAAGGGACAAAAGAAGGAAATATTGTAGGCAGTCGGTAGTTAACCTAAAGAAATAGGTGGTTAAGGATATCATGTGGCATTCTGATTATCATTAACCCAGAACTAAAATACAACCTTTCAAATTCTCTAGACACATGCACACAACAACAGCAAGTCACATAAAATCACTCAGTGAAATATTTGTAAAAGTTAAAAAACAGAAACCATAACAGAACAGTAAGACAGAACTAAGACCACACATATATGTGAATCAACATAAACTAAAAAAAAAAAAGGGAAGAAGGCACAAAAATACAAAATATGGAATAAGGGGAATAAACTCTGGATACAAAGGAAAGTGAAATTAGCTTAGGGGAAGACTTTGTTCAGATTTAAATATAATAATCTATTATAATATTTATTTATTTATTATTTTGTTTATATAATCAAGGCTGTACATTATCACCCTACTTATTTAACTTATATGCAGAGTACATCATGCAAAATGCCAGACTGAATGAATCACAAGCTGGTATCAAGATTGCTGGGAGAAATATCAACCTCAGATATGCAGATGATATCACTTTAATGGCAGAGAGTGAAGAGGAACTAAAGGAACTCTTGATAAAGGGGAAAGAGGAGAATGAAAAAGCTGGCTTAAGACTCAACTTTCAAAAAATAGTAGGACCAGATGATGGTATCCGGTCCTGCCACTTCATGGCAAATACATTGGGGAAATGTGGAAAGAGAGTCAGATTTCATCTGGGGGGCTCCAAAATCAATGGGGACAGTGACTGCAGCCATGAAATTAAAAGACGCTTGCTCCTTGGAAGAAAAGCAATGACAAACCTAGACAGAATATTTAAAAAGCGGAGACATTACTTTGCTGACAAAGGTCTGCATAGTCAAAGCTATGGTTTTTCTGGTAGTCATGCATGGATGTGAGAGTTGGACCATAAAGCAAGGTGAGCGCGGAGAATTGATGCTTTCAAACTGGTGCTGGAGTAGACTCTTGAGAGTCCCTTGGACTGCAAGGGGATCAGACCAGTCAATCCTAAAGGAAATTAACCCTGAATATTCATTGAAAAAACTGATGCTGAAGTTCCAATACTTTGGCCACTTGATGCGAAAAACTGACTCATTGGAAAAGACCCTGATGCTGGGAAAGATTGAGGGCAAGAGAAGAAGGGGGTGACAGAGGATGAGATGGTTGTATGGCATCACTGACTCAGTAGACAGGAGTTTGAGCATACTCAGGGAGACAGTGAAGGACAGCAAAGTCTGGCGTGCTGCAGTTCATGGGGTTGCAAAGAGTTGGACACAACTTAGTGACTCAACAACAACAACAAAATCTGGATGAAATAATTTTTATAACAATATAATTTCTCAAAATGGACTTTAGATGAGTTATAAAATTTAAACAAACGAACTCTAACAGGATAAACAGGAGGAAAGAGCAAAGAGCTACTCTCCAAAACACCAGGTGCCGATGCTTCCACAGAGAAATTTTATCACACTTCTGTTGTTTATTGTTGTTCAGTGCTAGGTCATATCCAACTCTTTTGCGACCCCATGGACTGTAGCCTGCCAGGCTCCTCTGTAGCCTGTCCGTGGAATTTTCCAAGCAAGGATACTGGAGTAGGTTGCCATTTCCTTCTCCAGGAGATCTTCCCAACCCAGGGATCGAACCCAAGCCTCCTGCATTGCAAGTGGGTTCCTTATGGCTGAGCCACCAGGGGAGTCCTGCAATGAGACCTCCAGGGCCAATGAACTCTGTTCTGCAGTTCCAGAGTGTAGAAAAAGAAGGAAAGCTTCAAATTTCTCATACAGAGCTAGTATAGTAGTTATAACCAACAAATACAGCCCAAAGAAAACTGTCAGCCATTCTCACATATGACCCTCAGTGCAAAAATCCTAAATAAAATACTAGTGCAGCATTAGGACAGAAGTTGTCAGTCCCAAGGCTTGGGGATCAGCTCTGGGTGAGATATGAAGCATTCTGGCAGTAAAACAATGTGTCAGGGCTGGAGTGCTTGGCTGCAGATTTGGAGGAATCAGTCCTGACTTCAAAGCATTTATTTCTAAGGTTGCTTGGAGAACTAGGTTTGTAGGGGTCAGTTCCATTTTATTTATTTTTTAAAATATTTTTTATTTGATAATTTTTTTTTAGTTTTTCTTCTTCTTCTTTTTGATGTGTAGTCTTTAAAGTCTTCACTAAATTTGTTATGACACTGCTTTATGTTTTGTTTTTTTGGCCCTGAGGCATGTAGTATCTTATCTCCTTGACCAGGGATTGAACCCACACTCCCTGCATTGGAAGTCTAAGTTACCGGACCATCAGGGTAGTCCTGGGGTCAGCTCCATTTTAGAAGTGAGGGTTTCCAAAGCCGAGGAGTCATTCCTGGAGGGAATCCCTGATGCAGGTTCAAGTGCAATCAGGCTTAGGGTCAGGGTCAAATAGATCTGATTCTAAGCTTTGGACTTAGCTGTGGACTCTGGGGCAGAGAAGGCAATGGCACCCCACTCCAGTACTCTTGCCTGGAAAATCCCATGGATGGAGGAACCTGGTGGGCTGCAGCCCATGGGGTCACTAAGAGTCGGACACGACTGAATGACCTCACTTTCACTTTTCACTTTCACATACTGGAGAAGGAAACAGCAACTCACTCCAGTGTTCCTACCTGGAGAATCCCAGGGACTGGGGAGCCTGGTGGGCTGCCGTCTATGGGGTCGCACAGAGTCAGACACGACTGAAGAGACTCAGCAGCAGCAGCGGTGGACTCTGGGGGGGCTCCTTAAAGGGTCCTGCTGCACTTAGGAGCCTATAGAGGACCACACAGCTTTGCAGCCCCAGTGGAAGGAGAAGGGGGTGGGAAAAAAGGATTAGACACATTGAAGAAGTTGCTGGAGGTGACACAGTTGGGAAGAAATAGGTCACGGACCAAGGATGGGTACAACCCTAGGGAGCATGCCTATCACAGGGAGCCAGTGAGGGCAGGAAGTGGTGCAGTGACTAGGGAGTGGTGAGGCTCAATCCTCAGCGGTAGGACTTTGTTTTAGACATGCAGGTGATGGCTCAACTAGCAGCAGATCAGAATCCTAGTGGAGAGAGAGAGCCTCAAGGTAAATCCCTGGCTGCCTCTCCACGCAGTCTGTGGCAGGAAGTGAGTAGATGGCACTCCTGCACGTGGTCCAGAGCCCAGCGAACAGATGATACAGATGGGAACAAATGTGTTTGTCTGGGTTCTGGCTGTCTCTCGGGAAGGGAACCCAAGCCAGACCCACGATGCTCTGCACACCTGGCCATGCAGCTGACCAGCCAGCTGCCGTTCTTCTTGCTTTCTCATTTCCAGTCTGTTATTTATTTGAATGCAGCTGCAGGATCATGCAGGGGCCAGCTGGATAAGCAAGCATGGCCTGATGTCTCAGTCTGTGATCAGGCATCTACAGTGGTGAGGGAGCTCTCTGGAGTCTCTCCAGTGAGGTCACTAATCCCATCTATTGGGGCTCCACCCTCATGACCTCCGCAAAGCTCCGCCTCCTGACGCCATCACACTGGGAATCAGGATTCAACCTGTGAATGTTGGGAAGGACACAAACATTCAGTCTATAGCGCCTGGTATTTTGCAGAATTTGTTAGCAGGAGCCAATCCTGTGGAAATCAAGCTCAAAGGGAAACAGGAAATGGGAGTGACGTTCAGCTTAGGGCATAAGGAAGTGAACCTTCCCACCCCACATCCTACAAGATGGGCAGGAGACACACTATTCTCTTAGTCCCTCTGGTGAAGAAATGGTGCCAGTCTTTTTTTTTTTTTTTTAATATTTGTTTATCTATTTCCTTGCCTGTGCCAGCTCTTAGTTGTGGCATATGGGATCTAGTTGCCTGACCAGGGATGGAACCCTTGCTCCATGAGGAGCAAGGAGTCTTAGCCACTGGACCAACAGTGAAGTCCCGACCCTGCCCATCTTTTGACAAGAGCACTAAACGAGTGATTCAGAAGCGTAGCCCGTCTCAGAGAGCTTAGGATTTACTCTTGTTCCTGCCATCTGACTCACATTACCTCACCTTAAATCTCATGTGATATGGTGGAGACCTACATTCATTAGAAAGTTCCCCAGAGAAATTGAGAGAAAAGCATTGAGACCGTCTTAGTCAGCCCAGGCTGCCATAACAAATAGCACAGACTGTGAAGCTTAAACGGTGCACCCTGATCTCCAAGCGAGAGAAGCACCGCTCATTACGTTCTTGGGGAGGGCGCCCTCCTGGGCTGTCTGCGGCCACCCTCTCGCTGTGCACTCCCTCGGTGGAGACAGCTAGCCCCGTCTCCATCTTCACATCATGGGAGCTGCATCCTCCAGGCCTCATCTAAGCCTAATCACCTCCCGAAGACCTTGCCTCCCAGCACCATCACACGGGGCAGGGGTGGTTGGTGAATTTTGGGGAGACACAGACATGCCGACTGTGAGGGAGAGAAAAGACCCACACTTCTTGGGGCCCCTGGATGCCTCGTTTCGAAGGGACTGAAGCGGGAGGAGGAAGCCCCAGCTGCCTGCACAGCTCTCTCTCCAGTCCTGAAGTTTGTGGGCCCAGACTGTGGGCTCTGGGAAGCTTCCAGAAGGCGGACAGCGCCCAGAGGAGCTTGGCAGCGAGAGAAGAAAGATTTCAGCCTTTTTTCTTCCTCTGGGAGCCCTGAGGGCTGGAGAGACGTCCGTACTGGAGTCTGGGGAGACTCTCCACGAGAGACAGTATGAAGTGCTGCATCGTGCCTTTGAAAGGAGGGTGTGCTGATGACCTGTTTCTGCTCTTTTTGGGTCATAGTTTCCAGACTGGGGTCCTCAGGCCCTGTTGCCTCATGCAGAGGCCGGGCGGGGGAGGAAGAGCGTTTATTTGGGTCACACTGAACAATTCCACACAGCTGCAGTGTCGTCCCCACTTAACCGATGACGTTTCCTGAGCGGAAGTGACTTTCTCATGGGCACAGCCGGCGGTGAACACGCACCTGAGTTGCCAAGGCGGCTCCGTCTCCCTAGATGCCAGATAGGAAGGCGGCTGGGGCCGAGGATTCAGGCTGATTCAGTGCAAAAGGATTGATGAGTCATTCTTGCAACAAAATGCATCCCTTGAACATTTGAGACATGAGATGAACTTGCTGAGCACCTCCTGTCCACCAAACTCTGGAGGAGAAAGGGCCCAGAGGTGCGACAGAAGGTGTCCAGTCCCACTGTACCCACCTCCCTGATGGAGTTACAGGTGAGGGTGCAAAGACCTGCCTTCTGAGGCCAGAGCCTTCAGTGGGGCAGAGCGGGCACTTCTAGGCGGAATCTTCTGTCCCCTGGGGCCTCCTTCATAGACTGGACATGTCCAGTGTGCAAGCTGTTTACCACCGCCCCTGCCTCCTTTTCCGGTTGGATTCTGTGTGTTCACAAATCATTGTCACACACTTATAGAGAGCTTTTTGGTGAGAGCTGAACCATAAAGAAGGCTGAGCACCAAAGAATTGATACTTTTGAACTGTGGTGTTGGAGAAGACTCTTGAGATTCCCTTGGACTGCAAGGAGATCCAACCAGTCCATCCTACAGGAAATCAACCTTGAATATTCATTGGAAGGACTGATGCTGAAGCTGAAACTCCAATACTTTTGCCCACCTGATGAGAAAAGCCGACTCGCTGGAGAAGACCCTGATGCTGGGAAAGACTGAAAGCAGGAGGAGACGCAGGCAACAGGGAATGAGATGGTTGGATGGCATCACCAACTCAACGGACATGAATTTGAGCAAGCTCCAGGAGATGGTGAAAGACAGGGAAGCCTGGTGTGTTGCAGTCCATGGGGTCACAGAGCCAGACACAGCTTAACAACTGAGCAACAACATTTTGGTTTACAGACAATAGATGCAGTTCTCCATCTGGAATTTTCTAGTTTAACTCTCAGGAGGAAATCTTTTTTATTGATCCTTGTCTCTGAGACATTAGAAACATCCTTTTTACATTCACTTCCTGTCCATTGTAACCAGTATTCCCTTTATTTTACAAACTGAGGATCTAAAGCTTAAGTAGATGGAGGGATAGAACTCAGGCTTTTCAATGAGTGGGCAGGGTGACCAAATTGCGGAGACTGGGACTAGAGATGAGGGGCCTGGAAGAGGGCCAGTCCAGCACGGATGGAAAACTTCCCTTGTGACACCAGCAAAACAAGCTGTGGGTTTTCTTTCCAGCAGTGCTCAGCAGCCTGGAGGGAGAAGGGCAGAAAGTGGGTGGTAGAATCAATCAAAAGCTAGACGTTAGCAGAGCAGGTGTCCTAGAAAGAGAGGAGGCTTGGGGGGAGCCTGGATTGGCAGAAGAAAGGCTGGCATGAAATGCCTTGGCTTTCAGACGGCAGAGCAGGGAGGGAGCAGAGGGGAGAAGTAAAAGGATGCCGGAAAGGGAAGAAACAAGTTATCAAGATGATGGTTAGATCAAAATTATAATCTGACCAAAAATTAATTCCCAGGGTCTCTGTATGTAGAGATATTTCTGATATTTCACAGAGGATGATTTTTGTTTAATTTATCTCTTAACAATTTGTCCACTTTTCAGAAACTTTTTTGACTTTTTTTCCCCTTCATTTCTTTCCTAAGTCATTCTATACAGTTATTCCTGTAATGTTGATAACAACAAACACTTAGAAACAAATTCAAAAGTCCAATAATAAAGATTTAATGAAATTTAATGATGTTCAGTGGCAATTTATATTGAAGGATCCCAGTTTTGGTTTAAAAATATGGAAATATATACACAGATAGTATTTAATGGATAGTTACCAAAAAAAAAAAGATATTTACCAATAAGACTTTATCAAGATAAGTGGGATTATAGCCATTTTTTATATATATTTTTTGCTTGTTTGTATCTTTTCTCAGTAAAAAAAATATTAAAGAATGTACAATTTTCTGAATTAAAAAAAAGTTTTAATTCATTTTCTACTAATTGGTGTCTGTTCTGCTTTTTTGACAAGGTTTTCCATAACTTTTTAATTGCTTCGATTGGTTGAAAACTAATCCTTCCAATAAGAAATTTACCTTTTTATAAGTGATTTTTGTGCATGTTTTGTGATTTGCCTGTGGATATTTTTTAGAAGCTGAGTTCACACATGCTTAGTTGCTCAGTCATGTCTGACTCTTTTGCAACCCCACGGACTGTAACCCACCAGGCTCCTCTTGTCATGGGATTTCCCAGGCAAGAATACTGGAGTGGGAGGCCATTTCCTTCTCCAGAGGATCCTCCTGTCCCAGGGATTGAATCTGCATCTCCTACATTGGCAGGCAGTCTCTTTACCAGCTGAGCCACCAGGGAAATCCAAGTTCACATTTGCACACACCTAAATCGGCCAGTAGGTTTTAAGATGTCTTTATCATTTTCCAGCACTAAGATTCCCACTCTCTGAGCAGGGAGACCAACAGCCTGATCTGTAGGCAATGATTCGAGGGGGTCTGTTATCTTTTCCATCAAGTCGTTGGGTGCCTCCCCGGAGAGCGTGGGCAGAAGCGAGCCTTGCTCCAGAACTTTGATCTTGAGTACAGCTTTGAGTGGCAACCTTCATGTGGTCCTCAACGTGTGATCGGGTCATCAAAGCCAGATCAGTGACTTACGTGGCAGGATCGGGAAATGAGTTTATCTGTGATCAGAGGGTTTCGAGGGATTAGTAACCCTTTCAAGTTACACTCTCTGCCTCTCTGGAGCAAAAGTATTGCAGAGAGTAGCAACGACAGGTCACCTGCAAGATAAGATGTTCCTAGAGCAGCAGAGGAGAATTAGTGCCCACTGTGTGCTGGGAATTTTAATGTAAATCAATCTCATTTATCCCTAAACTCCCAATGAGACAGGCGTCATTATGAATAGGAACTGAGACTCAGAGAGATCAAATAATTTGCTAAACACAGTAAGTGGCTGAACCACGATGAGAACCTAGATCTGTCTGAGGTTAATGTGTTACTATAACAAAATACCAGAGACTGGGTGGGTCGTAAACAACACAACCATACTTCTCACTGTTCTAGAAGTTGGTAAGTCCAAGATTCAGCTGTTGGCTGATTGAGGATCGTGAGGACCCTCCTCCTGGTTCGTGGACAGCCGTAGTCTCGCTGTGTCCTCACATGGAGGAAGGGGCAAGGATGCTCTCCAGGGTGTCTTGTGAGGGCACTAATCCCATTCATGGGGGCTCCACCTTCATGACCTCATCACCTTCCCAAAGCCCCACCTCCTGACACCATCAGCTTTGGGGTTCTCACATATAAATTGAGGCGGGTGGGGCATGAACATTTAAACCATAGCAGATGGCTGTCTCTGGGTTCCATTACTGTTTTACACAAAGGAAATAAAAAGCTGTGGGCATTTAAAGAGCAGCTGAAAGCCAGAGGAATTCCAGAAGTTTATACAGGGTCTCTCATCTCCTGAGCAGGCGGGAGGGTGGAAGACACTGAAAATCATGTCCAGCCAACATCCCCTATATTTCAAGAAGATGCAAAGACCTCTTCTGCACAAGAGAGAACCCCTCCCTGCTACCTCCTCCCAGCCACTAGATTCTAGCGAGTGTTGAGGACCTACAGAACCCAGACAGGGCTTTCACTCCTGAGGGGCCTCATATGAAAAGGTCCTTTGTAATAAAAATTTCAAGAAAATCTCTCATTATTTCTTTATTTCTTTTCTTTTTTTGCCATGAAGCTGTTGAGGTTTTTACTTAGGTTTATTACAGATGTAATTCATAGGCTAGTCACACTCTTCCTTTGGATTAAATGTAACAATTATTCAAGTTTGCCTTTGGCTTTATGAAGTGAAAACTTACCAGTGTCTCTTATTTCTTGATTCAATGACAAATTCAGTGACGGATTACTGATTTATTCAGTGGTTTATTTATGATCCTACTTGATTGCAGGTTGCATTTCAAACTCTTTTTTTTTTTCCTAGTTGTAAAATTCCAAATAATGATTCCCCACAGCCCACTCTCATATTCCAAAACACACATTCTTAAACCAGAGGGTTGTTTCTTAACAGGGAGTATGGGAATCAAAATGAAATTGTTCAGTAGACATATACGGCTAGAAAATTATGAAATGACCTTGGGGAAAATGAAAAAATTTTTTTTGTTTCCCTCCTCCTATCTTCTACCATATTTCAAGGTAAGATGACAGCTGTGACTAAATAGTACCAACTGTATCTCCTCCATCAAGTGGAAAGACCACAAGCATTGAAGAGGATGTCTTTATCAAAATATCTATAATTGTGACCTTCAAAGAAACAGAACGAGAAGTGCTAGTGAATTGTTTTTTCACAAGTAGCCTTCCTTCATTTCCTTTAAAGCTGAGACCTCCTCCTCAAGCAAAAACATAGTTTCTCTCTGCTGCAAGAAAGTTGAAAAACATAATTATTTCCACCTGTTTGTTTTCCTCTTCTTTGATAGTTGGATTTCTCTGCTTTAGCAAGAGACATTTTGTCTGGACCTGATCATCATCCCAGAAAAGAAGGAAATTTAAAAACACCTTCCTGAAATCTGATATGGGTCGTCGTCTCATCCAAGGCCGTAAGGTGACTTGCCTGAATGCCTCTGTGCTTTCTTGAGTAAGAGAAGGGGATGGAACTGATCAGTCATCATGGGATCATATCATTATAGGGCTGACAGAGACTTAACCTTATTCAATGTGTAAATCTTCTCTACTATACCCACAATACTGGGATTTCAAGGTGCTAATTAATTTCATCTCTCTCCCCTCTGAGTTCTGAACCTGTTGAGAAAGAAAACAGGGAGTGTGATCTTGTGAATTATGATAAGAAACATATATATTTGGTATTTGTCCCCATTTCTGGGAAGGAGCTCCTAAAACCCTCGGAATTTCCTAAGTTGTAAGGATGATAAAAGTGTCTTTTGTTATATTAATGAGATGAATTTTAGAAAGCATCTAAGGATGGAGATTGGTGACCAGAGGAACCAACTATGTGACTCGAGGGCTGGAACTTTCAGTCCCACTCTCACTGATCTCCAGGGAGGGGAAGGAGCTGAAGATGGAGTCCAGTCTCCACTGGCCAATGATTTACTCAACTGTGCCTAGGTAGAGAAGTCTCCCAGGAGAACTGACTGTCTATATCTACAAAGATGCTATTAGAAGCTTTATTCTTTGGCAGTATTCAAGTGATTGGCAGTTGTGTAGTCAACACTCCAACATATACCCAACAGATTTGAGTATGTCTACAAAAAAAGTCATACAAGAATGTTCCCAGGGAAAAGACAGCCTTCAGAATGGGAGAAAATAATAGCAAACAAAGCAACTAACAGAGAATTAATCTCCAAAATATACAAGCAGCTCATGCAGCTCAATACCAAAAAATAAGCAACCCAATCAAAAAATGGGCTAAAGGACTAAACAGACATTTCTCCAAAGAAGACATACAGATGGCTAACAAACACATGAAAAGATGCTCAACATCACTTATTATCAGAGAAAAGCAAATCAAGACCACAATAAGGTACCATCTCATGCCAGTCAGAATGGCTGCTATCAAAAAATCTACAAACAATAAATGCTGGAGAGGATGCAGAGAAAAGGGAACCCTCTTACACTGTTGGTGGGAATGCAAACTAGTACAGCCACTGTGGAGAACAGTGTCGAGATTCCTTGAAAAACTGGAAACAGAACCGCTGGGCATCCACACTGAGGAAACCAGAATTCAAAGAGACACGTGCACCCCAATGTTCACTGCAGCACTGTTTACAATAGCCAGGACATGGGAGCAATCTAGATGTCCATCAGCAGATGAATGGATAAGAATGCTGTGGTACATATACACCATGGAATATTACTCAGCCATTAAAAAGAATGCATTTGAATCAGTTCTAATGAGATGGATGAAACTGGAGCCTATTATACAGAGTGAAGTAAGTCAGAAAGAAAAGAACAGACTCCAGTTAAAATAAATTAATTATTTAATTTTAAAAAATGAATGCTCACAGGGGAACCCTCCTACACTTTTGTTAGTAGGAATGTTAAGTTAGTGCAGTCACTATGGAAAACAGTGTAAAGGTCCCTCAGAAAACTAAAGACAGAATTACTATATGACCCAGAAATGCCACTGCTGGGCATATATCCCAAGCAAACTATAATTCAAAAAGATACATGCACCCCTATGTTCATCAAAGCACTATTCACAATAGCCAAAACATGGAAACGACCTAAATGTCCAACAACAGATATGGATAAAGATGTGGTTGATGTGTTCAGTGGAATACTAGAGCCACAAAAAAGAATGAAATAATGCCATTTGCAGCAGACATGGATGGACCTAGAGATTTTCATACCAAGTGAAATAAGTCAGAAAGAAAAAGACAAATACCGTATGATATCATTTTACATGTGGAACCTAAAATATGGCACAAATAAACCTATTTACAAAACAGAAGTGGACTCCAAGACATAGAACAGACTTGTGTTTACTCAGCAGGGGTCGGGGGAGGGGGTGGGCAGGGACAGCTTGGGAATCTGGGATTAGCAGAAGTAAACTAATATACTCAGGATGGGTAAACAACGAGGTCCTAACGTATACCATAGGGAATCACACTCAGTATCCTCTGATAAACTGAAATGGAAAAGAATATTAAAAAAACAATGTGTATAACTCAGTCATTTTGCCATACAGCAGAGATTGGCACAACATTGTAAGTCAACTATACTTCAATTTTAAAAACTAAATTAAAAAAAGAGAATGCATACTTTAGAATCAGTTCTAAATGAGATGGATGAAACTGGAGCCCATTATACAGAGTGAAGTAAGCCAGAAAGATAAACACCAATACAGTATACTAATGCATATATATGGAATTTAAAAAGATGGTAACGGTAACCCTATATGCAAAACAGAAAAAGAGACACAGATGTACAGAACAGACTTTTGGACTCTATGGGAGAAGGCAAGGGTGGGAGGATCTGAGAGAATAGCATTGAAACATGTATATTATCAAGTGTGAAACAGATCACCAGCCCAGGTTGGATGCATGAGACAAGTGCTCAGGGCTGGTGCACTGGGAAGACCCAGAGGGATGGGATGGGGAGGGAGGTGGGAGGGGGGATCGGGATGGGGAATACATGTAAATCCATAGCTGATTCATGTCAATGTATGGCAAGACCCACTACAGTATTGTAAGTAATTAGCCTCCAACTAATAAAAATAAATGAAAAAAAAGAAAAGAAAAACAAATAAAAAAAGAGAATGCCTACAGAAGATTTATTTATAATAATCAAAAACTGCAAATATTCAAAATGCCCATGGTAGAAGAATAAACAATTTTGGTTTATTTATACAGTGGAATACTATGCAGTAATAGAAAAAAGAGAAAAACTTACTGATATATGAAGTGACATGAATAAATCTTAAAATGATGATGCTAAGTGAAAGAAGCAAGCCCTTTGGAAAAAAATACACACGTGATTCCAGCAATATGAAGTAAAAGAAGAAGAAAAATGAGTGCATCATGATAGAAATCAAAAAAGTGGTTATCTCTAGCAGGAAGGGAATACTGATTGAAAGAAGGATGAAGGCACTTCCTGGGGGTAGGAAATGTTCTGTAACTTGGTAGGGATTGTGATTACAAGGGTGAATTCATCAGCCTGTACATTTAAGATGTGTGCACTTTAGTGTTACAGACACTAAGATTATACTTCAGCAAAAGCTTTTTAATAAATATTTACAGAGCCTCTGTTATGTGCCATGATCTGTGCTAAGCATTTTGGATTCAAATAAGAATAAAATCTCCAGGAAATTTCCATTTAGAAGGCAGTTGTTGAAGTTTTAGACAATCTATAGATAATTACCTTATAGTCTTCTCTTTCCCTCCTTGGTTTACAGTTAATACTAAAAACTTAAAAAAAAAAAGCAAAGGGACATACAAGGAATCAGAATATCAGCATTATTACTGACATAAGGGTTGGAGAACATGGCTTTAGATTTATTACCCAAATCTAGACAGACCTTGGGCTCCCGAGAGTCCACCCATGGAGAGTGGTCTGCAGACCAGACCTACTTTCTAAGACTGCTGGCTTCTCCTCCTGATGTTGGTGACAACATGGATGAAACTTGAGGGCATTATGGTAAGTGAGATAAGTCAGACAGAAAAAGACAAATACAATGTGGTCTTAGTGACTTGTGACATCTAAAAAAACTGAAGCAAGAAACAGCAGAGTGGTGTTTACCAGGGGCAGAGGGGTGGTGGGGAAAATGGGAAGAAATTGGTCAGAGGGTACAAACTTCCGGTCAGAAGCTGAATAAGTTCTGGGAATCTGATGAGCAGGATGGTAATTACGGTTAAGAGCGCTTCATCATATCCTTGAAAGTTGCTAAGTGAGTAAATTTTAAAATGTTCTTCCCACAAAGAAAGAAATGATAACTATGAGACGTGATCGGGGGTGTTAGCTAATGCAACTGTCATGATGGTTTTGCAATATATTCGTGTATCAAATCAGCACACCTTAAACCTACACAATGTATGTGCCAATTATATCTTTTTAAAAAATCATTTGTTTTTAATTTTCTGGCTGTGCTGAGTCTTCATTGTGGCCCTCGGGCTTCTCTAGCGCTGGCCCACAGGCTTAGTTGCCTCACGGCATGTGGGATCTTAAACTTCCACAACTAGGAATCGAAACTGCACTCCCTAAGTTGGAAGCTCAGAGTTTTAACCACTGCACCACCAGGGAATTCTCACCAATTCTATCTTGATAGAGGGTTTTTCGTTTAATATAGGGAAAAGGATTTCTAGCTTAAGGTTGTGGCAGATTGGAGCCACTTCCTAAAACTGCTGCCTTGGGGAATGTTAATGGAAGAAAACAAGAGCGAACCTCGAGTGCTCTCGAAGTTTCAGTAGATAAGCTCTACCAAACTGAGGAACAGAGGTCAGGTGGATGTCAGTTCTCCATGGAGAGGAAGAAGTTGGGGTGGGAGAAGAAGCCAACTGCTTACTCCAGCTGGAGACCCTTCCCCCATGAAAACTTGAGGCAGGACCAGCCACCTACCAAAACAGGGAGACAGACAGACAGACAAGCAAGTCCAAAATGCTTTGTCGATGATCACATTCATACCGGGTGCAGAAAAGAATGGTGTACTTGGGGATGAAGGTCATAAAAACTCACTTTAAAAAAAAAAGGAGAAAGATGGCCTGATTTTGACAGATGAGGAGTGGAGGGACTTTTCTGGGCAGAAGAGCTTGAAAAAAGCTGAGGAGGTATAAAATGTGGCCTGACACGGTTTGGGGAGTAGCTAGTTGGCATAGCTAGTTGTTCAGAGGAGTGTGAAAGAAGAGGCTATTTACAAATGCATTGCAGGCTCTGGCCAGGATTCTGAAATTGACTTCCACCAAATAGAGAACATGATACAATCGGATGTGTATGTTAGGTGATTGTGCAGATGCTGCAGGTTAAGACAGTGTCAAGGAGAGGGATGCTGAGGACATGCGATAAATCCTATGAGCGGGACAAAGAGATGATGAATGTAAAAGAGTTAAAATCCAAAGGCCTTGACCACCGACTGGAGGTGGAGGAAGCAGGGGAGGAAATGGAAGAGTCCAAGACCCCCAGTTTCTAGGCTGGATGGCTGACTGGATGGAGGGACCCTGAAGGAGACAGGGGGTCTGGGAGAACCACTGCGGGGAAAGATGGTAAGTTCAGTTTGGGAGATGTTACCTTTGAGAGGTGACAGGCACCGGAGTAAGTCTCTCCGAGACAGTCTGATGAATTATCACTCTGTAGCTGGCAGGGAAAATTTGGGCTGAATGTAGATTCACAAGAGATCAAAGTAACTAAAGCTGTGGCTAGACATACTGAGAACAGAAACACCCCCCTTATTGTTGGAGCTTCTGCATCCCTGCTGGTGCTCTTTCTTGCGAGTTGCAATGCCTCCCCACCCACTGGCATCTTTCTGGGCCATGCGACTTGCTTTGGCCAGTGGTGTGATGTATGGGCTTCCCAGGTGGCTCAGTGGTAAAAAATCTGCCTGTCAAGGCAAGAGCCCCAGGAGACATGGGTTCGATTCCTGGGTTGGGAAGATCCCCTGGAGGAGGAAATGGAAACCCACTCTAGTATTCTTGCCTGGGAAATCCCATGGATGGAGGAGCCTGGAAGTCTACAGTCCATGGGGTCGCAAAGAGTCGGACACGAATGAAGTGAGTTAGCATGCATGCAGCCTGGAATAGAGCCACAGCCCATGGCAGGGCTCAGACAGTCCTCAGTGGACATGCAACCTTCCCTTGGCTTCAATCAAATCAGAATAAAATTGTCAACTCCTCACCTGTGTCTACAGACACTGAAACCAGCCACCCCTCTGAACATCTCCAGATGCATCTCAGCTGTGTCTTCTGGCTCATCCACCGCACAGTCCTGGAGATGTTTTCTGTTTTCTGTTCCTAGGTGGTGAGCTCATCCCCAATTCCACCCCCCGCCCCCAATTGTTATGTCAACTAAAAAGATGCACAATGTTACAACTGCAAATTCAATTTTATTGGGGGCAAAATGAGGACTGCAGCCCGGGACATAGCACCTCAGATATATCTCTGAGAGATGCTCCGAAGAGGCAGTTGGGGAAGGTCAATATATAAGATTTTGGTGAAGGGGGAGTTTAATGCCATCCGATGCTTACTGTACAGGAGGTTTGCTGCTAGTCACGAGGAGCTGCTGTCACCATGAAAGGACTTCAGTGCTTTTCTAGAGGTGAAGAGATGCGAGGACTGGGATCATGAAATCAGTTGTGAAAACATCTAACTATAAAGATCTGTTCTACCAGATTCCCTAGAGCACAGAGTGCCTCACTCCACCCTGAGCTCCCTCGCTGGGTGTTGGAGGTCCACAGCACAGGATCCTGCATAAGCCTGGGTACGGTCTCCACAGAGGCAGAGAGCAGACGCTATTGTTGTTGTTCAGTTGCTGGCAAATGCTCTTGGCAAGCACCAATTTGGAGTTCACAGTCACCCGCTTTGTTCTCTCACTTCACCCAGGCCTCTGGTCAAGTGTCTACAGCTTTGAGGGGCTTTTAAAAACTTTTTTTAAGCTTTTTCCCCATGCTTCGTGTATGTGGGATCTTAGTTCCCTGACCAGGGATCGAACCTGAACCCTTTGCAGTGGAAGTAGACCCTTAACCACTGGACCTCCAGGGAAGTCCCTGCAGGGCTTTTGTGGACCCTGACCTTAAGAAGCATCCTCTGGGTCCCCTCCCCAGGCCCGCTTTACTCACCTGCGTTGTTTTTCTTTGTAAAACAATGGAACATTACACTGTAGGTTTTCCTTTCTTTATTCGCTTATTGCCCGTCTGCCTCACTAGGACTTAAGCACCATAACAATGGCAAGGATTTTGTCTGTTTTGTCCTTGCTAAATTTAATAGCTGGCTCAGTGTGCCTGGCAAACAGTGTAAGTAAATAGTGTATAAAGTAAAACTGTGCAAGTGTTAGCCGCTCAGTCACGCCCGACTCTTTGTGATCTCATGGACTGCCGCCCACCAGCCTCCTCGGTCCATGGCCTTTTCCAGGCAAGGATACTAGAGTGGGTTGCCGTTTCCTTCTCCAGGGGATCTTCCCAACCAAGGGATCGAAAGCAGGTCTCCTGTACTTCAGGCAGATTCTTTACCGACTGAGCCACCAGGGAAACCTATAGTCACTCAGTTGGTCTTTTCGACCCCATGGACTATAGCTCACCAGGCACCTCCATCCACAGGAATTCTCCAGGCAAGAATACTGGGGTGGGCAAACAGTAGATACTCAATAAATAGCAGTGGTAACAGCAAATGAGCTCATAAATGAGCTCAGCAGAAAATGAAGAATTCCCTTCTGTTCATAAAACAAGCAAGTCACCAAGGTGGGAAATATGCCATCAATAAGCAAGATAGGGCTTTTTGTTTTTGTTTTTCAGAAAAAAAAAAAACAGATAGGTGAGTAAATTAGAAATTAGTCCTGTCTCCACCCTGGATGAAATCAATCTAGTCTCAACAGATCTCAATCTCGTAATTTCTCAAACAAGAAACAGAATACATCACAGTAGTTTCGGGAGGATAAATATGAGGTTACTCAAAAAGTTTTGAAGTTCTAAGAAAGAAATAATTTCATCAATTCGAGGTATTGTTAATACCCCATCTGGCCACGACTGATGAAACAGATATTTGGATTCCATGAATCTAACCGCTTGCTAATGTCACTTCTAGAGTCTTCAGATGAGTTCCTTCGTTCTATTTTCATCCTCCAGGTGTCATAAAAAATGTGTGCCTATTATGAAATAATATTCTGGCATCATGACCCCCAAAAGTCCCTGCTTTGTTTTTGCTTTTTATTTTTGCATTGTTTCATTTTGTTTTCTCAAGCTTTGAAACTAGAGGTTTCCAGAATGAATGGTGGGGCAAAGTGGGAGCTTTTAACAGAGGATCACAGCTGCTCAGAGGGGAATGCTATTCTCTTCCCTCCTCGCCCCCCGCCTGCCTCCTGGCCCCTTACTCAGAAGACGAGGCTCCTCAGCTCAGTTCCTGGGGGCTCAGCTGCTCTTTTAAGAAGAGATGAGTCCAGAGCCTGAAAGGACACTCTCAGCTCCTCACCCCAGCTGGCTGACTGCACCCAAGTCTCTGGATTCTTGGCTGAAAATCCTGACCATCCTGCCTCTTGACAGTGCAGGTGTGAGTACAAACCAAACTCGGTGTATGTGTAGACTCAGAATGGCCACCATCAAATGACTTCTCCTGAAACCCAATTCCAGAAAGTAAGAGCCTGCTGAAAACTGGTGAAGACTGACAGCACATGACTTGTCTCTCAAAAGCAGAGCTCAGAATGGGCTCCCCATGTGATCACTCATTCAGCAGACTCTTACTGTCTGTTCTGTGCCAGGTACTGCACGGGGAATGAAAGGGGACGTAGAGGCACTTCCTGCCTCTAAGACACGTGGAGTCTAGTAGGAATGGTCAGATGTGTCTTCAGAGACCCAGAACACAGAAGTTGGGAAGTGTCTTGAGAGTGAGGGGATGTGGCAGGTAGACCTGGGGACCCAGACAGGTCTCCACCCCCAGGTAACGGGGAGTGTGGGCGTTTCACAACCTCAAAGAGATTCAGTGTCTTCGTTTGTAAAATGGAAATTGTGATGGTTACACTGACCTCATCCATTTTTACGAGAGGCTGGGGAGATGATACATATGGCATGCTTAGCACAGGGCCTGCCCTGTGGCACACATTTCATCACTGTTAGTATTGTCATCGGCTTCACTGAGGCACAAGAAGGAGAGATTAGGTGAGATTCCCTTTAGGAGGGAGCATCTGAACTGGATCTTAAAGAGTGACTTAGATTTGGCCTTGAAGATCTGGGAGAGAGAACCTAGGGGGATTAGTGAAAAGTTGATGACTTTTCTTTTCTCTTGTGTTTTTTTTTATAGCAGAGCTGTCATGTAAGGGCTGCTGCTGCTAAGTCGCTTCAGTCGTGTCCAACTCTGAGCGACCCCATAGACGGCAGCCCACCAGGCTCCCCTGTCCCTGGGGTTCTCCAAGCAAGAATACTAGAGTGGGGTGCCATGTCCTTCTCCAGTGCATGAAAGTGAAAAGTGAAAGTGAAGTCCCTCAGTCGTGTCCGACTCGTAGTGACCGCATGGACTGCAGCCCACCAGGCTCCTCCGTCCATGGGATTTTCCAGGCAAGAGTACTGGAGTGGGGTGCCATTGCCTTCTCCAGAATTCATGTTGAAAAGATAGGCTAGGGCAGATTATAAAGGACCCTGAGTGCCAGGCCAAGGAACCTGGGCTTAATTTCAAGGACATTAAAGCCATTCCTAAGATTCTAAGTTTTGGATAAAAGAAGAGAAAAAATTACAGTGTTCCTTAGAAAGATTAAGCGGAATCGAATGAGTGAGAATTGTTACGGAGTGAGAGACACATCTGAGCCAGGAAAGCCCACGTGGGAATCTGGGTAAAGGACTAAACAAAAAAATGATACAGATCTATGTACCCTCCGAATACCCCCAGCCCCTGAGCCCAGATGGAGCCCAGAACCTGCTCCAGGCAACTATTGGTAATTGATCATCACTGGCTTGAGAGAGAAAATGCATTATTATCCATCCCTGAACTAGAGCCACAATGGAAGAAGTGAGGGGGCTTTTACTGAAATCCATATAGCAAACACATCCTGCTCTCAAACAGAAAGGGAGAAAAGGAACCTCACTTTTTTACAAACTTGGTGGAATCCCACTGGAAAAGTCCTCATAAGCTGCAAAATGACAGCAAAGTCCCTTTTTACCCATTCGAGATGGAGGACTTGGTTTTTGGTTCATGCAAACCAGCTGCTCACTCCCAGTATTTTATGGGCATAGCAATCCACTGCTCCTTGGATACCAGATGTGTGAATCGGGGAGAGGTATTTGATGCATAGTGGAGTTTGTTTTTTCCACGGTACCCTTCAACTAGTGAAATCTGGTGGAAATTACAACCTGCAGAAATTCAACTCAGCGTCTCAATAACAGGATGCACCTGTAGATTTCGTAGAATTTGCAGCAGAATTTTCTCGACACGAGTTTGAGAGAAATAAGACTGTTTTCATAGTAACAACTGGGGTGAAATCTGAGGTACTGTTATGTCCCTCTCAGCGACAGCAGCTATCAGCCATGGCAGATACCATCCACCGTCTAACATGCGTGGATTAAAGACCTCCACGCTGCAGGCTCTCTTGCATGGATTGATTCAGTGTTTTGGGGATTATCAAGCTGACAGATGTGTCTAAAGTTAGCTGGGGCTTTTCTGATCCCCAACCCCCACGATTTGACTGTGGGCTCTTTGAGAGCAGGAGCCCTTGTAAATTTCCTTTTGTATCTCCCCATCCTCATTGAATTGAATTATACTGAAGAATACTCCCCAGAGTGCATGAACTACAGGAAAGAGTAAATTGGGGGACCTCCTCTGGAGAGTTCAAGTCCATAACTAACAGGTAAAAGGCAGAAAGACCTGGGACACCACACCACAGGCCTGGGAAAACCACCTGTTTTTTTAACTGGATAAGGCATATGTGTGCTCGGTCACTCAGTCGTGTCTGACTATGAGAGCCCATAGTCTGCAGCCCTCCAGGCTCCTCCGTCCATGGGATTTCCCAGGGAAGAGTACTGGAGTGGGTTGCCATTTCCTCCTCCAGGGGATCTTCCCGACCCAGGGGTCGAACCCAAATCTTTTATGTCTCATTGCCACTGGCAGGTGGGTTCTTTACCACTTGCACCACCAGGGAAACCCACATCCGCTATGTAAACAACAGGCTCCCTGCACCACCTCTGGTCATCACCCTGCCTCTATCCGGGAGAGCAAAGTTTCTCTTCTCTTGGATTCTGACTCTGAGACCACAGCTCAGCACATTGCTCTGCTAGAGAAAAGAGGTACAAGATGAGAGAGCAAGGCTGCTTTTATGTGGTACGGCTGGGTGAGGCAGGGCAGCCCTGGTGGCTAAGACTCCCTGCAACTCAAGTCATTCCCCTTGTGGAGGGCGCCTCTCTTTCCCCTTTGAGGAGACCCTGAACATCCCCTGAGCAGGGCTGTGCCCCCATTTCTTGGATCTCCCAGGGTCCTAGCACAGTGCATGTTTAACTGTAGGTGCTGTCAACTTCTGTTGATGGAGGACTTGACAAAGGTGAAATCATTTTTATTCAAGTCTCACTTTTTCTCTTTCTTGAACTTCCCTTGAAGGTACTAGAAAAAAATAAAATGGTTTTAAAAAAAAAAACAGAGGCAGGAAAGATCGGAGAGAAATCATGAAGTTCTGAGCTAAACAGCTATCTCTCTTGTCCCAATCTGTTGGAGAAAGCTGTGCTCAGCATCTGCACCCATTCTCCAAGCAAAAACAACTCTAAAAGGCATAAGCAAGAAATGGGCACCAGAACCCAGATTTCCATAGAATGTTGGCAGAAAGGGTTAACAATGCAAAGCAAATTGCAAAAATCTTCCAACGACTTTAAATTCCCCTTAATTTTTCACTCTGTTCCAATCCCTTCTCTGCCACCTTCTCTCAGCCCTACTTCCTCTTTGTCCAGCATTTTTCTTTTAATGAAGCACTTTTTCTTGGCCTTGGCTTCTTTAATGCACATACTCATGCCCATTTTGCAAGCATACCTTAGAGAACTGGCATTTTAATACCTGAAAACAGTAATAGGTGGACTCAATAAAAAGCTCACCCTAGCAACCTTTCATCTGCGGGAGACAGCAACTCCAGTGATCAGGGGTCAGCATCCCCCGGTGGGACTCATGGTCTCACTGCAGTCATTTCTTTCTTATCTCTCTCTTCCTTGTCCTACCCTTTCTCTTACTTCATCCTTTTATTTCTGCATTCAGTCTTTCATGATCCACTTCTTTTTATCTGCCTTTCATAGGAGAATCTGTGCAATTTAGGATTAGGGGCACTGTTGAAATGACCTTTGACAAGCCATAAAGGTAAGTGAAGGGAAAGTAAAAGAGGATTGATTTCTCACCATCTCTTCCTCTTTTGCCTGCTAGCTCTTTTACCCTCTCTCCCCAATCTAGATTCTGATAAATAGAAGCAGTTTGTTGTAAGTTGTTCACTATAAGGAGTGTAGGGAAAGATTGGAGAGCCAAGGCTTAGGATAGTCTGGATGATAAATGACAAAGCAAAGTTTGCATCTTCAGGACCAAACAAGAGAGCAAGAATGACAGAACAACCACAAGTGAACAACTAACTCCTACCTATTAATCCAGCAGTCCTCAACCTTTTTGGCGCCAAGGACTGGTTTCAAGGAACGCAATTTTTCCACGGGCTGGCCGGGGGGAGATGGTTTGGGGATGATTGAAGTGCATTACATTTATCGTGCACTTTATTTCCTTGTTATTACATCGGCTCCACCTCTGACCATCAGGTACTAGATCCTGGAGGCTGGGGACCCCTGCATTAACCCACCTTTCTGCCACTCACCTAACCTCAGCCTCATGCACCCAGGTTTAAACATCTTCCACCTTCTCCCCTGCTGCCCCAGTTCCTACTGGTCTCTTCATTTCACGTTATTAGCATCTTCACCTGGGAATACTCAAGGGAAGGAAAAGGTGAAACTCAAATCAATGAATTTCACTTCTGCCAAAGTTCACAATGTCCATCCCCTACCTCTTGCCTCCAAATACCAGGTATTACAAGCTGCATTTTTCTTTTGTCCTCTATTCTGACAGCAACCCTTATGCCATTCCAATTTGCATCATGCCCTCATTCGGGTCCTGTTGTTTCCTGCCTGAAGAGCATCTCAGGATCTCTGTCCCTCTAGTCTCCCCTGTACCTTTACTCTCCGCTGCACCAGCTCAGGCCAACGATGATGTCACTTGAATCATGTCCCACTCCGTTTAGACTTCATCAGTGACTGAAGTCCACACATCTCATTCTGCCCTTTGAGGTCCATCTCAATCTAAATCCAACTGACATTTCAACCCTTGGCTCCCACCCCCTCGTCTGTGTTGTTCTGTGTTAGTTGCTCAGTCATGTCCGACTCTTTGCAACCCCATGGACTAAAGCCCGCCAGACTCCTCTGTCCATGGAATTCCTCAGGCAAGAATACTGGAGTGGATCCCATTCTGTTCTCTAGGGGATCTTCCCAACGCAGGGATCGAACCCAGGTCTCCCACATTGCAGGCAGATTCTTTACCATCTGAACCACCCGACAAGACCGTCCTCTGTCTACCTACCTCTATTTCTATTCGACCATAGACCACACCTTCTTACCCCAGTATCCACCTACCATTCATCCTTCAAGGACAGTTCTTAGACATTCCTGATCATATCAGCCTTCCTGAATTTTTCTCTTTC
Source organism: Odocoileus virginianus (assembly GCF_023699985.2). NCBI lineage: Eukaryota > Metazoa > Chordata > Mammalia > Artiodactyla > Cervidae > Odocoileus > Odocoileus virginianus. The sequence continues at coordinate 9,725,286 of NC_069682.1, read as the reverse complement.
TGAGCTTCTATGTCTCTTATCATTATCACTAGTATTTATCACCTTTTACTGCTACAAAATTGTCACAAACCTCAGAAAATGCAGTCTGGGTCAGAAATGTGTTGTCTGATTCAATGAATGGTGTCTTCTGGGAAGTACCAAGTGTTTCTGATAACAGAATTGAGCAACTTCCTGAAAAATTGAGATCAACTTGAAGAGTTGACCACTTCTCCTGGGAGGAACTTAGTTACCTTTAACCAAACTTTCCTTTCTTGAACATAATCTGTCTGTATCATCTATCCACCTTTTCTTCCAAAAAGAATCTCTACCAGGAAGGAAATCTTTGACCTGGACTGATTGGAAATGATCTCCTGGCAGTAGGCTTGAAACAAACCTTCAGTGTGTGCTCATGAGGAATTTGTCTGAAGTTGCTTTAATAGATGCCAGTTGTATTCTTATAGGTATAAGAATACCTATAAGATACCCATGTTGGATACCCACATGTCACACTCTGGGTTGGGTCATGTGAATTCAGCTCCCCAGAGGCCCATAACTTGGCAAGAAAATCTTTTCGTCTAAGTCCTCAAAGTGATGGAGACTCTTCTGAAATGGGCTCTTAACTTCCTGGGGATGTGTTGATGTACATTTTTTTCCAAGGGAAGAAATTAGAGATTCTATCAAATTCTCAAAAGCGTAACCACATCCCCCCAAAACAAAGATTAACCACCAGACTAGAGGAAGAAAAAGCATATGAAGGTGGGGACGACACCGTCTCTCAGAGTAGTGGAAATAAAAACAAAAATGAATAAACGGGACCTACTTAAACTCAAAAGCTTTTGCATAGCAAAGGAAACAATAAACAGAATGATGACAACCCACACATTCAGAGGAAATATCTGCAAATGATGTGACCAATAAGTGACTAGTCTCCAAAATTTACAATTAGCTCATGACACTTAACAGTATCAAAACAAACAACCCACTCAAAAAATGGGCACAAGACCTAAAAAAGACATTTCTCTAAAGAAGATATACAGATGGCCAAGAGGCACATGAGAAGGTGCTCAACATCACTCATTATTAGAGAAATGCACATCAAAACTACAGTGAGATATCACCTCGCAACAGCCAGAATGGCTATCATCAAAAAAATTCACAAACAATAAATGTTGGAGAGGGTGTGGAGAGAAGGGAACCCTCCTACACTGTTGGCAGGAAGGTAAATTGGTACAGCCATTGTGGAGATCAGTGTGGAGGGTCCTTAAAAACTAATAACAGAGGCACCATATGACCCTGCAGTCCCACTCCTGGGCAGATGGAGAAAAACATGATTCAAAAGTATATATGCACCCCAGTGTTCATTACAGCACTGTTTACGACAGCGAAGACATGCAAGCAACCTAAATGTCCATCAACAGAGGAATGGATAAAGAAGATGTGGTACGTATGTACCTCAGAATATTACTCAGCCATTAAAAACAATGAATTAATGCCATTTGCAGCAACATGGACGGACCTAGAGAGTGTCTTACTGAGTGAAGTAAGTCAGACAGAGAAGGAGAAATATCATATGACATCCTGTATACGTGGAATCTAAAATGACATGATCCAAATGAACTTACAAAGCAGAAAGAGACTCGCAGACTTAGAGAACGAACTTATGGTTGCCAGGGTGGAGGGGGAAGGATGAGGGGAAAGGGATAGTTAGGGAGTTTGGGATGGACACTGTTAATGAATAACCAACAAGGACCTGTTGTACGGCACATGGAACTCTACTAAATGCTATGTGGCAGCTTGGATGGGAGTGGGGTTTGGAGGAGAATGGGTACATATGTGTGTATGGCTGAATCCCTTTGCTGTTCGCCTGAAACTATCACAACATTGTTAAGTAGCTACACCTCAATGCAAAATAAAACATTCAAAAGTTAAAAAAGAAAAAAAAAAGAGTGGATGATAATACAGCAAAGCAAGCGCTGTGATAGTGTCAGTCTGTTACTGAACCAGGCTCATCTTACTCAACACAGCAAGACAAAATGCTAGGACACTGTGGTTTGATGCAGAGGGGGGTTATTCATAACGCAGCCATGTGAGGACACAGAAAAGCAAATCTCAAGTCCGACTCCCCGATGGCAAGGGGCTGGAGTATTTCTGGGATAAAGACTGAAGAAGCAGGATGGTTTGAGGTACGGGGAGTGTGGGGAAAGATGATTGGAAAAAGGTGCCATGATTATCTTTCTGTGCAGGGGTGACTAAGTTACCTGCAAAAGGTTACCACGCAGACACTCATATCTGCCCAGTTGAAGGGTCATTGGTTCCATCCAGTCTTAACCACATCAGCTTGAACTGGACACAGCAAACTCCAAATTCCTAGCCGACAACTTGGGCAAACTTGTTGTTCAGGCCACATGCCGCTTAGAGAGCATGCAAGTCTTAAAATGACCTTGATGAGCAAAGGCAGATAAAATGAAATTCAACCCAGGGTTTTGAGTCTGAGGATTAGAAAGTGATAGTCAATTGTCTTTTCTTCTCAGTTGTGAATCCACTATAGGGAGCAGTTTTGCTCTATGGAGCCTCGGTACAATATTTACACAATTCACGACAAAATGGGTCTGCCCTCTTCTCCTATCTCCGCCTCCTCCGGGGCTGTTAAGGTCAGGAGACTAAGACTGAAAGTTCAGCTCAGTGCAAGCTGTAAAACTTGACCAAGTTATTTGTCTTTTATGAGTCCATCTTAGCACCAGGAGCTGGTCCCCTTATTTTGTCAGAAAAATTCTGTAGACTTGTGACTTTTACTCACATGAATGTAGATATTTTATCATCACAATCCATTAAGTACTTCGAGACATTTGTTTTTCTGCTGCCTTACTAGTGGACTAGGCGCCGCCTAGCTACTTGAAAGAACTTCACCAACGTCTCGGTTCGAAGGTCAAGGTGTGTTTGTGTGAAACATTAAGATAATATTAGGAAGAAACCTCGATTAAATAACAGGTCAAATAATTGAATCATTTACCTAGATTTAATGTTTCGAGTCTCACATTTTGAAAGAGTAAGGGAAAACATGTTTGGTTAGAAGCTCACAAAATGCTGGGATTTTTTTTTTTCCATTTATGACGAGTCAGATTGAGACCATTATGACAATTCTTATGGGATTTGAGAGTGGTTGAGTCCTCCCTAAATAAACCTGCTGCCCCAAGGGAAGTCACTGATCCAGGAGCACGTGATGTTTGATCCGTCTATGGGAACCAGTGGTATTAGTCAGGGTAAGCTAAGTTGCTGTAACAAAAACCCAATGAGAATGTGACTTATATACCAGAAAATCTACTGGTTTCCTACATGACAATGCAAGGTACATCTTCCCCGTCATGCGTAGTGGTGCTCCTGGGCATTCAGGAACCCAGGGCGAACACTCAACTTGCAGGATGACGCTGGTCACTGCATTCTAGACATGGAATGAAGGGAAAGAAGGGACTCCAGGCGGGGGCACTAAAGGCCACTTCTGCTAACGTTTCCTGCCAGGAACACCGCCACAGAACCACGCTTAGCTCCAGGGGGCTAGGGAATGTGCTCTGATCGTTCACCCAAGAAGAAGGGAAGGGTGGCCTGGGGGACCTGCTGGCCGTCTCCTTCCTGCCACGACAGGTCGTCTCCATGACAACAGTCATGATGCAGTTGTCAACTTATTGCTCTCTGGTCCCTGTCCATAATTTCATCATGTGTTTATGATATTATTCAGTTTAATGAATCCCCACATGTGTATCATGTTAACTAAGCTCTGTGACTAAAAGAGTTTTACATGGTTGTCCCAAGAAGACTGACTTAAAAAGAATCTTTCATGGTTTTCCAACTTGGATTGACTTAAACAACACATCCTAACATTTCAAAGTGAAAATGAAGAGTTCCAACCCGAGATTTCTTACAAATGGAGAAGTGTGTATCCCAAGGTAAACCACCTGATGTGTTTTAGGAGCAGTGAGCAATTTCTACGTCCTACCTTTTCCCTAACATTCCAATGCGGAGCAGAATATAAAATGTGGCTTTGCTTCGAGGCTCTAATTCAGTAACACCACTCGTAAAAAACACAGTTATTTGATTAAAAAGACCCCCCAACCAGGCAACTGTAGGAAGAAAACTTCTAGTTGAACTAAAATAAAACCCATTTGCTAATTGTGGGGTGAAATAAAGCTTTTACATTATAAAAAAAAGCCCCATTTCACTATTTTTGTTTTCACAGTTTATACATTATTTTAAATAATAAACAAGATAAAATTAAAGATATTTAACTATTTTGCTATTACTTTCTTATTTTGTTGCTAATAAAATAAAATGGATTTAACTTTTCTGGTAATTATGAGAAGGGGTTGAGGAAAGTTCTGTTGTAAAGCAAAAAAAAAAAACTTACAACTCACTAAAATATGACACAAATGAACCTATCTATGAAACAGAAATAGATTCACAGACATAGAGAACAGCCTTGTGGTTTTTAAGGGGGAGGGAAGGGTTGGGAGCTCGGAATTAGATGTAAACTAATATGTATAGGGTGGATAAACAACAAGGTCCTACTGTATGGCACAGGGAACTATATTTTATATCCTGTGATAAACCACAGTGGAAAAGAATATGAAAACAAATAGATACATGTGTAACTGACTGACTTTGCTGAACAGCTGAAACAAAACACAACATTATAAGTTAACTATGTGCCAATAAAATTTTAAAAATTGCAATTCAAATTTTGATTATTTTAGATAACAGTGAATCAATCTGTGAAATTAATATTGTCTACCTACCTCAGTCCAAGTATATCTTTTAAGTCCTGGTTAATATTTCCTTGGTCCTCAAAAATTTTGTAAATAAATATCATTAAATTTAATTTTAAATTCACAGAAGAAAGAAAACTAATATAAAGCTGAAGGTACTAGTAAACTTTAGGTAATTGTTACTTTCCAAGAAGAAATATTACTTCCAAAGACCCTCTAGAGTTTAAAAAATATGAAACACTTTAAAAGCATGTATGTCAGGACTTCTCTGGTGATCCAGTGGCTAAGACTCCACACTCCCCATTCAGGGGGTCCAGGCCCAATTCCTGATCCCACATGCCAAACTAAAGATCCTATATGTTGCAATGATGATGGAAGGTCCTATATGCCACAGTTAAGACCTGGCACAGCCAAATAAATAAATTTTTAAAAGCGTGGAGGTCATCCTGGCTTGTTTGCTTCTTCATGACATACGTGCTCACTGAGCTTGGCTAGATTTCACATTTTGGTCTCATTTTCCTTTCATTGCTTTACTCTTGAATGCTGGGTACTAACCATTCTCTGCTCCCTCACTTTCTGAATAATTCAGCCCTAAATATCACATTGGCAGCTACTCTGGGGATGTTATTTGTATTATATTTCAAATTTTTCTGTGTTTGTAAAATTATACTTTGATACCTGTAGCCAGGAAAAATCTCCAGCTTAATAACTGGGGCAGCCCTACAGACAACAGGAACTGCTGCTCACATTCAGCGGGCTGAGACTGTTTCCAGCAGTGAGCGTAAGCCTGTCCTGGAATCCTACGATGATCCTGCCACATTCGGACAAGTATTGCATTCCCAGAAAGAAAGCAGTTCATGCTTTTCTCTGTAAACTCTGGTACTTAGTCTGGAAACCACTTTTAGTTCATCTGCAGGTGGCTGTGGCTCAGTGGTAAAGAATCTGCCTGCCAACGTAGGAAATGCAAAAGACATGAGTTTGATCCCTGCCTGGATTGGGAGGATTCCCTAGAGAAGGAAATGGCTACCCACTCCAGTATTCGTGCCTGGAAAATTCCAGGGACAGAGGAGCCTGGAAGGCTACAGCGCCTGGGGTCACAGAGCTGGACAGGACTGAGCACTCACACACTCATGCACAAGGCTCTTTTCAGAGATTGTAATTGCTTTTCTTCCTTCTCTCCCTCCCTCCTTCTTTCCTTCCTTTCTTTTTCTTTCTTTCTTTCTTCTTCCCTGGTGGCTTAGATGGTAAAGAATCTGCCTGCAATGAGGGAGACCCGGGTTTGACCTCTGGGTTGGGAAGATCCCCTGGAGAAAGGAATGGCAACCCACTCCAGTATTCTTGCCTGGAGAATTCCACAGGAGGCGCCTGGAGAGTACAGTCCATGGGGTCGCAAAGAGTCAGACAGGACTGAGCTACTGAGACACACACACCTTTTTTAAAAGTCTTTATTGCATTTGTTACAATGTTGCTTCTGTTTCATGTTTTGGGATTTTGGTCCTGGGGCATATGGGATCCGAGTTCCCCAACCAGTGCTTGAACCTGCACCCTCTGCATTGGAAGGTGAAGTCTTGGCCAGGGAAGTCCCAGTAATTGTCTTTCTTAGAGAATGTCAGAATATTCTTAGAAATTATCAATAACACATACTGGAACTATGACCTGTTTTGGCATGCCTGGATAGTCTTCCTTTTGTCAATATTTTTGCTTACTTGCTTATATTTTTTAAATTTTATTTTACTATAAATACATGATGACATGAATTTCTAGAGGGCAAAACATAGTCAACTATTCTGTGAAAATCAGAAGATAGCTCTGATCATTAAATAGGAAAGCAAGATTCAATTTTCTGGGGAAAAAAAAAAAAAGTCCAACGTTGAAAACCAAAATCCACTTTTGAGAAAAACACACCTGGTGGCAAAATATCTTATAAAATGACAACTCATATTCAGGACCCAGGGCATCATGGTGAGAGAATTACAGCTAGTGCTGATTGTAAGTCTTGGGAGAGCATTCAGGAGTTCTGAGCATGGGACAGCCTGCTGCTTCCTCTTCAATTATCTGAGTATTGGAGACCCCACCCGGAGACCCAGTGGACTTCTTAAAGGGCTCTGTGGTCAGACAGCTTTAGGAAATTCCCATCTAGGGCCAAGACTGCTTGGCATGAACTTGCCCCCCTCCATCTCAAGTGGCACCTGCCAACTCCCTGGGGAGCTATGAGTCCGGGACCTCAGTTTCACGGTGACATCAGCTTATGAAACTCTAGATGAGACCACTGCCAAGAAGCGCTTGCTCACCCTGCTTTAACGGTAGTGGGAATCTCCCTGTCCTTTTCAGGGGTAAGCCGAAGAAAGGATTCATAAACGAACCCCAATCCTTCTCACCAACCCCAGCCCACACCTCCCAGCAACTGAACTTGAGAAAGAAAAAAAAAAAACCTGGTTAAAACCACTTCCTATATTTGAGACTAGAGAAGAGAGTGGTACGCACAATTTCCTGGCTGAACAACCCAGGCTAATACTTATACAGAGCAAGCATTGACTGCCCTAGAGGTTGACAGACCAGCAAGGATGACAACCTGAGCGGACTCACCCTTCATTCCCCAGCCTCCTGGTGTGATGCCAACAAGAGGCTGAAAGGAAACCCGGCATTCAGCAGAGCAGCACTTTCTCTTCCCGGCCCCTGCGTCGGCAGTGGTCCCAGGGGCCAGGAGGATGGAGCCAAGCTTGCTGATGTGGAGGTTCTTCGTATTCATCATGGTACCTGGCTGTGTGACAGGTAAGGGGTCGCTGGTGACTTTGGAGTCCTGAGAAGGCTAAGGATGTAGACTCTTCCCAATCACATAATCCGAGGGGCATCTAAGTGGAAAGTACAGGGAGGGGACGGGATCCTGGGTTCTGCCCCTGTGTCCATGGCCCACCGGGGCCCCATTCTTTGCCTCTATCATCACCGACTTATAAAGACAACTCGGAATGGGGAGTTCTTGTCACTCAAGGTCTTTGACAGCTGATTCTGGGAAGAACATAGTGGTATGATATTTGACTGTTAACCGGCTACTAATGAGCAGATTCCTCAAGAGATTTTATTTTCCAATAAATTTAGTTTTCCACTGCATCCACTGGCTGTAAGGATAATACTAAAAATCTGCTAGAAATCTCTCTATGACCAGGCGAATGTGCCTCAGATGTCAGTGACTCATATATGAAGCACTGGGATCATTTGGGATCTCAGAAAAGTTAACCTTCAAGGATGTGTACTTTATGTTTTACTGCCTAGGGAAATGATACCTAGGAAGCCGCTTATATGTGCAACTTTATAGAAATTTTTTTAAAAAAATATAAGCATATCACTTTGAGAACATTAATTCTTCTTGTCTTCTTATATGTCTACATGCATGTATATATGTGTGTGTGTGTGTACATATATGAAAGTTTTGCATTTCATTCATCCTTTCAGAAGGATATTGTCAGTTTCTGGTTGGCTTTTTTTTTTTAAGAAATAAGAAACCACCAATTTCAGCCTCAAACCTCCTTCCTAATAGCACGTGAATTTTCTAATAATGTCCTCCCTTGCTTATGCAGGAAAACATATCAGGATCTATAATTTCATATCCTTCATTTCTAGACAGATAATAATGCTAAGTGTCCACAGAAAGATGTGTTAAGAAGTGAGACACAATGATGCATACGGGGTCTTTTTGGCCTGTTGAGGGGAAGTGATCAGTCTCTGGGCTATGAACTGACACAGGGGTAGGATCTTCTTTAAAGTGAAAAGTGGGCATGACTTTAGGAAGACTTATAATGTGACTTCTGTCTCCGCCGGGTCTTTGCACAGTGAGAGGCAGGCCAAGGGAACAGAGAAGTCTTTACAGTTGACTGGCCTCATCTCTGGGGAGCACATTTCGAGTAAGTGCGTGCTACTGCCAGGAGTTGGTGACTTATCTGAGGATGAGATTGGCCTGATAGCAGTGCTCTTTCATACACTCACATCTTCAAAAATCTATCCAATGCCTCTTGTTTCCCTTTTCAACAGCATAGGAAATACAAATGTGAACAAAACGTAGCCTCACCTTAAAAGGGGTATTACCTGGTGAGGGAAAGAGAGTTATGACAGCAATATGGGTGGGATGGGATAAGAGCTACGGGAGCAGGGGGCTATATGGGAAGGCTTCACAAAGGCGGCAGCACAAGGAGCCCTGAGAGGTCAGTAAATTTCCCTCCACGGAGATTCCAGACAGAGAGGACCACACGCGCAGAGACGGGGCAGAGCTCCAGGAAAAGCCCCCAGCCTCGGGTGGAGATATGGGGCTACCGGGGGTTAAAACTGGATGACCCCAAGTTGAGGATTTTAAATTTCATTTGGGAGTCAATCAAAGACCATGAGAAAGTAAAATTTACCATTTATAGGGTACCTTACGGGGGAGCGCTTCCCAGGTGGAGCAGTGGTAAAGAATCAATCTGTCAATGCAGGAGACATGAGAGACGATGAGTTCGGTCCCTGGGTCGGAAAGATCCCCAGAGGAGGAAATGGCAACCCACTCCAGAATTCTTGTCTGGAGAATCTCATGGACAGAGGAGCCTGGCGGGCTACAGTCCATGGGGTCCCAAAGAATTGGACCCAGCTGAGCGACTGAGCACAAAGTACGTTGTATAGGCCAGACACATGTCTTCCTTCCTCCTTCATAGTCCCTCTGCAAAGTGGATGTCACCAACCCCCTGAGACGAAGAAGACCCCTAGACTAGAGGCCACGAGGCAGTGACACAGCCGGGACTCAGACCCGATTCTTTCCGCTGAGTGCTCTTTCTGCTCACTGTGGACAGGGCCCAAGCTCTCTGGAGGTGACTCCATAGAGAAAGGAGGTGGGCAGACAGCGCATGAAATGGCCTTTTCCAGAGACCAGTAAGGACTAAGAGAATGACAAGGGCTGTATTTCTGGGATCCACACGTGGCTTAGGAACCTCTCCAGGGTCAGAAATAATCTCCTCTCAGACTTTTTCCTCCCAGAGGAGCCCAGTCTTAAAATAAACAAATCTTATTCCTAGGAAGGGAGAGGTCACTAACAAAATCAATCAGACTGTCAACAGAAGCAATTTCTAGCTGATTCATAAGGCTGATTTTCATTCTGAAAATTTCCAAAGCCACCATTTAAAACTGTGAGGGCTGATGGGGAGTGTGTTGGTCAACGTGGGCGTTTTTAGTCTCTGTATTACTGGGTCCTGGGATGTGGTTGAAAAGAGAATTCTCCTGATGTTGCCAACAGGCACGTTATTGATGGTGCCTTTCTCAGCATTGTGGAAATTCTGAGACTTTATCTGTGCCTTCATCATCTTTCTTTCATTCTAGGAATTCTGTGATCAAATCTGCATGCCCTAGACTCAAAAACACACACACAGTGCGGAAACCCATGAAGATGATATTTTCGTCTAATTATCCCTTCTTGTAAAGATGACTGCCCACACTGGAATTTCCATCTTCACATTTGTCATTAAAACACAAACGCTTAACCCTTCACATTCAATCATTCAGTTTCTCTAGATCCCAAAGTGTTATTACCATATGTTCCTATGCTTTAGAGCAGTTAGTGTGTATAGATAGATAGATCATAACCCTGTGTGTGTGTGTGTGTGTGTGTGTGTGTGTATACATAGATATAGATATAGATACATATAGATATATATGGATTTGGTAAACTTAGGGAGTACCTCATAAAACAGTTGCTAGTTTCTTTAAAAACAGCATTTCTGAAATAGGCAGTGCTGTTTATCAGCTGTGCATCTGCTCCTTTTGAGATCGGAGAGCATTGAGGCACCAGAAAGAGCTGGCTTCGCTGACAGTCAGCTGCTATAAAGAATGGCTGATGGGCAAAGAGAAGAGTTCTTAGTTTCTTTGAGCAAAGCCTTGAGTGGTCTAGAGGCACCTGTATCACCTCTTGCTGAGGTCATTCTCATCAGAGCGATAGTCACCCTCAAGTCAGGCTAGCCCTCAACCCCAGCCCTCACTCATTCCCTGCCCCCCTCACCACCTGATGACCAGTAGAAACCTGAATAAGAAACAGGAGTTCCTTTGGGAAGTGGGGCCATATCCCTCGAGGTCAGGGCAGAGAAATGTTAGGAGGAAGCTGAATTTTGCGGAGGGGTGAAGGGCGTGATTTAGGGGCAAATTGCTGGATCTCCGTGGGCCTCAGTTTCTCTGTAAAATGAGAAGGTTGATGGGGCTGATCCTGAGGCTGCCTTCTGGTTCTCTTGCTGTATGTCAAGAATTCTGAACAGGAAATAAAATAAGCTCTGTCAAAAGGCCTTTGCAAGCTGGGGTACTTTCAGATGAAAAAGTTTCCAAACCTAAGACATATACAGCAGGGTCCGGGTTGAGAGGCCTTCGGAGGCCCAAGTGCCAAGGCTGACGTGTCATCACGGTTATTTCCAGCCTCTGGGAGGTTCCGCCCTGCACTCAGGCCAGGACCACGGCTTCAGGGAGGGTGACGGCTGTAACACCGCTCCCTGCCGGGGAGGCTTCTGCTATTTGCTCTTGGGGCCTTTTTGCCCTCAGTTGATCTCCTTGCTTCTCGTAGGGGAGGGCTTACGTGAGTGGAAACCTATTTCTCTTCTCTTCATCCCAGGCCATTCCCTGGGAGGAGAGGAAAGAGGATCTTCATTCAGTCAATTGCTTCAAAAAGCTATAAGCCCTGCATTCTTGAAAGCGGTTAAATTGAGGCTTTCTAAACTTCGGGGGAGACTCGAGGGGCACGTGCACTAGCCAGGAAGACAGTCAGGGAAGAATTTTTGTTCTTCTCTGCTCCACTCCAGTCTCTGTTTCTGTTAATACTGATTTTTATTTATGTATTCAGCTGCACCGGGTCTTAGTTGCCGCACGTGGGCTCTTTGATCTGTGCTGAGGCCTGTGGCGTCTTTAGTTGTGGCCTGTGAAGTCTTAGCTGCAGCATGTGAGATGGTTACCTGCGGCACGTGGGAGCTTAGTCCCTGACCTGGGAGGGAACCTGGGCCCCCAGTGTGGGGAGCATGCAGTCGTAGCTACTGGGCTACCAGGGAAGTCCCTCCAATCCCTGTTTTTTAACTTCCCCTCTGAGAAAATGAACGTATGCATATGTGATGACATTCGTATTTTTCTCAAGTAAGGGCACCCAACTGCGTACCCATGGGTCCTTGGCCTTCTGAGCGACTCTTGGCTTTCGTTCCTCGTCTGCTCCCTGCCCCAGACTTTGGGTGGCAGCGAGAAACAGAGAAGGAAGGAGACTTGAGTAGGAAGTGAGTGGAGGCTTGGGGGGCAGGTTGGCACTGAGGAGGCAAAACCTGGGCCGGGGGTTTACTCATATCTGGTGAGCGTCCAGGAGCTCAACAGTCAGAGCAAAGGGCCCCTCCACCCTTCCTCCCCAGAGAGGCCTGGACGCCCTTCCTCGAGAGGTATCTGAGCAGAGCCTAGAAGGACATTGGTCAAGTGGTGTGAGGAGCCGGGCAGGGCGGGCTGGAGGGATGACCTCTGAGCACTTTGGACTCAGGACCTAGGATTCCTGTCTCCAGGCTAACAGCGTGCGTCACTGCAGCCCAGCCGTGCCCTCTGAAGTTACAGTGTTAGCTGCTCAGTCGTGTCTGACTCTATGTGACCCCGGGGACTGCAGTCCACCAGGCTCCTCTGTCCATGGGATTCTCCAGGCAAAAACACTGGAGTGGGTTGCCATGCCCTCCTCCAGGGGATCTTCCTGACTCAGGGATCAAACCCGCATTTCCTGCATTTCAGGTGGACTCTTTCACCATCTGAGCTACCAGAAAAGCCCCTGAAGCCACAGGGGGTTCCTAAACTTCCTGCCACCCTCCTGTCTGTTGCTCTTCATCCAGGCATGTATCAGGGGAGGAAAGATTGGAGGCCACTAATGAGCACCCTCATCTGCCTCTTTTGCTACCTCTTCTAGTAATTTCTTCAGGAAGTTCTCCTTAGGTGCAGTCAGCTGCTGTCCAAAGCATTATCTGGAGCGGGTGCAGGTGGGTGGGGAGGTGGTGGTGGGAAACAGCCCAGAGATGACCTTACCACATAAAGGTGGACATCATTTATTACTCCTATACACATCCTGAAACTCCCAACAGGAAGAACAATGTGATAGAAACACTCTATCTAGCTCCATCTTTCTTGAGTAGTGTGTCCTTGAGCAAATTTGGTGAGTGCTGCTATTTGCTTCCTTAGAAAAACTTTCTTATGCACAAAATTTTGGGAGTAATATTTGGGGTTATAACCTCCCTGTCAACCAGGGTCTCCAGGTAAGACCTCTGGTCAGGTTCTTTAGTATCTGAATAACCATACTCTGAGCACAGAAAATGAGACACAGGAAGTTACCCTCACTAGTAAGGGAAATGTAGCTGGCTTGGCAAAAGTAACCTAAGACCTGGGTGCCTAGACAAGATTGGAAGAAAAGGGTGCCAAGGAAAAACCAAAGACACCAGGCAAGCAAGAGAAGTGGAAATCTAGGACTAGAATCCAGGCCTCTCAAATTCCAGTACTATATTCCCCATATGTCTTCACATCAACTCTCAGTGACATCCATCCATCCACTTTCCATCCATCCATCCATCCTTCCTTCAATCCAGCCATCCATCCATCATCCATCTTTCCCTCCTTCCTTCCTTCCATCCATCCATCTCTCCATTCATCCATCTTTCCTTTCTTTCATCTACCTAGCCATCATCCATCCATCCATCAATCTATCCTTGCATTAGGATTACTGAAATGGAAAAGGTCTTTGCTCTCAAACTGCTCCTGGCCTAAGACTGGAGATAAAGCATCTGCTGAGCAACTCCCGCCTTGAGAACTTGCCAAGGGAGGCAGCAGTATTTGCCAATGACTCAACAGCCATCACTGAATCCCCTCTTTCCCCAGGCTTTCAAATAAGTCACCCATTTTGGGGAAAATAATACTAGAATCATCTCTGGGTCTTTTAGGTATTTTCCGGTCTAAGATTACCCAGGAATTTTCCGGCTTTTGACTTGTTTGGAGCTTACTCTGGGATTCGCTTCCATCAGTGAAAAAACATGAATACAACTGGGAAATGTATTTAGAGCAGTGGTTTCTGGCACGAATTGCACATTAAGTGTGCATCTGGGAAACTGTCACAAATGATGTCCAAGTCCCACCCAAGACCAGTTAGGTCAGACTCTCTGGGGATTAGAACTGGAACTAAGGCTATTATCATTTTTAAGCTTCTCAAATGATTCAAGATGCAGTTAGGATTGAAATCCACAGAACAGTGATTCCATGGTTGGTCCGAGTCCACTGTTTCATTCCTATTCACTGGGAATAGATGCCCTAGCATAGTACTTCCCAAAGTTCAATGTATTACAGATCACCTGTAGTACTGGTGAGGCAGGGGGCTTGTTGTGAGACAGGTTCTGATTCAGGATATCTGGGGTGAGGAAGGAGATTCTGGTTCAAACAAGCTCCTCCCTGAGATCCGAGTGCCTGGTGCCTGAACCCCATTTTGAGTAGCAAGGCCGTCACAGGAGAGAAGAAACAGGTGCTGTGTCCACCCCACACAGAACGTGCAGCTAAAATGGGAAAAGCACTCTGGGAAAGACACGAGATTGAACATCTCAGTGTGGAAGGTGGCAGAGTTGAAGACACCATGGCATCCAGAGGTGCTTCCCGGGGCGTTCAGAAAGCTTTCTTGGAGAGGGTGGCTCTGAGTTTGCGCTCGTGAATCTCAGGAGCTGGCTGAGGGGCGGTGTCTCCGAACGAGGTGGCTAAAGATGCACGCGTGAGTCATGCTCCTTGAGCAACAAACTGAAAACGGAGGCGCTCGTGAGGGCAAAGAGACAAATGCCCCACGTGTCAAATATCTCCTACTCCATGTTGGTTGCTTGTTGAACAAAATGAAGCTCAAACGCCTAGCGATCCTGTAAAAACTGTACTCCTGCTCTGACAAGAGCATCTGGGTTCTCTCCCTCTCACTGTGATCCTCTAGTAACACACATCGTTGGGGTCTGGAGTCTGCACTCCTACAACGGGCCACCGAGTCAGCATCACTAGGACCTCATGACACCTCTGGGTAATAGTCAAGAAGCCCGGGGTCTTATTTCCCCACATTCAAATTTTGCCCCGACCTCTGTCTGGCCGGGGCTTCCATCCCAACTGCCCAAGTAACTGCCTGCCCCTAACCCATCCTGTCTACCTGGCTTTCCATCAGCCACGGTGCCTGCAGCACCCAGGCCAGGGCCAGGGACCCAGGGGGATTTCAGGCAGCAGAAACTCTAAGGCACCAATGTGTGGATGCCCTGGGCGGGGGTGACCAGAAGGCCACTGAGAATGAGCAGGGTGGCCGGCGCAGGCCAGTGGAGTCAGGCCTCCGCCTACCCCCTTCCCCACCCCCAACTCCAGATACAACGAAAGGGCCAGGTGGATCAGGAGACTAGGAAGTGTGAAATGCTTCTTTCCGCAGAGAAGAAGAAAGAGAAGCAGGTTTTTAAAGAACACAAAGTCAGTGCTAAGGAGGTGATGGGTCCCTTTACCCTAAAGAGCATGGCAAGCTCAATGGACTCCAGGAGGCCCTCGGGAGAGAGAGAGATGAGGAAGGCGGGCGAGGCTGTGAGCTGCAAAACGGCTGGCTGGTTGGGGCAGGCCCCGCACAAACCCGGATCCCAGCATCCACTTTTCCCTTTGAGGCTTATTTTGCCTTCAGCCTTGTGCCAGGAAACACTTTTGAAGGCTGCTGCACTACAAAGGCTTGTGGAATCTTAATTCCCCAAACAGGGACTGAACCTGGGTCCAGGCAGTAAAACACCAAGTTCTAACCCCTGACCCCCAGGAAAGTCCCCAAGAAATGTTTGAAACACGAATGATAACGAGAAGAGCTCATATTGACAGCTCTCTCAGAGGCACTACGTGAAAACATGGTGGTGCCTCTGTTACTCCTCAAAATCAGGTCCACCTTGTTTTCAACCCCCTTTTGTATCAAGTAAACTGAGGCTCACAGAGGTGAATCAGTTATCACATGGAATACAACTGGGAGTGGGGGGGTGCCAGATGGGAGCCAGGCTGGATCCATGTAGGGCCTGAATTCTTGATGATTCTCGTAAACTGCTGTTAATAAAGAAGATTATTTTCACCTTTTGAAAGTCTGCTCTGAGTAGGCCCCACTGCCCCTGTGGTTGTCGATAAATGAAAAGCCTGTTCCGACCGCATCCAACACCAGACGCCCAGTAACTGCCTGCCATCTGCTCGAGGGGCTGACCTTTCCAGGCCTGCAGAGTCCCTGAGTTTAAATTCTCTAAATCCTGCTCTCCCCCTCCTCCTACCCGCCAAACAGCAGCTCGGGGTGTCTTTCCTGCATTTGACTGGGCTTCAAAGAAAGCACTCGAGTCAAGCCACGTCTGCCCCAGCCGCCCACGAAGCAAGGAAATTCTGAGCACCTTCAGGCATGAGTCAACACCACCATGTTCAGGAATCTCTGCCCACAGAATCACCCACTCTTCTGTTTGGGCCCAAAATAGATACCTCCTTCAGCAGCCTCCCTGCTTTCTGTAGCCTCAGCAGTAAGAAAACAAAGGTGAGGGTAGGTGTGCGTCCAAGGCATGATGGAGGGAATTCGCTCTGCTGTGACGTTCTCTGGAGTGAAAACACTACCCCTGAGCCAAGCACAGGAGAGGTGTGGCAGGGGGAAGGGGGACGCAGGAGGGTGGCTGGGGACGGCCATTTCTTTGTTCATTCATTCACTTGGCGAACATTTATTAAGCAAATACTATGTGTCAGATATAGGGTCAGGAGATGGGTGCAACCCAGCCCTGGGTCTCCAGGGAGAAAAACATATCACACAGATAATGCCAACCTAGCTGAGTCTCAGAATGCAAATACAAAGAAAGAGTGGATGGCCACACAGACAGGCATTTGTTCTTATGCAAGCCCCTGGACATTGTCACTCAAGAAGTGCCTCACTGTCCTAACACCTGGGACAGAAACAAGGGCTGAAAGCATTGCTCTGTCATTACTAATTACTGAAGCTATTGAAATCAAACACCATGGATTTTAAATTTAGAACAGCATAGTCAGAAAATGTGCAGAAGCTTTCCTTTGCTCAAGAAACTCCCTGACCAAGAAAAAAGGAACATTTTTGGTGGGAGCAGTTATATTCCTAAAAGGAGAAACAGATGGCTCCCACAGCCCATGGGTGTTGTAGAAACACCAGTAACACATGAAGCTGACAGGCGGCACCTCCTCATCAGTGTGTGAGCCACTCCCCAATTTCAAACACCCAGGAAAGACCCGCCTCCCCAAGACAGGCATGAAGGGAACCCAGTCAGTCTGGTCATGCTAGGTACTTATAAGAAACAGTGTTTTTTTAAACTATATATGTATATATATGTATACATATATATATACACACATACACATATATACATATTAGGTTCGTAAAAAAGTTTGTGTTTTTGTCTAACATCTTTCAGAAAAACCTGAATGAATTTTTTGGCCAACCTGATATACACAGGTTGTATACACATGCTGTGAATGTATACACTTGCTATATATAGCGTACCTGTGTATGCACATACATGTATGTACTATGGATATAGACGTATATGTGTGTGTTTATGTACATATACGTGTCTATATATATATATGTTCGTTTAGTTGCTAAGTTGTGACTGACTCTTTTGCAACCCCATGGACTGTAGTTCCCCAGGCTCTTCTGTCCATGGAATTCTCCTGGCAGGAGTCCTGGAGTGGGTTGCTATTTTCTTCTCCAGGGGATCTTCCTGACTCAGGGATTAACCCCATATCTCCTGCATTGGCAGGCGGAGTCTTTACCACCAAGCCACCTGGGGAAGCCCATATGTATACATACATATACACAAATATACATATATACACTCTGTGCATATACATATATGTATATACACATGATATAGACACATACATATATGTGTGTGTGCAGATATATATACATATATTCAATGTGTACTTATATTTGTGTATAACTATAATACACATAGTTTAATGAAATGAAGTTGGAGTGAATTGGTCCCCAAGTGAGTGAATTGGTCTATCTCCTCAGAGAAAGACTGTGACACAGTTAAAGGGCAGAGGAGCCGTTTTTACAAGTTTTGCTTGAAATCCCCGCGGCCTGGGCTGACGTCAGCCTCTTCCTGCCCAGGGCCCTGTGAGTTTCCCGGGAGTTTCGGGGAGGCTGGGCTGCGGGCGCCCGTCCTGGCTGCGGCAGGCTGGCGGCTTCCCCAGCGGGTGAAACCAGTAGCGCCTGCAGACCCAGCTGAGTGTGGTATCTGTTTCCGGCCCCTGCGGTAGTGACACCTCTGCTCAGCGTCTGATTTAGAATAAAAGGATCTTCTTGAAGAGAAAACTCCTTATTTCAAGTGGAAAGCAAAACAAACAACTACCAAAAAAGTTACAAACCCCAACACCTTTTAACGATATGATACGAGGGCAGTTTCCGCTGACATCCTGCTGACACCCAGGAGAGTGCGGGGGACCGCAAAGGGTGAGCGTTTTCGGCTCAGATGTGCTAACAGGCCCTTTATTTCACTTTTGACTTTCAACGCCTTTCACTCGCCAGGCCATCAAGTTTCACTTTCCCTCTCCCAGGGCTTCCTGTCTCACTCCTCTAGCCCGAGTTTGCAGTGGGCTCCTGCGGAGGGACTCCCACCCTCCTGCTCCTCCTATTCCTCCTGGGAAAGGAGCTGTGGGCCCACCAGGCACCCGGCTGTGCCTTCTACACCTGTGATCTTACCAAAGTCTCACAACAACCCTGTGAGTCAGGTACCACTGGGATCATTCCCATTTTACAGAGGAGGAAACTGAAGTTGTTAGGCAGTCATTCACACACCCCAGAGAGTGACGGAGCCAGGCTCCCTGCTCCATCCTTGTACAGAGGAAGAAGGCGGTTAACCGGTCTCATCAATTCCCCTGGGCTTCCTAGGGAAGTTTTCTGTCTCTTATTTTAAGTCACTCTTTGATCCACTCCCAAATTAATTCCTCTGAAATCAACTTTCGCAATGCCTCTTCCCTGATCAAAGACCTCATGTTGTTCCCCCGCCGCCTGTGGGGCATGAGTCCTCTGCCCGGCATCTCATATTTTTTCTGACCTGGTCCACCTGAACGTCCTCTGCACATCGGCGCCCCCGCAGCTCCAGCCACTCCAGCCGGCAGGGCTCCTGTTCTGCAAACATAGCTTCCTCACCTCTGATTTCAAAGCTTGGCACCTAGGGACACCTCCCCTTTTATAATCTACCACATCTCATCTGCCTACTTGGAATTCTTCCCAACCACATCTGGGGAGAGTAGAAAGGGCTCAGGAACTTGGGATTCCACAGGGCTTGGATTCAGAACCCGGCTTGAACTTGTGTAACCCTGTTTTCCTGTAAAACCATCACTGGGTACCATTCTCTGCCAGCACTAGCAGGGTAGGGACAGCTGATGGACGGGTGTGGCGAGCGCAGGTGGTCCGGGAAGGCAGAGGCATGCCCAACCCCAGAGGAAAGGGGCAAGGAGGCTTCCCAGAGCAAAGTGACAAGGAGGGGTCCTGCAGGACAGGCAGAAGGCAGGAAGGGGAAAGTGAAGTCTTGAGCAAGTTAATGACAGAGGACACAGCATGGTCCTCCAGGTTGGGGAGCACCCGCGGGGCGGAGCTGTGAGCTGGTCGTGGAGCCGGGCCAAGTGCAGGGGCATGGACGGTAGCTGGGGAGGAGCCGGCGCCACAGAGCGGCTGCGGGGATGGGGGCCATCTGGGCTTCAGGGCATCAGCCCTGTTATCTGTGTGTATGACTGTTGGCAGGTGGCACAGGGGAAGGTGTGCAGCCCCCGAGGGTGCCGAGTGACCTGGGGGAGAGCTGGGGGTGGGCCGGTCCTTCAAGCCTCCAGCGGCCTCAGCTGCAGTGGGACAAGGCAGCCTGCCTAAGGTAAACAGCATACAGGAGGTGCTCAGTAAGCATCGCTTGCTGGGCCTGAAATCTGCACGGCTGAGAGCCAGAGCACCTCTCCACGGGGCTTTCCCACAGGCTTCCCAAGTTTAGTACAACCAGTGCTGGGCGCCCCCACCCCCCCAGGCCTGCTCGTCCTCTGTTATCTCCAGTTTTAATGAAAGATGCCACCATCACCACCTCCAGCTGCCCAGGGAACCTGCCTGGAATCCCGGCTCCTTTCGCTTCGCTGGCCCCACACGCCTTACAAAGGCCCAGTCCCTGGGGGGTCCAGTCTGAACCATCTCAGCATATTAGTACCCACTCTCCACTCTCCAAGCTCCAGCCCCCCAAACCCCAGCCCGAGGTGCTTGAGACAGCCTTCCTGCCTCACAGGACACACGGGGGACAGGGCAGAAGGAGGCCAGAGGCTACCGTGGCCACAGGGGCAGGAAGTAGCTGAGACACGGGGAGGAAAGGTGGGCACACGCGATCACGGGCACTTCCGCTTGAGGTTGCAGATCCTGGCCTCCTGGAACTGGCAGTGTGACTCTGGGCAGGACCCTGACACTTCCAGCTCATTGCATTGTGTATAACACGGAGCTGGTAGGGACGGCCATCCAGTAATTAATCACTGAAATGATTCTTATTTACAGCTGTATCAATAACAATAGCATTCTGTATATCTCAGTTTATTCTATATTCAATGTCTTGCTTATAATAATGGACTATAAAATAGTCATCATATTAATTGTCATGAATGTTCATAACAGCCTACTACAGAGGTGGCTGTGGGGACCAGGGAGAGCCAGCTGTGTGCCTGGATCAGTGGCCAGCACACAGTGACTGCCACGTCTTGGACAGAGCGGGCGCTTTCTCTGTGCATCCAAGGAGATGACAGAGAGGCTCTCTAAGTCCCTTTCAGTCCTGACATCCTGTGGCTAATAAACACCCCAGAGCAGGGTGAAACGCCATCCCTTCCACCCTGTGCTGATCGAGCCGTTCAGGCTCCCCGCCAGCCAGCCCACTCCCCTACTGCGTCCCGTCCGTTCACCAGCGGGACTGCAGGCATCGCTCACACCAGGGGAGGAACTCTGTGTAGTTCGTGCTACAACGACTACATCCTTGACGGCTCCCGTCTGTTCTTTTCAGCACAAAGCAATCCCCCATGAATCATGGTAAACAGGTCCTAGTTCCCATGGCCTTGGAAAATGCTGCCACCTTGGATTTAAATTCAATAAGAGGAAGCCCAACATGAAAACCCCTTACAGATTCATCCCCTGTGGTCAAAGCTCCTAAGGCGGGTGTCCCTTGAAAGGAACAGTGCTCACCTATGCTTTGATCAGAGACCACAATTGCGAGTGCTACCTACGAATTTAGGGAAGGCAGGAATGGCATGGATTTTTAGATATTTTTATTTATCTATTTGGCTGTACTGGGTCTTAGTTGCAGCGTGCAAACTCTTAGTTGTGACTTGTGGGAACCACCTCCCTGCCCAGGGATTAAACCCAGACCCTCGGCACTGGCAGTTTGGAGTCTTAGCCACTGGACCGGGAAGTCCCTAGAGCTGATACTTTCAAAGGTGCTCTGGGGAACTTGGCTCAGACAGTGAAGAACCTGCCTCCCAATGCAGGAGATGCAGGTTCGATCCCTGGGATGGGAAGATCCCCTGGAGAAGGGAACTGGCAACCCATGCCAGTATTCTTGCCTGGAAAATTCCATGGACAGAGGAATTTTGTGGGCTACAGTCCATGGCGTCACAGAGAGTCAGAGTGACTAACACTTTCACTTCACTTTCTGGGTATCTTGGAGCCTGTTTCTTCAGTGCTAGCCTAGCGGGGGGCAGCCCAGGCTGAGCCCACAGAGTAAACTCATCAAAAGCCTTTCAGTTGAGGCTGCCTTTCTGAGGCCAGTTCCTGGAGTACTGGAGTGGGCTCCAGGCCTCGTTTACGCGACAATCTTCAAAACCTCCTCCCGACCCTGTGCGGCCACCCCCATCATCAGCTCACTCGGGCACAGCCTCATCCCCCCTCTTCTCTGTGGGGCCTCGCCTACTGATGTGTGGATTTGGGGAACACATTCAGGCTGCTATTGGTCTACACTGAACCCATCTTAGGCCAATCACAGTAGACAAGCAGATCAGGGCTGCCTCCAAAGCACCAAGAACCTCGGAACCCAAACCAGGACCTCACCTCCAGCTGGCCTGTGGCCTCCATTTCCGTAGTGGGGTTGACGTTCTCCATGGAAAGGCTGGTCGCCATCCAAGATGCACAATGATGTCTTCGTCCAAGCAGGCTGTCCTAGCAGAATACCATGGCCTGGGGGCCTTAGAACAGCACGGCTCACCCCTCACTTTATTCCTAGGGGCTGATAACTGAGACGGGGGGCCGGCGTGATGGGGCTTGGGGGAAGGCTATGGTTTCCCCCCAGAGGACTTCTCGTGTCTCTCCTAGGGGACCCAGACCCACCTCTGAGGTTCCAACCTCACGGCCTCAAATCACCCAGTGCCCCACCTCCTGACACCATTGCACCAGGCAGGAAGGTTTCTTCATATGAATGTGAATCCAAACACTTGTTTGAAACTGAATGTATTCTTGAGAGCAGGCAGGAAGAAGCATGCCCAGAGTGATGGGTATGGGAGGTACCCCGGGAGTACCCCGGGAGGTGGGAATGGCTACTGGCAAACCTGACCCTCATCTTCCCAGGACACATGGATTTGGGGCTCCTGGCACACTCGGGGCCCATATTGGCATGGCCGGACCCCGCACGACACCTGAACGGGGTGTGGGTTCTGACGAGTGACTCTTCCTTCGAGATGCCTCCATGTTCTCCTGTGACTTTCTTCTGTTTTCTTCTGTCCTGTGTTTCCCTTTGGGTCTTGAGTTTCTACCCGGCATTGCACCTATGCACCTGGCATTCTTTAGAATAGTGGAAACTCTGTGGCTAGGGAGTTGGAAATCTCCACGACTCCCCGGTCTAAATTCTCTGAAGGCTCCCCTTGGGGAAGATGGCAGGTGGGATTCACCAACGTAGCACATTTCTGCTGAAACCATTATTTCGTCCCAAGAAACAGGTTTCAAAGTTTGAAGGAAAACTGATTTTCGATTTCAGAGAAAGAACATGGGTATATTTCTACACACCTTGTTTTTCTTATCTGACAACATTTTAATTTTCATCGGGTTGACATTCTGCGGTAAATGTGTGGTTAACTCTTTCACACACAGAAGCTTGTTATCAGCTAAACCTCCCAGGGACAAAACCACCACCCTCAACAATTCATTCGCAGGAGCATTGGAGACCCCCAAATGTGATGGCTTTGACTTAGGGACAGGAATGCTGCTGGTTCTCAGTCTTCTTTCTTCACTTTTAACATAAAGAGAAAATAACTCTTTTCCCACCCATCCCCCCGTTTTTCTTGGTAACAAGTGTTGATTAAGGCAGAATATGTTCTCATTCTTGAGTTGTGGAAACTCTGACTCTTAGGTCTGAGAGGCCCAGCCGGGTCTCAGAAACTGTGGGTCAGATATAGAACTCACGAGTGAAGGATGCTCAGTACCATAGAACAAGCCCAGCTGCACTGAGTCCCCTCCACCCCCAAAGAGCACACAGCACCCCCTCTTATTCCCACCTGGGGAGTCAGGCAACCTTTTCTTTGATGCCGTTAACCTGCCTTAACCCCACTCCCACCCCCAGCCCACAGCCCGGAGACCCTAAACTTGGTTTTGCCACGTTTCCCTCAGCATGTGGGGGATTCCCAGGCAGTGCAGTGGTAAAGAATTGTCCACCTGCAATGCAGGAGACAATAAGAGACGCAGATTCAATCCCTGAGTCAGGAAGATCCCCTGGAGAAGGAAATGGCAACCCGCTCCAGTATTTCTTGCCTGGAGAATCCCATGGACAGAGGAGCCTGATGGGCTACAGTCCATGGGGTTGCAAAGAGTTGGACATGATTGAGTGACTGAGCGTGCATGCCTCGGCACTTAGGCTGAGTGAAGATGGATCTGTGTTGACTGAATGAGTTAAAGGACCACATTATCGATGTGATTGCTAACACACTCAAGCATTCATTCAGGGCCTATCACTGCCTGCATTGAGGAAATAGTTTAAATAAACAGTAGGTGACATGGACGGCCAACAGCAACCAGAAATAACCAGAAGTTTTGAAACTCGACAGTGGTAAGTCAGTGGGCAGTGATCAGGAAGCTGACCGTACTTTACTAGATGTGAAGGCCATTGTGAATGCAGGTGAGAGGAAGGAAACAGATCCAGAATTCCCACAAATAGTTCTTAGAAGAGAAGATCAAAAGAATCTCCATTTCCTTGTTCTGACACAACAAAGCTTTAAGTTATTAACATTTTAGATATTTTTTTCCAGCGCACAAAGCTTACATATCTTATCATTTGGTCCTAAAAACAACCCTGCTCCAGAGATAATAATAGCAACATCAAGACCTGGGGGGCAGATATTGAAATCTTCCGCTTACATTAATTCCATGGATGCATCTCTGTCGTTCACACTCTTGCCATTCACTCTCCAGAAAACATTCCCCTAAAAGTCCCCAGGTGGCACTAGTGGTAAAGAACACACCTGCCAACGCAGGAGACATAAGAGAAGTGGGTTTGATCCCTGGGTTGGGAAGATCCCCTGGAGAAGGCATGGCAACCCACTCCAGTATTCTTACCTGGAGAATCCCAGGGACAGAGGAGCCTGGCTATAGTCCACGGGGTCGCAGAGAGTCAAACATGACTGAAGAAACTTAGCACACACGCACAGTCCCCTGAGCCTGACATCCTCTCTGCCAGGTGAACCACTGTTCATCCTCCAAACACAGTAAAGCTGAGACCAGCCTTCCTCCTGACCTGACTCACAGGCTGGGAAGGCTTCCCCATCAGGGACACCACGCCAGGAGACCCAGAGGACGGATCAGCCTGGCAAAGGCAGTGACCTGGAGGGCCTGGAGCGCCAAGAAACCCCTAAGGTCACACGCTCCTTAATGGTGCTGAGGAATCTGCCAACTGTGGTTTGACTGGCAGACTTGATTCCTGAAGTAAAGAAAAGAAATGTTGTCAATCCCTCCCGTCAAAAGCTGAGTCTGGTGCTTAAGAAACCCACTTCCTGAATCAGAGGAGAAAGAAGGAGGGTGGCTGTGGTACCCAGAGGTCGACCACGGAGGTGGAGAACTCCACAGCTGCAGCCGTTGACTATGGCACTAGTACAGTCACTCTGTGCTCTGGGATGCTAGGATGCTTGACTTCTCAATGCTTTTTAACTTTTAAAAGATATTTATTTATTTGACTGTGTTGGGTCTTAGTTGCATCATGCGGGATCTTCCGTTACAGCACACAGATTCTCTAGCTGGGTGCACAAGCTTGGTTGCTGCTTGAGAGCCCAGTTGTCCCACGGCATGTGGGATCTTAGTTCCCTGACCAGGGATCTAACTCTGGCATTGTAAGTAGGATTCTTAACTACTGAATAGACAGTCAAGTCCCTGACTTGATGGTCTTTTTTCCTTTTCAGCTAGCCCAGATAAACCTCATTGGCTATGATACTGCCACTGTGCAAAACTGGTGACATTTGAAAACACATATTGGAAGCAGGGAAAGATGGGAGGTGGAAGAAAAGGATAAGATGCTACTGCTCTGGCAGGTTTGCAGTCGGGAGGGCTGGAGGCGAGGGTGGACGGTACAGGAGATGGAGGGGGCGGCGTCCGCCAGGATTCTGCAGAGGTCCAAGCAACGACTCCTGGGAAGGGATTGTACCCGATGGCAAAGGCGAGGGGACCTGAAGGGGACTGAAGAGTTGCCTCATGGGCATGAGCGGGCCCTTAAAAGAAACAGGGACAAGAAGAAGAACAGAGGATTGTTGAGTGCGTGTTTGTCTTTTACTTTTTGAGATAATTATAGATTTTCATGCAGTTGTAAATAACAATATCAAGAGATCCAGTACAGCCTTCATTCCGTCCTCCCCACAATTATAGCATGGTATCACAGCCAGGAAGTTGACCTCGCTGCAATCTATCAGTCTTGCTCAGACCTCAGCAATCTTACATGCTCTCATTCATGCACGCATGTCTTTATTTCCATATGACTTTCCCACGTGTGTAGATTTCTGTGACCATGAGCAGAGCCAATGTACACAAAAGTTCCCATCCCAAGATCCCTCCCCTGCCTTATTTTGACCATGGCCACAGGCCACCATCCTCCCTGACCCCTGGCAGGCACTGAGCTACTCTCCATCTCTATAATTTTGTCATTTTAAGACTACGAGATAAATGGAATCACATGATATGTAACCTTTGAAACTGGCTTTTTTTCACTCAACCTAATTCCTTTGCAATCTACCTTTCTGCACATAGTTCCCTTTACAATCCATCTTTCTGCATTCCTTAGCTGGCGTTATCCAAACATTATCCCAAAAAGTGCTTCTCTCCTCCTCACTCCATGCCACGCTTTTTCAGTATCACTATCGATGGCAATTCACTCCAGTACTCTTGCCTGGAGAACCCCATAGACAGAGGAGCCTGGCAGGCTATAGTCCATGGGGTCACAAAGAGTCGGACATGACTGAGCAGCTGGAACACACACACAGATCATTTGCTATCTTTTAAAATCATTTCATCATTTTATCACTACCACCATTGCTTCTTTTGGGTTTGCTGGACACACTATAATAATATTTGCAAGAACAGATAGTTCTACTTCTTTTCTTTCTAGTATTTAGGCTGCTACGTGTTCTTTCATCCGATTGTGTTGACTAAAACCCCAATGGCAAGTTAAGTAGAAGGGGAAATAGTAGGTTTTGAGCACAGCTGGAGCACCAGAGGATGGTCAGATGGGAAGGTGAAGGTGACTTGAGCTCAGGGCTAGAGGTGGGCGTCTGGACGGGGCAGCACAGCATCCTTGCCAAGATCTCAGCCTAGAAGCCCAGACAAGCCTCTAGCCTCATCACTGAGGGGCCTCTAGCCAGGCGACCTTGCTGGGCAATCTCAGGCAATTCTCCAAACCTCACTGTGCCTCAGTGTCTCATTTGTAAAATGGTAGGAATCATGATAATATCTTCCTCATGGTGTAGTTGTCAGGATTCAATCAGGGCATATTTGTGAGGGCTTGTCATTGTTACTTTAAGACGAATTATAAACATGTACTCTTAAACTCTCCCAGTATTAATGTCTAAGATGGCAAACAATGATGGATATAATCTACAAAAACAAAAGCTTTGGGGTGGGGCCCTCAGTAATTTTTGAAAGCGTAAAGAGGTCTAACAACAAAAGGTTTGAGAATCACTGCCTTTGTCATATTGGTTATTTAAAGAATTGAAATGTGTCCAAGTTTGTTGGTCAATATCCGCTCTTTGAACTTCTTAAATGATCCATCTGCACTCCTTCCCCTGGCTCCTCCCACACATCAGCAACTGAAGGGTTACCGTGTGGCAGATGGGGGCTGTGGGACGCTGGCTTCACCCTTACATTGGTATCCTTCACATTGGTTCCTGACTCCCTCTATCCTGCTTGTTCAACACTTTGAATCTCACTCCTACAGAGAAACCAACCGCATCGCCCTCTGTGTTTTTGTGGTGACCTGGGGTCCATGCAAACCTTCTCTCCACATGCTGTCTTCTTCATCCCTGCTTCTTCTGACACATTTAAGTTTGCTATTTGAAATTATTTCCTGAAAGTAAAAATGAGATCTTTTTTAAAAGGTAGGCATGAGGGGGCTTCTTCTGTGGCTCAGTGATCAAGAATCCTCTAGCCAGTGCAGGAGACAAGGGTTCAATCCCTGGTCCAGAAAGATCCCACGTGCCGCGGAGCAACTAAGCCCATACTCCGCAACTACTGAGCCTGTAATCTAGAGCCGGGAAACTGCAACTACTGAAATCTATGTCCTAGAGCCTGTGCTCCGCAACAAGAGAAGCCTGCGCTTTTCTAAAGCGCAGCCCCCACCCACCACAGACAGAGAAAGCCTGAGCAGCAGTGAAAACCAGGCACAGCCAAAAATAGATATTAAAAAAAAAAAAGAAGTAGTGTGAATCGCTCAGTCGTATAAGACTCTTTGCAACCCCATGGACTGTAGCCCACCAGGCTCCTCTGTCCATTCTCCAGGTAAGAATATTAGGGTGAGTTGCCATTTTCTTCTCCAGGGAAATCTTCCAACCCAGGAATTGAACTCATGTCTCCTATATTGCAAGCAGATTCTCTACTGTAAAAAAAAAAAAAAAAAAGTCATTCCTTTAAAAAAAAAAGGTAGGCATGAAGGCAGTAATAGTAGGATTTCCTGTGATTCTGGTCCCATCGCCTTGAGCTGTGTGACTTCAGGCAACTGACTGAACCTCTCTGAACCTCAGTTCTCTGACGTGTAAGGTGGGGTGACAATCTCTCCCTTTGAGGGTTGCAGTGAGCATGTAATCTCTATGAAGGAGCAGCCACAAGCAGGGCTCAGATGTCACAGCTACTGTTATATAAATAGCCCCAAATGGAGGACGGGAACTCTGAAGTTTTCAAAGATAATGATCTGAATTCAACCACAGCACTTCACAAACACTTCCCAGTGACCCAGATAGTAGAGGCAGAGCCCTGCCTCCAGCTAGAGGAGCTTCCACCGCTGGTGACAAGCGCGCTCCTTCCTGACGCTAGCGATGGGGAAGCACTGAACCGGAAGTCGGGGCTCTGTCGAGTCCCAGGTTTGCAGCTATTCGTCAAATGGAATGAGGTCTGTTTCCTTAATCAACAAAAGGGCAGGTTAACCTTAATTACCACTGGAGTCTCTCCCAGCTCTCAGATCCTGGGATCCTATTGAGATTAATGGTGAACATGTCCTGTAATATTTTAGTTTGCACCCGAAACACCTGCTTTTTCTGAGGCTCAGACTGCTGGGTGGGCTCCCCAAGGAATTTGGAGACTGTCTCTTACATTTAGATAAATCTCTGAATATTCATTGGAAGGACTGAGGCTGAAGCTGAAGCTCCAATACTTTGGCCACCATCAGGTGCCCCGATGAGGTGCCCTCCTCAGGGAAAGACTGAGGGCAGGAGGAGAAGGGGGTGACAGAGGATGAGATGGTTGGATGGCATCACTGACTCAATGGACATGAGCTTGAGCAACTCTGGGAGATGGTGAAGGACAGGGAAGCCTGGCCTGCTGCAGTCCACGGGGTCACAAAGAGTTGGAGACGACTCAGCGATTGAACAACAACAACAAATCTCGGGGTTCTTCTTAGATTTGACACAGATAAGTGTTTTGAGGTCAAGAACCACACCATTTCTTCATCCAGTGCCCCAAACTTTAATGGCTCCTATGTCCCATGTGTAAAGTGCAGTAAACCGTCACCTAGAAGTTTCTGTGCTTAGTGAGCTATTCTGAGGTCTACCCCCAGTCTCTAGCATATGGATGGCCAGGCAGATGGGCACACAGATGAAGCCAGGCACTCAGAGCTGGCCTGGCTGTTCGGGCAAAGATAACTTGACCTTGATTTACTCGCAGGGTGAAGAATCTTATCTCAGACCTTGTCCACATCCTTTCGAAGCCCCTTCCTTTCATGTTACTCACACAGGCCACAGGGGCCATATGCGTGCTCTTTTGTTTTCAGCAACATCAGAAAAGAATAAAAAAAGCACTCACCTAATCCACAACTGTTTTCACCTATCCACCTTTCCTCCAGCCAAGGGAGTTCTCAGTGCACCCTCTCAGATGCTTTTCCTGGGAACAAAGTGCTCCAGAAGCAGCTTTAGCAGTGTCTAAGGACCCTGCTGGTGGGCCCATGGGGGAGGCGGGCCCCCGGGGAGGGGGCAGCCACTCCTCGATAGATGCTGAATGCGGCTGCAGCCCCCAGCAGCTTCGAGGCGCTCATGAGAAATTGTCTCAGCATCCACACTCACCCTATCATTTCAACAAGCCCCCGCAGGCCACATGTCTGCGTGTCAAAGAGTGAGAGGCTCTGCTGCACCCGAGTGAAGCAGAGTCCTCCCAGCTCTAGAGAATCGGACTTCCCGCTCAAAGGAGCCACTTCCCTCCAGGTGTTGGTATTTCTGGTTAACTCAAGGGACACAACAACACCTCAGCCCAAAACTCATCTTAGTTCTTTGTTGTTGCCATTGGTTAGTCATTAAATCATGTCCAACTCTTGGGGACCCCAAGGACTATAGCCCCCCAGGCTTCTCTATCCATGGGATTTTCCAGGCAAGAATACTGGAGTGGGTTGCCATTTCTTTCTCCAGGGCATCTTCTCAACCCAGGGATTGAACCCACGTCTCCTGCATTGGCACTTTACTACTGAGTCACCGGGGAAGCCCGCATCTTAGTTCTAGTCTCTTCTAAAAACAAAATGGCAAAACACAAAGGATAGCTTTATGTTGGGGGGAGTGGCATTGAGAGCATATGCCGAATGAGGGAAAGGGTATCAGGATCCCAACTCCAATTAGGAAGCCCCAGTCTGCAGCTCTTGTCACTCTGACTGGGTGCCCGGCTGCGTAGAGGAAGAGAAATGACTGCCCTGCATCACCAAGTTTCTCATCTTTTATTGGAAACCCAAGCAGTAGGAGCTGTCCTTCTGGAAACAGCAGCAGATGGTTGATGGTTTGGTCTAATGTTCAAATGGAGAGAGCAGGACCTCTCTGGTGGCCCAGTGGAATCTGGCCACCAACAAGGGACACGGGTGCCTGCCAACACAAGGGACACGGGTTCAACCCCTGGTCCGGAAAGATCCCACCTGCCGCAGAGCAACCAAGCCTGTTCGCCACAACTACTGAGCGCCTGCCCTAGAGCTGGTGAGCCACAGCTACTGAAGCCTGTGCGCCTAGAGCCCGCGCTCTGCATTAAGCAACGCCACCACAGTGAGAAGCCTGGGCATCCAACTTGCCACATCTAGAGAAAAGTCCACGCAAAGCAATGAAGACCCTGCACAGCCAAAAGTAAATAGATAAATCTTTATAAAAAAAAGAGAGAGCGAGAGAGAGAAGAAGAGGCAAGAAAGGACAGAGAAGACGCCTGGGAGACAGAATGGCTGGTCTGGATCCTTAGTCTGTTGCAGCGCATCCAGCGGATGCCTCAGCATTCTCTCCCCCAGCATGGGGGTGGTGAGATGGAGGAGGTGAGGCTCCAGCAATCCACTGGAGGGAAAACAAAACAACGGAGACCAGAAGCAGCAAGTGACCCAGGGGCCCCCACCCTCGGCCACCTTCCTCCCAGACCTGCGTGGTGACACAGCCCAGAGCAAGGTAGCCCTCAGTGACTGTCGCCATTGTCAGCTGGAGATGCTGAAAGTGCACGGATTCCTGCACTTCAGTTGAACAGGGAATTCGTGGAGGCCACACACCTACAGATATCCCAAGGGGAGGTGCACCCGGGCCAGTGTGGATGGAGATGGGGTGGATGCAGGGCGGAGGGACACGTGTGTGGGGTCTTTCCAATTACCTGTCCCAGCTAAAATCTGAAATGAGACAGGAAACACTTTCGACATCAGAAGAGCTCAATTTTAACTCTCTGAGAGTGGAAGCTCTTGGGGTTTGCAGGATTAATGATAATCACTGGCTCTCTTTCTGCCTCTGCCCACACAAAATGTCGGAGGTGGCAAGACCACATCAGTGTTCCTCTGAGCCCCTGGGAGGACCCCGCCTGGGCCCCCAGTCCGAGCTCTGAGCATTCACCCCAAGTCCCAGCACCAGACTAGGAATGTACACAGTTCTTCTCCACTCCAGAAGCAGCACTTTCAATCCTCTCCGAAGAGAAAATAGCATCCAATTTAGAAATGTATCGATGCTTTAAAAAGACAGAGAGAAAAACAGTTCCCTTCCCACTTGCAAAAACTTTTTCTGTGTTTGCCTCCTGAGTTGGGGAAATGGGCAGAGTGGAGACAGAGAAAGATTTCTGTTAGAAAGGCAGAGCCTCTGGTGGAAACAGGAAATAGATTTGGAAATGTGGGTGCAAGAGTAAAGGTGGAAAAAGCCCCTTTGCTGAACTCTGAGAATTTTAGAGTAAAACTAGGGAATGAGAGCAGTTGCCATGCTATGTGGGAAGAAAATTCATAAGGATAATACGAGGAAAGGGGATGTAAAGACATTTTGCTGAGTCACATAAACAGAATTGTCCTTCAACACGCCTCTGCTTCCCTGGTGCCTCAGATGATAAAGAATCTGCCTGCAATGCAGGAGGCCTGGGTTTGACCCCTGGGTCAGAAAGATCCCCTGGAGAAGGAAATGGCTACCCACTCCAGTGTTCTTGCCTGGAGAAGTCCACGGACAGAGGAGCCTGGCGGGTTACAGTCCGTAGGTTTGCAAAGAGTCGGACATGACTGAGCAACTTTAACTCACTCACTCCTCTGCAAGATTTCAGGAGAGAAGAGGCATTTTCCATTTTTTTTTTTCCTTTTAAGATGTTGTACTGCTATTTCTTTTATGACCTCTCTGAGAAGGACTTTAAAAAAATCCCAGATTTAATCCTATTAAAAAGAACACCCCACCCTCTGTCTGCCTTTGCTGAACACCCTCCCACTCCACCTTCTTCAGATGACATCTGGATCAGTCTCTGGATGGTTCCAGGGCAAAGGGTTATAGTCAAGTTCTTTACTATTCTTTACTAGAACTTTACAAGTTCTTTACTAATTCTTAGTTATAGATCAGGGAAGTTCCATTGCTTCTAGATTCCAGGAAAATTGCTTTGATAAAAAAGCAAGTCCGTGGGAGTAAGAACTTCTGGAACTTTCCCTTGTCCCACATGACCTCCTCGATGCTCAGGCTAATTTATGATGATCCCGGAAATTTCCATGGCCTAATTAAAAAAAGCATATCACCACATAAATAGTTTTTAAGGACACCAAGTTGTCCCAAGGGCAATTTGCCTTGTTCTTTGCCAATTTCTGTGTTTGGAAACTTTTTTGGTTTGTGATTGAGTTGTCAGATTCTGAATGCATCTGAGGTCAATCCTTGATTCTTTGTGCTAGTGAATAATCGTGAGAGTTGCTCTGTATACTTCTTACTGATTTTTTGGAAGTAAAATTACTTGCAGTGAAATGCACAAATCTGAAGTGTACAATTTTGATGAATTTTGGCCATTAACCAAAAATTTCAGAGATGGAGATCTGATTGAAATAAAAAGGTGTTTATTTGGGGTTTGTTAGGGATACCCCAGAGAAGCCCTTGACCAAGAGGACAGGGCAAGGGTGGTGAGAATTGGGAGATTGGGACTGACACTATTTATACTCTGTATGAAATAGATAACTAATGAGAACCTACTGTATAACAGGGAGCTCTACTGTATGCTCTGTGGTGACCTAACTGGGAAGGAAGTCCAAAAAAGAGAGCATCTATGTACATCTCTGCCTGATTCATCGTGCTGTACAATAGAAACTAACACAATATTGTAGTGCAACTAGACTCCAATAAAAACTACGCAAAGAAGCCCTTGAATTGTCTCCCCACTCCACCCTCAACAATGAAATAAGGGAGGCTTATAAAGGGAAAACCAAGGTTACAGTTAGTGACAGCAGGACTTGTTTACCAAGAATTATAGTTGGAGCTGGCAAGCCTAAGGGTGCTTGCTGAATACCAATTTGTTGACATCTGAAAAGGCTGCGCAGTTTCAAGGGGGGACCTTGAGACCCTCAGTTTGCAGCTGCTGGCAGGTATTGTTGTTTTTTTTTTTCATTTATTTTTATTAATTGGAGGCGAATTACTTTACAATATTGTAGTGGTTTTTGTCATACATTGACATGAATTAGCCATGGATTTACATGTATTCTGAAAACGGTTGGTGGTGTCCTTAAGTTTGGTGCAATTCAGAGAAAATTCAAGTTCTTGGTGGTGCAGGGAAGTGTCTGAGAGCAGGTCTTCCATGGCCCCTGACTCCACTTTTGTGTGCCTGAACTGTGATGAGTCCATTATCATTTCAATTTGTCATCAGGACGAAGGTGTACACCCAAGGACCCATCATTTTCATTACTCACTGATTCCCTGCAGCCAGCCCTGCCCACCACACACAAACCCTGGCTTAATTTCTTTCTGTATACTAGTTTTGTCTTTTCTTGAACTTTATAAAAGTGGAATCAATATGCGTGTGTGTTGTTTTATCTTCTTTGTTCAACACCCGAGTCTCTTAATAAGGCAAGAAATGCAGTGTGGTGGAAAGGGCTTATTATGATTATTACAGTGACCAGAATTTAATTAAGTGACAGGGTTCCCAGGTGGCGCTAATGGTAAAGAACCCACCTGCCAAAGCAGGAGGCATTAAGAGACTTGGGTGTGATCCCTGGGTCAGGAAAATTCCCTGGAGGAGGGCATGGCAACCCACTCCAGTATTCTTGCCTGGGGAATTCCATGGACAGAGGAACCTGGCGGGCTACGGTCCATAGGCTCGCAAAGAGTCAGAGATGACCGAAGTGACTCAGCATGTGCGCATGCATGTTATGTCACAGGTTCCTCTGCAACTGCTGGCCCACTCGGCCATTCAAATTGCTGTTGTTTAGTCCCTTCTGGGTTAGAGGTGGGGCAAGCTGACATTCTCCTCATCCTCTTGGGGGTGTCGGGAGGGTCCTGAATCCTGGATGGGGATGGGGTGGTCTCCAGGACAACAAGTGGCTGGGCAGAGCGTGAGGGCTCAGAGAAGCTCCACTCCATGCTGAGTGATTGACACACAACTGGCAGCTGGTCCTCTGCCGGCCGCGGGTACGGCCACCTGCCCAGAACTGATGCCCCTCTGCTGGGTGGTGAGGCCAGCTGCAGGCAGCCTGGCCGCCTCACTCTCTCCCACTTCCGGTGCCATCCTGTTCACTTCCTCCACATGGCCTATGACTTTTTCCTGAAAAATCTCATCTCTTGAAGCAGGGCAACGTGTCTAGAGACACACAGTCGAATCCCTGTTCTGATGAGACCAGCACATTTCCCTCCCCGTAGTAGTTGGGTGTTCGGCCACTTCTTCAAGTGTCTTTAGTGGGGAACCAGTGATGCTTTTTTGGGCCACGGGAGGGTCAGGTTTTGTGGTGTGAGAAGAAATTTGGAAAACTCAGAGGTGGGTAGATGGGTGAGAAACACATTTCCTACTCATCACACACTGAGTAAACACTTTACAAATATTTCTCCCCCAAGAAAGGATTTCTCAACAGACACATTTCATCCCTCAGTTAAATCTGTGTGGCTTCCCCCACTCCCCGCCTTTCCTCATGTTAGTGAAGTGAAATTTGCTCAGTTGTATCCGACTCTTTGTGACCCCATGCACATGGAATTCTCCAGGTCATGGAATTCTCCAGGCCAGAATACTGGAGTGGGTAGCCTTTCCCTTCTCCAGGGGATCTTCCCAACCCCAGGATCGAACCCAGGTTTCCTGCATTACAGGAGGATTCTTTACCAGCTGAGCCACCAGGGAAGCCTTTCCTCATGTTCCTTGTGAAGAAACTATGCTTGCTCGGTGGGAGTCATCAGAATAAAACCCCCGTTGTTTCTACTCATTTAGTTTGAAAGACACTGTAGCTTGGAGAATAATTTGGCTGAAGTTAAATTTTGAACCATCTCTGATCTGAAGGTTGCTGAAGAACCTTCAACAGCCTGAGTGTCTTTCCATGAAAAAGTGGGGTACATGCCAATCCCTTAAATCAAGGGAAGAAATGTGGGATTAGATCATTTTGATGGTTGTCTGTGCCTGTGTTTGGAAGCTCCTGGATGACTAAGATGCCTTTTTGTCTTGGCAGAGGTTTGTCAGGATGACCCTCCGAGTCTCAGAAACGCCATGTTCAAGGTCCTCAGGTACAAGGTGGGCACCATGATAAACTGCGACTGCAAGACAGGCTTCCGCAGAGTGTCGGTCGTCATGCGCTGCGCGGGGAACTCCAGCCACTCTGCCTGGGAAAACAGATGCCTCTGCAACAGCATCTGTAAGAGTTTCCACTGGTAACCCTGAGGGAAGGAGAAAACTATAGCAAAGAGGGAGGCAGGGCCCCCCCCAACTTTCCCTGGGGGCTGGGGGCCGGGGTAGAATTCCTTTACAATGTTGTTAGTTTCTGCTGGATAAGGAAGTGAATCGGCTACAAGTGTACATGTTTCCCCTCCCTCCTGAGCCCCCCTCCCACCCCTCTAGGTCACCACACAGCACCAAGGCGAGCTCCCTCTGTGGTACAGCAGCTCCCTGCGAGCTGTTTCACACACAGTAGTGTCTATGTGTCAATGTTGCTCTCTCAGTTCGTCCCATCCTCCCCTTCCCCTGCTGGTCCACATGTCCATTCTCTGCATCTGCATCTCTATTCCTGCCCTGCACCTAGGTTCATCTGTACTGCTTTTCCACGATTCAGAAAGACACATGCACCTCAGTGTTCATTGCAGCACTATTTACAATAGCCAGGACATGGAAGCAACCTAAATGTCCATAGAGAGAGGAATGAATAAAGAAGATGTGCTACATATATACAATGGAATATTACTCGGCCATAAAAAGGGATGAAATTGGGTCATTTGTAGAGATTTGGGTGGACAAGTCTGCCACACCAAGCCTTCAAGGAAACCACACTTTAAGAGGGTGGGGGGGGGGGCAGACATTACACTAATAATTACTAAACAACTGAAAATAATCGTAGTTCATAATGATGTGAACATAGACTGGGCAATGGAGCTGTTCTCCACAGCAGCTGCACCACTGCCATTCTTCAGTTCAGTCTAGTCGCTCAGTCATGTCCAACTCTTTGCAACCCCATGGTTTGCAGCACGCCAGGCTTCCCTGTCCTTTCCCAACTCCCAGAGCCTACTCAAATTCACATCCATCAAGCTAGTGATGCCAGCCAACCACTTCATCCTCTGTTGTCCCCTTCTCTTCCTGCCCTCAATCTCTCCCAGCATCAGGGTCTCTTCAAATGAGTCAGCTCTTTACATCAGGTAGCCAAAGTATTGGAGTTTCAACTTTAGCAGCAATCTTTCCAATGAATATTCAGGACTGATTTCCTTGAAGATTGACTGGTTTGATCGCCTTGCAGTCCAAGGGACTCTCAAGAGTCTTCTCCAACACCACAGTTCAAAAGCATTAGTTCTTTGGTGCTCAGTTTTCTTTATGGTCCAACTCTCACATCCATACATGGCCACTGGAAAAACCATAGCTTTGACTAGATGGACCTTTGTTGGTAAAGTTATGTCTCTGCTTTTTAATATGCTGTCTAGGTTGGTCATAGCTTTTCTTCCAAGGAGTATTTTCATTTCATGGCTGCAGTCACCATCTGCAGTGATTTTGGAGCCCCCCAAAATAAAGTCTGCCACTGTTTCCATTGTTTCCCCATCTATTTGCCATGAAGTGATGGGAACAGATGCCATGATCTTAATTTTCTGAATGTTGAGTTTTAAGCCAATTTTTTCACTCTCTTCTTTCATTTTCATCATGAGGCTCTTTAGTTCTTCTTCACTTTCTGCCATAAGAATGGTGTCATCTGCATATCTGAGGTTATTGATATTTCTCCCAGCAATCTTGATTCCAGCTTGTGCTTCATCCAGCCCAGCATTTCTCATGATGTACTCTGCATATAAGTTAAATAAGCAGTGTGACAATATACAGTCTTGACATATTCCTTTCCCAATTTGGAACCAGTCCATTGTTCCATGTCTGGTTCTAACTGTTGCTTCTTGACCTGCATACAGATTTCTCAGGAGGCAGGTCAGGTGGTCTGGTATTCCCATCTCTTTAAGAATTGTCCAGTTTGTTGTGATCCACACAGTCAAAGGTTTTAGTGTAGTCAATAAAGCAGAAGTAGATGTTTGTCTGGAATTCTCTTGCTTTTTTTATGATCCAACAATCATAGGATGCTGGCAATTTGATCTCTGGTTCCTCTGCCTTTTCTAAATACAGCTTGAACATCTGGAAGTTCTTGGTTCATGTACTGTTGAAGCCTAGCTTGGAGAATTTTCAGCATTAATTTGCTAATGTGTGAAATGAGCACAGTTGTGTGGTAGTTTGAACACTCTTTGGCATTGCTTTTCTTTGGGATTGAAGTGAAAATTGACCTTTTTGAGTCCTGTGGCCACTTCTGAGTTTTCCAAATTTGCTAGCATATTGAGTGCAGCACTTTAGCAGCAACATCTTTCAGTATTTGAAGTAGTTCAGCTGGAATTCTATCACCTCCACTGGCTTTGTTCATAGTGATGCTTCCTAAGGCCCACTTGACTTCACATTCCAGGATCTCTGTTCTAGTTGAGTGATCACATCATCGTGGTTGTCTGGGTCATGAAGATCTTTTTTGTATAGTTCTTCTGTGTATTCTTGCCACCTCTTCTTAATATCTTCTGCTTCTGTTAGGTCCATACCATTTCTTTCCTTTATTGTGCTTATCTTTGCATGAAAATTTCCCTTGGTTTCTCTAATTTTCTTGAAAAGATCTCAAAACATGTCCATTCTATGGTTTTCCTCTATTTTTTTGCATTAATCACTTAGGCAGGCTTTCTTATCTTTCCCTGCTGTTCTTTGGAACTCTGCATTCAAATGGGTATATCTTTCCTTTTCTCCCTTCCTTTCACTTCTCTTCTCAGCTATTTGTAAAGCCTCCTCAGACAACCATTTTGCCTTTTTGCATTTCTTCTTCTTGGGGATGGTTTTGATAACTGCCTCCTATACAGTGTCACAAACTTCCATCCACAGTTCTTCAGGCACTCTGCCTATCAGATTTAATCCCTTGAATCTTTTTCTCACTTCACTGTATAATCATAGAAGGTGAAAGTGAAGTCACTCAGTCATGTCCAACTCTTTGCAACCCCATGGACTGTAGCCTACCACAGTCCTCCATCCATGGGATTTTCCAGGCAAGAGTACTGGAGTGGGTTGCTATTTCCTTCTCCAGAGGATCTTCCCCACCCAGGAATTGAACCTGGGTTTCCCGCATTGTAGGCAGACACTTTACCATCTGAGCCACCAGGGAAATGGGATTTGATTTAGGTCATACTTGAATGGTCTAGTGGTTTTCCTTGTTTCTTCTATTTAAGTCTCAATTTTGCAATAAGGAGTTCATGATCTGAGCCACAGTCAGCTCCTGGTCTTGTTTTTGCTGACGGAATAGAGCTTCTCCATCTTCACCTGCAAAGAATAGAATCAATCTGATTTTTGTATTGACCATCTAGTGATGTCTACATGTAGAGTCGTCTCTTGTGTTGTTGGAAGAGGGTGTTTGCTATGACCAGTGTGTTCTCTTGGCAAAACTCTGTTCACCTTTGCCCTACTTCATTTTGTACTCCAAGGCCAAACTTGCCTGTTACTCCAAGTATCTCTTGACTTCCTACTTTTGCATTCCAGTCCCCTATGATGAAAAGGACATCTTTTTTGGGTGTTAGTGCTAGAAGGTCTTGTAGGTCATCATAGAACTGTTCAATTTCAGCTTATTCAGCATTAGTGGTTAGGGCATAGACTTGGATTACTGTGATATTGAATGGTTTGCCTTGGAAGCAGAGACCATTCTGTCTTTTCTGAGACTGCACACATTGCCATTCTTTAGGATGCCCTCTGACTCTTAGCCAACAAAAGTCCGTCTAGTCAAGGCTATGGTTTTTCCAGTAATCATGTATGGATGTGAGAGTTGGACTGTGAAGAAAGCTGAGTGCCGAAGAATTGATGCTTCTGAACTGTGGTGTTGGAGAAGACTCTTGAGAGTCCCTTGGACTTCAAGGAGATCCAACCAGTCCATCCTAAAGGAGATCACTCCTGGGTGTTCATTGGAAGGACTGATGCTGAAGCTGAAACTCCAGTACTTTGGCCACCTCATGAGAAGAGTTGACTCATTGGAAAAGACCCTGATGCAGGGAGGGATTGGGGGCAGGAGGAGAAGGGGACAACAGAGGATGAGATGGCTGGATGGCATCACTGACTCGATGGACATGAGTTTGGGTGAACTCCGGGAGTTGGTGATGGACAGGGAGACCTGGCGTGCTGCGATTCATGGGGTTGCAAAGAGTCGGACACGACTGAGCGACTGAACTGAACTGACTCTTAAATGACCTGCCTTTGGGAAACAGGAGTGACTGAGATTGCTCCTCTGGCCACCACACTCACCTCCATGCACAGTGTTGACAGGCTGATGGCCAGCGCGGGGCCCCTTTTGGGGAGACACACAGGCACAAACCATTCCACCAGAAGAGCTGGGGGCCTGCGGAAACACACTGTAGGCTACTACCATCACATACAGGAAGAACGCCTGGTGGGCTGGTGCTCTGCTACCGGTGAACAGGCCCTCTGACAGCCCCCCGAGGACAGGGTATGTGGGGCTCATTCTTATAACCTCTGCATCCCCCGATATTGCCTGGCACGTTACAGGCCCTAGAAAGATGTTCTTTTTGAGAGTTTTCTCTTTTAAACACCTGTGAAGTTATTATCTTCATTCCCTCCATATTCTCTAGCCCCTGCTAAGAACCCAGTAAAACAAGTCACTCCTGGACCCAAAGAACAGAATGAAAGAAAACCCACAGACGTGCAGAGCCAAACGCAGCCCCCGGAGCAAGCTGACCTTCCAGGTAGGAGTGGACCTGCTCTCTCACAGACGCATGCAGCGCGCCCCCAAGGAGGAGAGTCCGGCCTGTGGTCCTCTCTCCCGAGGACGTCCTGGGGACCGGCGCTGCAGCGCGGTGGTAGCAGGCTGTCTGCTCAGCATCTCGAGCCTCTCTTACAGCAGCTGGCCTGGGCTCTGAGCTTCCTCCAGGCTTGGGAACTGGCCCCGGCGAGCTCAATTCAACTCCACTCAACTCACTTTCTTTCAAACAGCATTTTGGGGGCTAACTGCTCCAAGCACAGTGGCCAGACAATACCAATCTGAGTCGGCAGTGCTCCTTGGCCTCAAAAGATGCTCTATGCTTCCCTTAAGGAAGAGACACTGAACTGTGAGCCAAGTAATCTACTTCCAGACGTTTATTTCTAACAGGACAGGGTTCTGAGGTGGGTGGGGCCACACTGGCTTCTGGAAGCTGCAGGCCTGTGGACAGGCCTGTGCCGTGTCACCCAGCTGCTGCCCCAACTTTCCAAAATTAATAAGGAGAAAGTCAGCCTTGATATCAGGAAGAAAGGAGCCCGTTAGGGAAACCTGAGCTTTAGGGGGCCCACCTGACATTACAATACCCTGTGCCCCAAAGCTAATTGTACAACTTTACAAAGAACTTTACAACTTTGTATATAATCTCATTCCAACGTCAGAACCCAGTGAGTCAAGGACCAGGAAATATTCCTTCAATTTACTGATGGAATTGAGATGCGGAGACTATTAAAGACATGGCACAACTCACAAAATGGGACTGGAATAAGGGTTTCCTGAATTAGACCAGGGGTCTTGGTATGATTATTTAAGCTATTTTGAATTTATTATCAGCTTTTATTAATTAAAATAAAAAGACAATGACTAATCTGGGGAACCTGCTGCAATATGCTGTTTCCTGTCCTTGTCACTGTGACTTTGTTCTGAAGTGAGGTTTCAGAACATGTTCTTTGTTTTCCTCTGCTTCTCCCCTCCCATATTCCACAATTACTGAAAGTTTTCTCAAGAAGTCAGTGTTTACTCTCCTTACTCAAGAGATAACCAGCTGCCTCTGGCTAAGGGATGCTGCGCAGACTGTCTTAATTTGGAGGTTTTGAAAGAAGCAAATCAAATTCCAACGAGTCTGGACAGTTATGAATTTTACTGACTGGAAAGGCAATTTGATTCTGAGACGTAAACACATATTCAAGCATGAACTGCAAGACACTGTCCTGAGCAGACCCCTTGGGATGGGACCACTGGGCCTCCTGCTGCAGAGGGTCATGGAGGGCAGTGTGAGAGGTTATGTTGGATCTTTGGGGTTGTGGAAGGTCAGAGCATAAACACAGCATCACAGTGCTGAGCTTAGAAGGATCTGTGGTTCCGTGTGTCCAGATTTGTGGGGCAGGGGATTATATCAGAACAGAACATAATCTGTGGGGTTAAAGGTCAGCCAGACTTGGGTTTTAGTTGGGTGAGGGGAAAGTTACTGGACACGGGAATTTTCAGAGGCCTTAAAAGGGCCAGCTTCAGGCATGGCTTGATCAGGGACCGGGCTCCATTCCTCTAAGATCGTCTTGGTGCTTCCCTCCTCCCAGCTTGGGATTTGTCCCGAGTGCTTCTCCGTGGCCCCAAGATGACCACTTTAGATGTGCTTCCTCACTTAGCAGTCGAAATCTAGGTGGCCTCCACATCTCCTCAGCCCAGGCAAGCTGGAACCTGCCCTTAACCCTAAGCTGAGACCACTGTTCGAACACCTGTCCACTTAGCAAATCTTTCCCTGTCAGCAGAAGCTCATTTCTCTGCGTTCCCAGAGCGAGCACCTGTGTCTCAAGGGTCATGCTCCCCACGTTCTCCCTGCAGAGGCTCCCCTCCCTGATCCACTGTCTGCTCACTGCAGGGGAGGGGGGCTGGGTCTCCGTTCCTTTCACAAAGTGCCTAGCAAAGGCCCTGACAAATAGATCTTACCAATACTTACTGGAAGAAAGCGGGGCGGCGGGGGCGGGGGGGAAGGTGGAGGGGGCCAAAGAAAAGAAACAGGACTGTGGTCTGATCTCTAGAAAGAGGCAGCCTGGACTCACAGCATCTCCTCTACTTGCCTCTGGAATTCCCTTCCCTCGTCCAGGTCACTGCAAGGAGCCGCCACCATGGGAACATGAACGTGAACCTTTAAAGAGAGTCTATCATTTCATCCTGGGGCAGACAGTTCATTACCAGTGCGCCCAGGGATTCAGGGCCCTACAGACTGGTCATGCTGAAAGCACCTGCACGTTGATCAACGGGGAGATAAAGTGGACCAGGCCCAGGCTCAAGTGCATAAGTGAAGGGGCGAACGGTCAGGTTCCAGGTACAGAGGTGCCCCCCACCCCAGGGTCCACCGCCTCGTGGCTTCCCTGAGGTGGACCAGGCTGGAACCCCTGATCCACCCGCTAAGTGGTCTAGAGTGAACCACTTCCTTTCCTGGGGCCTCAGGTTGTTCTCTCTCTAGAAAACAGATGAGATAAACTGTAAGGTCTCCACGCCCTGGGGTCCCCCATTTCCTGATGGGGATAAAGAGCAGGATCTGAAAGAGGAAGACAGGCGTCTTCCGGAGGGGGCCCCCGCCCCCACTTGGTGCTGCTCCCGTTTCTAGCTGATCCTGAAATTCCCCCTCTGCCTCTAAGCCACCAAGACTTCCTCATTCAAAAGGGAAAGTCCACCTGCCCTGCATACATTTCCAACTTGCTGTTACATAATGTAAATCCGTTCTCCTGCTATACCAGGAGAAAGCCACCCTCCCCTCTTGTGTGAGTTCCACTTGAGCTTTGCCAAAGTGCAGACATGCAGGGAAGGGACTTTTCAAGTACAGGCACACATGCACACACACGTATGCTCATTCACATTCACGGACAACCCACCTACGTTGAGGTCTTCTGCTATTTTCGTCCTGAAATCATATTACCATATCTACAATCAAAAGTCCCCTCATTGGGCCCTAACTTCCAGTGGTTTCTTTGCTTGCCCCCATTGCCCAGGCCCCCCACCCCCCTCTTGGATCTTTTGTGGGGGGGGAGTTCTGAGTTTCTTTCCCATAGCCTGCACCCTGAGAGTCACGCTGCCCACTGGGCGTGTCCGAGCAATGGTGAACCTGTCACAGAGAAAAGCTCTTCTTTTGTGCATATCTACTTTAATAGGCTTCCCAGGTGATGCTAGTGGTAAAGAACTCACCTGCCAATGCAGGAGACTTAAGAGGTTTGATCCCTGCATTGGGAAGATCCCCTGGAGAAGGAAATGGCAACCCGCTCCAGGATTCTTGTCTGGAGAATCCCATGGACAGAGGAGCCTGATGGGCTGCAGTCCATGGGGTCGCAAAGAGTCGGAAACGACTGAAGCGACTTAGCACGCACACACTTTGCTTAATGTTTTGATGGAATTTGTATTATGATGACCCAATTCCAATCTGCAAATGGAAACCAGAGCTGAGTAGGAAGCTTGGGGAGAAAGCTGCTCAGAGCTCCAAAGAGAGCCAGAGTCAGGGTCACAGTTCCCTCCTCCCGCTCTGCTGGGGTCACACCGAGCCACTTCACTTGACCCTGATGGGGACCACAGAGCCGAGACACACCTTAGCTACCATGTCTAGGGTCAGCTGAGGAGGTGGAGGGGGTGGGAGGGAGACCCCATACCCCCACTCCCCACCTTCTGCCCCAAAAGCATCCTTCTTCTCTCCTCCAGATGACATAGAGCCTTGGGA
The DNA here is from genome assembly GCF_023699985.2 of Odocoileus virginianus. Classification (NCBI taxonomy): domain Eukaryota; kingdom Metazoa; phylum Chordata; class Mammalia; order Artiodactyla; family Cervidae; genus Odocoileus; species Odocoileus virginianus. The sequence continues at coordinate 9,681,484 of NC_069682.1, read as the reverse complement.
GAGCACGGAAGCTCCCCCTGGGAGTGGAACTTTCTTAACAACCAGGACGGCAGGGACCACAGGTATGGCTGGCATTTCTTGGAAGATAAAAGCTTGGCTATTAAACTGTGAGGCATGAGAGGGAAGAGCTGGCCTGGGAGCTGCCCCTTGGTGCTAGAGATGAGCACACATCCGCACATGACCTCCCAGGCCTCAAACACAACCAGCGTCACCAGTGTCAGAGGAGAAGCAAGTTAGGGGGCGCCAGCTCAAGGCAGAAGAATAAAACGTTCAGAAGTTGGGCCAGGGCTCCCCTGGCCTCTCATAGGTCTCCAGCCGCCTGGACTCTCGCAGCCCCAGGCAGTCCCACAGCCAGCATCCACAAGCACCTCCCCCTCTCTTTTGCACAGATTTGCAGAAGCCCACAGAAGAGGGTGCAACGTTGGATACGTTCATATTTACCACCGAGTATCAGATCGCAGGTGGGTAGTGACCCAACCATACCGACACATTTGCTTGGTGGGTGGTGAGCTGCACAGTGAGTTAGTCTAAATTAACTCTTTACACTCTACGATGTGCATAAAGCTCAAAGACGAATCCAGAGCATAACACGACTCAAAGTCACAGGCACGGCTGTGGTGAGTTAGCAGTGAGGTCTCCAACCAGCCTCAACCAGGGCCTCCCGGCCAGCTCCCAGAGGACAAACACCCAGCACCTGGATGTGTGGGGGGGGAGGTGGCGTGCCCAGTGGGGGAGAGAAAAAAACATGCCAAGACCACTCCAGGTGCCTTCTGGAGGGAGGCAAAAACAGGCTCTGAGGGGGAAAAAGAAAACCCAAAACACCAAAACGGAGCTCGTAGAGTAGGCTGCTGGTGACCAGGGCCTGGGGGTGAGGCAAAGAGAAGACGAGTGTCAAAGGGCACGGACTTCTTCAGCAGAGAAGTCGGTCTGGGGATGGTCAGGGTGTGGGGATTACAGCCAAAGGATGCCGTGTTGTGGACTTGAAAGTTGCTAAGAGTAACTCTTCAATGTTCTTGGCACAAAAAAGAAATAGTAATTACAAAATATTTTGCAATAAGTAAGTGTACACCTTAAAATTACACAAGGTTACAGGTCAATTATATCTTACGGGGCGGATGGAGGGAGAAAAACAGGCTTTGAGGCACGTCTAAGACAGACAGATGGACGGCTGGATGGATAACCGCCAGCTCCAGGGAAAGAATATATGGGAAACAGGGACACTTTCAGGAGATGCTAGCTGTTTATCATTTACCTTTATACTCATCTTGATATTTCAACATTTCATTTACCCCTTGTGGGCCTCACTCAAGATCTGTTTAACTGAGGCTGGGCCTCTGACCCTCTCTGAAGAGGGTGCCTGTCAGCTGCTCCCCAAGAAGGAGGAGAGCCCCCTGGGAAAGGCTGGGGCCCTTCCCGACCATACCCCCAGGCCCAGGTCTTGGAGCCTCCAGGGAAGCTTGGCCGGGAGGGGGCTGCATTCTGAAAAGGGGTGGCAGAGACTGCCCGGCTCACCTCCCTGGAAGCACTGAGCTGGGTGTGGAGGGCTGGAGGGACCGATACTCAGGAAGGGGCTCTCTCAGCCCGGGGGACGCCTCCCTGACAGACACTCGGGAGGGGGCTCTCTCAGCCCGGGGGACGCCTCCCTGACAGACACTCGGGAGGGGGCTCTCTCAGCCCCGGGGACGCCTCCCTGACAGACACTCGGGAGGGGGCTCCCTCAGCCCCGGGGACGCCTCCCTGACAGACACTCGGGAGGGGGCTCTCTCAGCCCCGGGGTCGCCTCCCTGACAGACACTCGGGAGGGGGCTCTCTCAGCCCCGGGGACGCCTCCCTGACAGACACTCGGGAGGGGGCTCTCTCAGCCCCGGGGACGCCTCCCTGACCGACACTCGGGAGGGGGCTCTCTCAGCCCCGGGGACGCCTCCCTGACCGACACTCGGGAGGGGGCTCCCTCAGCCCCGGGGACGCCTCCCTGACAGACACTCGGGAGGGGGCTCCCTCAGCCCCGGGGACGCCTCCCTGACAGACACTCGGGAGGGGGCTCTCTCAGCCCCGGGGTCGCCTCCCTGACAGACACTCGGGAGGGGGCTCCCTCAGCCCCGGGGACGCCTCCCTGACCGACACTCGGGAGGGGGCTCTCTCAGCCCCGGGGACGCCTCCCTGACCGACACTCGGGAGGGGGCTCCCTCAGCCCCGGGGACGCCTCCCTGACAGACACTCGGGAGGGGGTTCTCTCATTCCCGGGGACGCCTCCCTGACAGACACTCGGGAGGGGGCTCTCTCAGCCCCGGGGTCGCCTCCCTGACAGACACTCGGGAGGGGGCTCCCTCAGCCCCGGGGTCGCCTCCCTGACAGACACTCGGGAGGGGACTCTCAGCCCCGGGGTCGCCTCCCTGACCTGCTTTTCTGTCCACAGTGGCCGGCTGCATCCTCCTGCTCGCCAGTGTCCTCCTCCTGAGCTGCCTCACCTGGCGGCGGAGATGGTGAGTAGCTGTGAACAAAGAACTGCCTGACACTGTGTGAGTCCCGCAGATACCCAGAACTGCAGTCTTCCGGGAGACGGGAGCAGACACCACAGACGACCCAGAGAGCTGTTCCAAGTGTTAGTCACTCAGTTGCGGTCCACTCTTTGCGACCCCGTGGACTGTAGCCCGCCAGGCTCCTCTGTCCATGGGAGTCTCCAGGCAAGAACACTGGGGTGGGTTGCCAATCCCTACTTCAGGAGATCTTTCTGACCCAGGAATCAAACCCAGGTCTCCTGCATTTCAGTCAGATTCTTTACCGACTGAGCCACCAAAAATCCTTCCTAAAATCCAATGTCATCTGAGAGCGCCCTCTTGTGGCCAAAGGAAATATTACTCTTTTTTTTTTTTTTTTTTTTTTAGCAATTGGGAGAAGGAAATGGCAACACACTCCAGTATTCTTGCCTGGAGAACCCCAGGGACAGAGGAGCCTAGAGGGCTGCCGTCTGTGGGGTCGCACAGAGTCGGACATGACTGGAAAAACTTAGCAGCAGCAGCAGTATTCAGAAAAATAATGGCAGCCACTCCCATCACTTCATGGCAAATAGATGGGGAAACAATGCAAACAGTGACAGTATTTTTGGGGGCTCCAAAATCACTGTGATGGTGACTGCAGCCATGAAATTAAAAAACGCTTACTCCTTGGAAGGAAAGCTATGACCAACCTAGATAACATATTAAAAAGCAGAGACATTACTTTGCCAACAAAGTCAAGGCTAGTCAAGGCTATGGTTTTTCCAGTGCTCATGTATGGATGTGAGAGTTGGACTGTAAAGAAAGCTGAGTGGCAAAGAGTTGATGCTTTTGAACTGCGGTGTTGGAGAAGACTCTTGAGAGTCCCTTGGACTGCAAGGAGATCCAACCAGTCCATACTAAAGGAAATCAGTCCTGAATATTCATTGAAAGGACTGATGCTGAAGCTGAAACTCAACTACCTTGACCACCTGATGCAAAGAACTGACTCTGATGCTGGGAAAGATTGAAGGTGGGAGGAAAAGGGGACGACAGAAGATGAGATGGTTGGATGGCATCACCAAGGCAATAGACATGAGTTTGAGTAGGCTCTGGGAGTTGGTGATAGACAGGGAAGGCTGGTGTGCTGCAGTCCATGGGGTCACAAAGAGTCAGACATGACTGAGCAACTGAACTGAGCTAAGAGCTGGTGATGAGAGGGAGCTGGCTTACAAAGCCTCCTGAAAGCCAAAAATTAGGTGCTCTGGAGTTTTGCGACCTGCTTTTAAGTTTAGCCATTATTAAAAACTAAAGTATATAAGCTTACAATTAAATAAGTTAAATAGTACAAAGTCAATAAATATTTAAAATTAATCACTTTCTAATTATTTTAGTGCAGTGGACTAAACAACCTATTCTCAGGGTTGTTTGTATCTGTGTACCTGTGTTGAGGAAATACTGCCTAGATGATGATTTTACATTGTACTCTCTCCCCAGCTCTGTATCCAGGATGTATTGACACTGGGTTTGGTGGGGATTTTTACACCATGGATGTGAGCAGACTGTTTCCAAGAGCTGGTTGTTAAGCATTTGCCTGCATGCCAGTTCCTGCAGCCTCACCCCATGGGAGCTCTTAGCCAGGTAGGAGGTAACCAGATGCTGCTGACAGCTGTTTGACAGGGTTGCCACTAGCCACGTGCGGATACTTCCGCTTAAACTTAAATAAATTAAATATGATTAAAAGTTCAGTCTACACGTGGCAGTAGCCACATTTCAGGCGTTTGATAGCCACACGTGGCCACCTTGTTGGACAACACAGATACGAGACACTTCTGTCTTCACAGAAAGTTCTTACAGCACAGTGCTGGCTAGAAGCTAGCAGTTTTCAATTCAGGAAATCCCCTTAGCACAGCTAGCTGAGCTATTATTTTTCCTTTTCTGCAGCTATTGTCTTTCACTTCCAAAAAGTTTTATAGAACAGCTCCTGTGTAGATGTGGGTCAAAAGGCACACACTTGCAGTTAAAAGATGGCCAAGTTCTGGGGAATCTGACGCAGCAGCTTAGGTGACTACAGTCAACAGCAGTGCATCCATACACTTTAGAGGCGCTAAGAGACTAGCTCTTGAACATTCTCACCACCAAAAAAGATATGACAACCACGCAATGTGATGGAAGTGTTAGCTTAACGGCAAGGTGGTCATTACATCACAACACATAAATGTATCAAGTCAACATGCTACACCTTAAACTTGCACAGTGTTCATTGCCAATTATCTCTCAAGTTTAAAGATATAGAGACAGACTCCTCTGTACCAGGCATTTGGTAGGGACCTCAGGATGATTAAGAAGGGCCCCTGCTCTCAGGAGCTTAAAGACCAGTCAAGGAGAAAAGAAAATAAAAAAGAGAGAGACTTGAAATGCAATTTGTGAAAGCCTAAGATTGAGGTGCTGCAGAGAATGAGGAGAGAAATGACCCACGTCATCCTACATGGGGGTGCCCAACAGGCTTTCAGAGCCGATGCCGGCAGAGAGGTGAAGAACAGCAGGAGCAGCTGCAAGGCAGAGGGACAGGAGGAGAAAGGAAGCATCCTGAAGGGCAGGAGGCTGTCTGCGAGGGTCTGGCAGTTCTCAGCACTGAGGGGTAAAGCGCACAGGGCGGTGGTCGCAGTGCCCCAGTGTGTGATGGCCAGAGACCACGTCCTGGAAGATCAGGCCAGACGGGGAACCCAGTCCCTTCCTGAGGGCAACAGCAGCCACAGAAATGGGCTTATGCAATAAATGGTAGCATCGGCATTTGAATGGTCCGGCCACCAGAAAGGCTGGATTTAGGGTGGTAATAGTGGTGGCAGTTTGATATGTTGTGCTAGAATAAATCCACCCAGGGGACAAGGAGAGCATGGACCAGGTCAGGGGCATCCGCTAAAGCAGAGGAAAAGAATGGAGAGATACATAAAGGAGTCAGGTTAGCAGAGTCTGGTGGCTGATTGGAAATGAGTGTGAAGGAGGAGGGTTGACTCTAGATGATGCAGGTACCCCTTCCCTGGGGACTGTCATCACCACCCACTAGGACAAAATGCAAAGTGAGGATGTGCACCCAGTGAGCACAGCCTATCTTTCAGCCCCTCCCCAAGACCCACCAGCTCCCCCACCTGTAACTGGCCAGGCCTCGGGCTCACTTTCAGCCCCACAGGCTGCACAATGACTGGATCACGTCACCATGAGGACCACGAGGCTGCCAGTCTTGACCTCTAGAGGGATGATCAGCAAGTGGGATGGTCAGGGTATCCTGAGGTGGGACTTAAAGTTAGCAGATCAGTGGGGCTGACCCACGAAAGTGGGATGCTCAATGCACATAAGTTTATTGAGACCATATTGATTTTGGTGCAGCATTCCACCCATGACTATGACTTGTATCACCACAGGAAGAAGAACAGAAGGACAATCTAGAAAACCAAGGGCCGGAAGAAGTCAAGAACAGCCCACAGATGTCATGGATCACAATCGAAATCAAAGAAGCTAAACACTCATCCAAGAGGCATCTCCTGATCTGGTGGGCTCTGGAAAGCTCTGAAGTCACATAGCAGAACCCCAGGCCACTGCAACCCCATCGTGAAGCCTGTTCTGTAGTATCAACCCTTGAGGTTGACCTGTGTCTAGGCAGCAAGTCCAAGGTTGCTGGAGGAATGGAGAGGAACAACCAGAACTCTTGGTCCTGTTTTCATGTATATGTGTTCACCAGACCACAAGTAGCATGGAGCTTTCTCCACACCATGTAGAGTATAAAGAAGAGTAGCTTAATCCGGTTAGAAATCCCAAGGGAAGCCCTAGCACTGATGTAAATAGACACACATGCTCTCTGGATCCACATAAGTCCTTTCCCAGCCTCTGGTTGACCAGCCCACTCTCCTGCTCATATGCCCCTCAAATGAAGACTTTTGACTTTAGCCCAGTCCTCCAAGCTAGCCCCCTCTACTGAATCTTCCAGTTCAAGTTTCTAAAGAACAGATTCCCTAGGGGAGCAGTCTTTAGGTGACCACAGAAGACAGCAAGCAAACCCATGGAACTGTCAAGCTTCAGAGTTTGAAGGGATTTCACTGGAGTTAATGCCAGGAGAAGAGGGAGAAGCTGGGTCCCAAGTAGTGGGTTATCCTTGACATGTAGCTTCAGCTGTTTGTGACTGGCTGTTCTAAGAGCGTTTTCTCTGGGATTGCTATAAATGATGCTCTCGGCTGCCACAGATTTGATGTTTACAGACGGACACACAGTGTGCAAACGTGTACATTTGCAAAGAGGTGTCATAAAAACACTGATAAGGGAGCAGTACATTCAATGTTTATGGGAGGAAGAAAGAAAGAAGCATGGGGGCAGGGGAGCGCATGTCATTACGGACGAGGTCACATCAGTGACCCTCACACTGTGAGCAAATTAAAATTGCCTGGAGACCTTGGTGAGACCTGGAAGCCTGGGCCGGTCTCCAAAGTTTCTGAGTCAGCAGGTCTGGGGTGGGGCCCGAGAACCCACATGTCTAACAGGTTACAGGTGATGCTGACGATGCTGGTGCGGGGACCACACTTGGAGAACCACAGAGTTTATACCTCTCCACACCAGCCAACCCTCAACCCCCAATGGAAAAGCCAAACTTGGGGGCTGAGATTTCAGTGCAAGTTCAGACTCTTGCCCAAGATATCAATTCTCAACCAGTTGACAGATGTCTTGGCTGAACAAAATCACATGATGAAGGAGATCGATGAAAAATTTAAATCAGCAGCCAGTTGTCATTTCTGAAAGGGCAGGGAAGTATTACCAAAAAATGTGCAGGTGTCAGCAGGTCTATATCTAGGTTAAAAAGTGGTTTTTTGTCCTTTCTGTGACCAACCAAGTACAATCAGATTCCATCGTCAGCATTCCCCAACATGTATGTTTTCTGGGAAAGTAAGGTTAAGACCTGGAATTTCAGACCAGAAAAAATATATATGTTTTTAACTTTATTTATCTGACTTGAGTAAAACTGGATTATCATTATTCATTTTTGGGGAGAGAAGTCTGTGAGATCAAAATTTTTCATAATACAGGTGACCCTTGAAGAGCTTGGGTTTGAACCAGGCAGGTCTGCTTACATGTGGATTTTCATCAATAGTAAATCCTGCAGGGCTATTCAATCCGAGGTTGGTTGAATCTGTAGATGCAGAACCAGGGATATGTAAACCGTGGGTATGAGGAACCAACTATAACGTGGATTTTTTACTGCACAGAGGGTCATTGCTCCCAACTCCTGGGTTGTTCAAGGGTCAACTATGAGTAAGATGTGATTTGCCTTTTCCACTCTCACTCCCTTACAAGTGCATGGTGAAGTTTTCCAGAAGCTACATAATGTGTGATGATGTCATTGCTCTGGTGTTAACATATAATGAGTTTATTACTATTGTTTATGGAAGAATTAATAAATAATATTTTTAAAATTTCTTGGTTTTAGCATCTAAGTATGGTAAGTATCACTAGATGTAACTGTATAAGCAAAAAGTTTTGGGAGCCCTCAATACTTTTAATAACATACAGAAGTCCTAACAGACCGTTAACAAACACATTGTCACTGGTCATTTCAGCAAGGCAAATCAGGTGTATATATGTACACACACATGCTCATGTACACACCTGTGTGAAATGGGCTATTTCTCAGCCATAAAAATAATGAAATAATGCCATTTTCAGCAACATGGGTAGACCTAGAGATGATCATACTAAGTGAAGTAAGTCAGACTGAGAGAGAAAAATATTGTACGATATTACTCATACATGTAGTCTAAAAAGATACAAGTGATCTTATTAACAAAACATATGTTTTGACATATTGTTTTCTATGATAGACATAGAAAACAAACTTATGGTTACCAAAGGGGAAGTGGGGAGGGATAAATTAGGAGTTTGGGATTAACATATAAATACTACTATATAGAAAAATAGATAATTAACAAGGATCTACTGTATGGCTCAGAGAACTCTACTCAAAAATCTTAAAATAACCTATAAAGGAAGAGAATGTAAAAAAATAACATTTATCTATACTTGAAAATAACAGAACATTGTAAATCAACTATATTTCAATAAACATTTTTAAAACAGAAATGCAAATCAAAACCACAGTGAGATGGTTATACCCAATAAGACGACTTTAAGGAGAAAAGAAAAGAAATAACAAATGTTGACAAGAATATGGAGAAATAGGAACCCTCATACATTGCTGGTGCGAATGTAAAATGGTGCAGCCACGGTGGTAGTAGTTTCTGAAAAAGTTAAACATGGAATGACCACATGGCTCAGCAATTCCACTCCTGGGTATATTACCCAGGGGTGAAGAAAACCCTTGTCCACACAGAAACTGGTATATGACTATTTATAACAGCGTCACAGCCAAACAGTCAAGAGATGGAAGCAACCGGAATGCCCACCAGTGGATGAGGGGGTAAGCAAGCTGTGGTCTCTCCACACACTGCAATACGACCCAGTCACAGAAAGGAACGAGGTCTTCAAAATGGCTGCCATGTAGATGAGCCTAAAGAACATGACGCTAAGTGAAGGAGGCCAGACATAAAATGTCACATACTGTATGATTCCTTTTATACAAAATGTCCAAAAGAGGCAGGTCCAAAGAGACTGAAGCAAACTAGTGCTTACCAGGGCTGGCGAGAGTGATTACCTAACGGGGATGGGGTGGTAAGTCTTCCCAGGTGACGCAGTGGTAAAGAACCTGCCTGCCAATGCAGGACTATAAGAGACTGCAGGGAAGTTCCCCTGGTGAAGGGAATGGCTACCCACTCCAGTATTCTTGCCTGGAGAATTTCCATGGACAGAGGAGTCTGGTGGGCTACATACAGCATGCAGACATGACTGAGTGACTAAACAACATCAAAACAGCCCAAAGACCAGCATGTCTCAGACCCTACGTAAGAAAAAATCTGAAGGGAGACCCAGAGAAAACCCAGGGAAAATCAGGAGGGAAAAACTACACCATAGGCAGTTTCACCCTCTGACACCCCAGGTACTGTAAGCATTAAACAGCCTAATTCCTACACTGACATTCAAAGCCTAACACAAAGGCCTGCTTACCTCAGCTCCTGTTACCTGAGATATCATATCCAGCTCTCAACAAAAAGTACAAGCATGCTAGGGAATTCCCCGGGTGGTTCAGTAGTTAAGACTCAGTGTTTTCACTGCCAAAGACCCCGGTTCGATCCCTGGTCAGGGAATTAAGATCCCGCAAGCCAAGCAGTGGGGCAAAAAAATAAATAAAAACTACAAGGCAAGCTAAAAGGCAGCAAATACAGTGTGAAGAGACAGAGCCAGCATCAGAACAAAATACTGACACGGCAAAGATGCTGGAATTACCAGGTTGGGCAGAGATGCTGGAATTACCAGGTTGGGAATTTAAAACAACTGTGGAAAATAAGTCGTTCTAACAGAGATTGCTGTGTGACTCCCTAAATCCATCCTTCCCTTAGCCCCGGGTTTTAGTGGGACACGGTCCTCCCCCAGCTGAGAATTACATTTGCCGGCCTCCCTTGCAGTTCAGTGGGTCCCATGACTAAGTTCTGCCCCAGGAGACATGAGTGTAGTAAAGCAAGCAGTCTCTAAGATGTGCCCTTGAAGACAATGGGTGTGTCCTGACCCTCCCTCACCTTCTCCACTGGTGGAGTGGAGGTAGCCTTGGTGGTGGGAGTCCCACCAGGAGTGGGATCAAAACTGAAATAAAACCGAAGGAGCGGGGATGTCTGACATGGCGGGGCCAGGCTGGGACTGCTTACACTTGTGCTGGACGTGCGACAGAAATACCCTCCCCTGGGGGCAGATTGGGAGTTTGGAAGGGACATGTTCACACTACTGTATATAAAATCGATCACCAACAAGGACCTACTACATGGCATAGGGAACTCTACACAGTACTCTGTAACAACCTAAATGGGAAAAGAGTTTGAAAAAGAATAGATACATGTATATGTATAACTGAATTACTTTCTGTACACCTGAAACGCATGCAACAGTTAATCAATTATGCTCAAATATAAAACAAAATTTTTTAAAAATAAAAATAAAGTGCAGATGTAACATTTATAACAGTTTCTCTTGCATCTCCTGCATTGGCAGGCAGATTCTTTACCACTGAGCCACCTGGGAATCCCTCATAACAGTTATAACTACCAAAAAGAAAGAAAGGGATACTCTCCTTTTTAGGACCCTACGACTTCTGCCCTTGTTAGAACAGCTATATCAACACCCCCATAACATCCACCCCTACCAGTATCAGAGACAGACATGCCTCTCCCCCAAATTTGGCTTATATGGTCGTCTTATCAGTATCCAAATATTTTCAGTGGAAAATGAGACAAGAATGAGCATGCAATATTTAAACAGACTTTCAGTAAGTACATGTTTGCTGTTCATAAATATTATGTAAAAAATTTCTCCCTCCAGGAGGTAAACAAGTACATCCAAGGAAACAGCATTGAGACTCTGTACTAATTTGACTACTTCCTTACTCATCTTCAGAGAATGACTGTAGTTAGTCTGAAGTGTCCCTGAAGGCTTTCCAAAAATGTGGGCTCACATGGGAATATTCCAGGCAGATGGTCCTTTCTGGCTAAGCTAGGAGTCAGAAAGAGGGAGGGCTGAGATTTGCAGAGCCGATCTCCTGTTACTCCAATCCTCCTGTGAAAGTGCAGCGCAAAATGTACATCCTTTTCTTTCTACAATAAGTTATCCTACTTACATGAGTTATCCTAATGCTATGAGGGTAGGATAACAGAGTATTCCATCTGGAAAAAAATAGGCTAAGAACTACCTTCAAGCAGTCAGGCAAGATGGATGGCTACTAATTTCCATTAGTAGAGTCGGAAGAGAGTATCTGGCTTAAGTCCTTTAGATTATCTTGAAAGAATAGACCCCAATATGAGAAGCTATAAACTATCTGAAATCTTCAGTGGAGTAGATGCTTCACAGCCACGTGATTAACTGAGAAGGTAAACACCAGTGATCAGCAAGGGAGTAAAAGACGCAGCCGCAGATAGGTGATGACTTCTGTCCTTGCACGCCTGGGTCTCTACTGTCAGGGGCTGTGTCTTTGCAACTTCCCACTTGCTCCTGCCTTGGATGTGGGCTAAGTGGCCATCAGGAAGTCCAAAGAAGAGTTTGGGAGGCTGATGAAGAAAGAGAAGCCATAATCCTTCCTTTCAGCTTCTCGTGGCCTTTCCATCAGCGTGGCCAGCCATCAGTACAGATGGCTGTGGGCTCCAGGAGCCTTTGGCAGCCCCGGACAGACAGCAGTGGTTGACTGCCATTACAGGCTCCAAAATGGTTTTGCAGTTACAGTAGCACTTATTTCAACAGCAGCAACAGTTTCCTTCAGGATCAGCCGAAAGTCTGCTCATGTGTTCCTCCAGGCTTTGCTTCCTGATTGCTTCCCTGGAGTGGCTCAGACCTTAAAGAATCTGCCTGCAATGCAGGAGACCTGGGTTCAATCCCTGGGTCAGGAAGATCCCCTGGAGAAGGGAATGGCAACCCACTCCAGTATCCTTGCATGGAGAATTCCATGAAAGAGGAGCCTGGTGGGCTACAGTCCATGGGGTTGCAAAGAGTCGGACATGACAGACTAAGTGACTAATACTTTGCTTCCTGAAATAAAACTTCTCCCATTTTGCTCCTATAGTTTATTTAATGCAACCAGATTCTTACATTAAATAAACTCTGCTTAGGCTTCATTTCAGGCCAAGATGGAGATATAGAAACTGAATTTACCCTCATGCCTGAAACAACCAAAAATGGGAGAAAATAAAATTAGATAACATGATTTTTTTAAGACTTTTAAAAATAAATGTGGACCATTTTAACGTCTTTATTGAATTGTTTATCATATTGCTTCTCTTGTTTCTGTTTTTTTTGTCCCTGAGGCATGTGGGATCGAACCTGCACCCACTGCACTGGAAGGCAAAGTCTTAACCACTGGACCACCAGGGAAGCCCTGACAATGGTTTTCAAGACATTGGATGTGCTGCAGTGAAGGATACCGATCCCTGAGGGGTGAAAAACAGACAGGAGAGCCTACGCTGGCCCAGCTTATGTCTTAGGTTTCAGGCCAGGCGTGGGGAGGAGACACAGCAGAATTCCTGGTTTGGAGATGCAGCTGAGGGTCTGAGAGAGCCGGGCCTCATGGTTCTCAGGGAGGAGGATCCAGGAGAGAGCAGCAGTGAGAGGACCCGGAGAGTCCTCTCCGGGGGAACCCGCGGGTTCTGGAGAGACTGCGCTAGTGCCCTTCACCTCACGAGAGTGCCGGCCATCAGCAGCTGTGTGTGAGGAAACTGCTCAGGCCAGGAAAAGGGCCACCTGAGGGACTGGGGGGAAAGCAACGCCCAGCACACGAGAGGTCACGGACAGTGCCCGCTCCCACCAGCCTGAGACCTGGGGGACAATACCCAGCACGCGAGAGGTCACGGACAGTGCCCGCTCCCACCAGCCTGAGACCTGGGGGACAATGCCCAGCACGCGAGAGGTCATGGACAGTGCCCGCTCCCACCAGCCTGAGACCTGGGGGACAATACCCAGCACGCGAGAGGTCACGGACAGTGCCCGCTCCCACCAGCCTGAGACCTGGGGGACAATACCCAGCACGCGAGAGGTCATGGACAGTGCCCGCTCCCACCAGCCTGAGACCTGGGGGACAATACCCAGCACGCGAGAGGTCATGGACAGTGCCCGCTCCCACCAGCCTGAGACCTGGGGGACAATACCCAGCACGCGAGAGGTCATGGACAGTGCCCGCTCCCACCAGCCAGCCTAAAGCTCTCCGGATTCCGTAACTCATGAGGCACTGGATAGAGTGCTCAGAGGGGCCACACCTCAGCATTAGGGAATAACAACCCCCAGGCGACAAGCTGTGCAAATCCTTCCTGACACACCTTAAAAGCGAGATCCAAAAGGATCAAAGCGTACCCACGCATTTCACTGCACCCTGGAACTAAGCTCAAGAATGTTTACAGGAATGCAGAAAAACATCCAGCAGCCAACAAGATAAAATCCACAAACCAGTCAGGATGTATGGGCCATGCAAACCAGCAGGAGTTCATGACTCACAATGAGTGAAGGTCAGTGGATCAAAACCAAAGCAGGTGACCCATTAAAATGGTAACAGCAACTGCATTCCATCTGTTCTAAAGAAGGACTTCCTTGGTGGTCCACTGGCTAGGAATCTGCCTGCCAGTGCAGGGGACATGGGTTGGATCCCTGATCCGGGAAGATTCCACATGTCATAGAGCAACTAAAGCCTGTGTGCCAGGAGCCTGCGCTTGGCAACAGGAGAAGGCGCTGCAGTGAGAAGCCGGCGCACTGCAACTAAAGTAGCTCCCGCTCGCCGCACACAACTAGAGAAAAACCCAACTGCAGCGGCAAACACCCAGCAGAGTCAAAATTAATTAATAAATTAATTTTAAAAGACTTTTTAAAAGCTAGAAGAAAGATTATATATGTTAAGTGGAGACATGGAAGATGGGCAGGGAGGGGCAGAGTAAGGGTTACAGAGGGCTTTTGTGTGACTGTGGGTTTACAGTTGCAGATATGTCAAAACCTACCCAACTGTATGTTTCAAATATTAACCCCCTCCAATAAAATGCTTTCTAAAAAATTCACCTCTGTTTGAAGTTCCTGGTGGGGTGGCAGGGTTTGCGGGGTTCGAGGGGAGACTGGCATCTGAATGAAATGTCTTCTGGCCTCACCAGCCTACAGGTTTAGATGAGGCCAGGCTATTGGGGATAAACCATAATGCCTTGTTCTTGCTCCACCTGCTAGTGTCGGATTTCAACCCCGCACACGCCCACGGCATACGCACACACACACACTGATACACACACCGTCTCCGTCAGACATCTGTGGGAATCCCCAGGATCTGGCTGTCAGGACTGCATTTGCACTGAAGCAAGTTCCATGCGCCCTGAAATCTCACCTGGAGTCTCTGCGAACCCCGAGTTCTCAGCTCACGCCTAAATAGCTTTTCAGGTTCTCATCCACAGCCAAGGGGCCAGACCCCCGGGACAGCTTCAGACAGGCACCAGCCTGTCCTCTCTTCCTCCCTGGGCTTGTCCCCAGGGCCCAGGCCTCCAAAACTGCAAATGGACTCCTGCTTACTGTCCCTAGAGGTTCAGCAGGCATGCCCGGGGAGGGGTGGATTTCACTGGTGAGCTCAGGGGAGCGGGACATCCAGTCCACAGTGATCAGGACCCCAGTGCTGAAACCTCTTCTAGGGCCTCTGGAGTTTCAGCTTCCCGTGTATTCATTTTACAAATATGGAGCACCACTCTCTAGGGAAAACCAGACAGACAGCTTCATAGCTGGTATGATAGGGTCATACATAAAGGAGGACGTTGTGACTGTATTAGAAATGAAAGGACTAGACTGTGTTCTGCACCCCCGCAACCACCTACACCGGGAACTCATGAAAACAAAGTCACCAGATGCTAATCTAGTTCAAGGAAACTCCACCAACGGCGTGGGACAAGAAAGGAGGGGGATCTTGGGACAACCGGGAGGGCTGGTTTCCTTCCCTATGCCCATCGCCTCCCCAGTCCATGGGGAAGAGGAGAAGGCAGGGGAGTGGCGAGCTCAGAGCCCACCGTCCTGGCTCTGGGGCGGGTGGGAGGTTCTGACACAGGCACCATTAAATTGAGACACTGGAGGAACCAGGGACAGGGGACGGTGAAGGGGATGGTAAAGATCCTGGTGATCTTTTCATGATGTATACGTGTATCAAACATCTTAAGTGTATGTAATTTTTATATGTCAAAGAACATCAACAAAACTGTTTAAAAAAAAACAAAGAGCCTAGGGG
Source organism: Odocoileus virginianus (assembly GCF_023699985.2). NCBI lineage: Eukaryota > Metazoa > Chordata > Mammalia > Artiodactyla > Cervidae > Odocoileus > Odocoileus virginianus. The sequence continues at coordinate 9,666,145 of NC_069682.1, read as the reverse complement.
AGTCTGACTGTTTTGGGAGGGGCATCCAGGACACGAATCCTGCGCCCCTAGAAGTGGGGAAAGCCAGAGAGCTGCCAGAGATGGCCCAAGTCCTGAGCTCCCCTAGGGGCAAACGGGGCCCGAACAGAATCCAAACATCCCCAGGTGCCCCGGTGCATCGCAGACAGCGACCGCTCACTCTTCAGACCTCAGCGAGGAAGGAGCCTGGGTGCAGGGAGGGAGTTGAGGCTCCGGATGTCAGCGGATCTCCTGCAGGGACCTGAGGGCACCTCCGGAAATGCTGGGACTGGAGCAGGGAAACCCTCCCTCAGCACCTGGAGACACTGGGGCAGAAATCGAAGAGAGACATCCCCTATCCAAGGAAGAGGGGGATGAAACTCGGACCGAGTTAAAAATTGACCTGTGAGCTGACTGAAGTGGATGGAGGGACAGCGTGGAGTGGGCGAGGTGGAACAGAATGTACCTGGCAGGTCAGAGATTTAGAGTCAGAAATGATTGTCACACATTTCAGAATGGATGGAGACTGGGAGAAGAGAAATACAGAGGGCTTTTTTCCATAATGTCTGTGTTCCTAAAATAATATTTCATTTTGATATTTACAAAATTATATATGCAAGATTTTTAAAGAGAAATTATTGCCACACGCTAGAATGCTTCTGCCACCTGGGTTCTACGAGGGCAGATGTCTGCTCACTTTACCTGTAGGGAATCAGATGGCCATCTCTGCTCCCCAAAACTACACCTGCAGGGTTGGCAGGCCTTTCCTTCCCTCTTCTGCCATGGTTCCTTTCCCTAGAGATGTCTCAGTCATATTATAGTGACAAACCACATGCTGGGATCCTTAGAGAAAAGGATATTGGAGAATAAATAAACTGCAAGTACAGTTTTGTTTTTTCCTTTTTCTCCTGCCACACTGAATGTCTTGTAGGATCTTAGTTCCCCAACCAGGGATTGAACCTGTGCCCCCTGCAGTGGAAGCGTGGAGTTTTGACCACTGGACCATGCGGCAAGTCCCTTCTTTTAGCTTCTTAGCCATGTCCCTCCATCCTCTTCCAGTTCACACAGGACCTGATATGAAGTCTTCAGAATGTAGTATTTTCCTTATGGATCATTTCATTATTTCCTACTGTCTGACTTTAAGGTTTTCCCTATATCACTGATTTTCAGCAGTTTGACAATGACATGCTATTTGTTTTTATTGGTATTTATCTTGGTCAGGGTGCTTTCAGCTTCCTATATCTGGAGTTTGTTGTTTTTCATGCACTTTGGGAAAATCTCAGCCTTTTATCTCTTCTTCCATCTTCTCTTTCATCCTTTGAGGTCTCAATAACATGTATGTAAGACTATTTTGTATTATTCTATGGCTCGAGGATGCTGTTATTTCTTCTCCTCCCTTTTCACACCTAATGTTTCAGTGTGGATCATTTCTGTTGACCTTTCCTCAAGCTCACTGTTTTTTTTTCTCTGCTAATAGGCCTGTTGAGGAATTCTTCATATCTCATATCATGGTTTCATTAGTCTGCTAGGGCAGGCCTTATCTCCTAATGCAGTCACACTAGGGGGTTAGGGCTACAACAGATGAATTTGAGGGGGAGTTTAGCCCGTAAAAATAATGTTCATTTTCAGAATTTTGATTTAACTCTTATCTAGAGTTCACTTTCCCCACTATGCCCTTTTAATACATTAGTTACAGTTATTTTTAAAGTTTTTGATAGTTTCCACATCTGCACCACCTCTGTGTCTGGTTCTGTTGACCGTTTTATCTCACGTCATCTTGTTTTTTGGGCGGGGGATAGCTTGCTATTTGGATTGAATGTTAAATTTTCTGTGTACGAGAATAGTAGAGACTGAAGCAAGGAATATTTATACTCATAAATGGGCATGCATGTTCCTCTATCAGGCAATTACAGCAGCCCTCAATGTATTGCACTTTTTTTTTTTTACCTCTGTAAGTAACTTTATTGAGGTATAATTTACATACCAAAAAATTTACTCAATTTTCAAGTACAATTAAATGACTTTAGTAAATTTACTGAGTTGTTGCACTTCATTTTTATTGTGTTTTGCAGATAATGCATCTTCTTTCACAAATTGAAGGTTTGTGGCTACCCTACAATCTGTGATTGGTCATAGACATAAGATTTTTAAATGTGTGAATTGAACTCATTCCAATAAAGTAGTATTTCTGATTTTTAGCATGGTGGAGGAAGCTGAGTTGTTGTCTGAATAAAAAGATTACTATATATTAGATGTTGCAAAGTCTATAAATGGGTTTTCTTGGGCTTGCATGGTGTCTCGATTTTTTCCTAAAACAATAATCACTGTTTTCAAACCAGGAGTTATCACACAAGGATCTATATGTTGGACACACATGGCTTACAAAGCCTGCAAGAGCTTTCAGCTCACTTCCTTTCATGCCCACCAACCCTGCTGTCTGGCCATTGTGGGCATTTATTTGGGTTTGAGATTCTGGGGTAAGTCATGAGTTTGCATTTTTAAAACCCTGAGGTTCTGTCACTTTCTTTCTTGGTTTTATCCTAAGTTATTCAGGGATGAACCAAAAAACAATGGAGACAGCAGGAGGCTCACGAAGCTGGTCCTCGTCTTCAAGCCTCCTCACCGGGAGATGAGCCAAGGGAAGAAGAGACAGGATGAGAGGCAGAGAAGAGGGACAGGTGTATTTGTGAAAATTAAGGAAGAAGCCTCAGAGTAACTGGCCACGTTGGGCCCTTGGGTAGATGTGGGACAGGAGGGGATTCTCATGGTGTAACTGAAAATGAAACACCAAGCCTGTTCAGCTGGGGGTGGTTTGCTTCATGAGTTCGGCATCTTAGTTGGCTGTAGTCTTGCTGTAGGAAGTGACGGCAGAAGCGGGAAGATTGGTCCCAGCTGTTGGGACTTCACCCAGGGTGGGGTTTCTATCCTCACCATCTGTTCATGGTGCCTCACTGTCCATCTTCTTGGGACTTTGATGTGATGAGAGAGAGAGGAAAAAAGGGAACTTCTGAGAAGAACAACTTTGTCTTTCTGAGTTGCTGCTGAGATATCGTATGCTGTGATAATCCTCCTCACACCCAGAGTCTGGACATCGGGATAAAGACACAAATGGAGGATGCCACTCTAAGTTCCCACTTCGCTATTCTCGGGGCGCCTTTTAAAGTTACTGCTTACAGGGAAGCCTGTGAAAACTTAGTGACCTCCGCCCAAGGACTTCATGAATAATAGATGCTAGCTCCCCTCCTCTCTACCTCCTGCTCACTGCAGTCTGGGATGGAGAATTGTCTTTCCTGGAGTCAGTTGTGTCCCCCTCCTTGCTTTTGGGATCCGTAAGTGACGATAAATCCTTGACTCTGTCTCCTTTGTGTGGATGCATTGAAACTTTGCCTTCAATCAAGAGGACCCTGTGGGTTTAACTTCCCCAAAGCTGGAGCTGGGATGCTGAGAAAGCTCCCTGCTGACCCCATGAGGGTGGCGGGTGCTGCCTCCTTCAGATCACTGCCTGCGTGTTCTTCCTCTGTTAGACTCGCTGGGCTCCTCCGGCTGTCTGGCTCCCACCTCGGCAGATGGCTCGACTTAGTGTCATAGATAATATTTCTCCCAACCTCTTTCCCACCCCTAACTTGTACCTAACCTTTCTAGCTGATCACTTTCTTTACAATCATCTAGGGTAGTTTACAAAGGACAATGCATTATATATTACACATTGTATGTCACATATGTAACACTTATCGAGTATTTGTTGTATGTGGGGCACACAAAATGGTTTTATTTATTCATCTGATTTTCACGGCCACCCTGTGATGTGGATCTTATCACATGTGCAGAACTAGAGAGAATGTGGTTCAAAGTCAATTATAAAGTAAAAGCTCCAAGACAAATCAAACAAAAATGAACATGCAGATACAGAGAACAGAATAGGGGTTACCAGAGGGGAAGGGATAGTGGAGGGTAAAATGGATAAATGGGATCGGCTGTATGGTGATGGAGGGAAAGTAAATTTTTGGTGGTGAGCACTCTGCAGGGTAGACAGAAGTAAAAATAAAACATTTTACAAATGAAACTTGCTGTAAATCTTGTCACCTCAATTAAAAGATCCAAAACAATGTTGAGTCAAAAAAAAAAAAATGAAACTGTAAGGAATTGTTAAGCACACTTTCCTCTGACATGTTTAAATCTTTAAAATTCCATTTCATCACTCCATTTTTCAACTACCAAAGTGATTCAAGTATGGCTATGAGGCTACAAATGAATATAATTGTGATATCAAGAAATGGATTGGGGGACTTCTCTAGCAGCCCAGTGGTTAAGAATCTGACCTCCAATGTAGGAGGCCTAGGTTTGATCCCTGGTCAAGGAACTAAAATCCCACACTCCAGGGGCAACTAAGCCCGAGCGTCGCCACTAGAGAGGAGCCTATGTGCTGCAATGAAGATTCTGTGTGCTGCAGCAGCGACCTGATGCAGCCAAAAAGAAAATGAAACAAGTAAATGAAAGGAATGGATTGGTCGCTTGGAGATTTCTGCTACTGAAGTCAGGGAAGAAACTAAGGGGTGATTTTCCCTGAGAGTGGATATGCTTTTGTGTTCCAGAATCTGGGCTCTCCCAGGGATGCAGTTTACAGACTGTTTGATGTTTACTTGTCTGATTGATAGCTGGGTACCAGGAAGTTGGACCCACATAGGACTCTTCGGGGCAAGGACCTCAGCTAATTAAGAGAATCTGCTGAGACTGCCCATGAGGCTGAGCAAAATTGTGTATTAAGGGGAAAGGAGGTAGAATTGCCAGAAGGGGTCAGAGAGGCTTGCTGAAACCAGAGGCTGGAGCCTGGGTCTGGACAACAACTATCCAGAAATAACCAAGAAGTCAGAGGTGGCAGGCCTCCCCTCCAGTTTTCCCGAAAAAACCATGGGAAGGGAAGAGAGCCATTGCTTCTGGAGGGGTACAGGGGTGATGGGAGGGAGTCGTATCGGATTTTTGTTGATCTTGGCAAACGGAAGCTTGGGGCCTGATATGAAGGTTTACAAAATTAGAAAATGTGGTATTTTTTATATTCTGAAGATTGAGAAGCAATTCCTTCCTATCACAGACAGCGTTTGTCTTTCTGCTCTTCAGAAAGGCTCTTCTGTGCATGGACTTGTTTTCTTTCGGTCCCTGTATCACAGTTTGCCACCTTGGTTTCCCTGGGCTGTCCACTGCTACATGCCCGTACACTGATCCCGACAGATTTCCCTCGCCTTGGCTCCTAAGTCAGCATCTCCCAAAGTCAAGGATGCTATCCCTTGGTGAGCAGTGGAATGACCACCCCCAGTCTGGGGACCAGTCATGCCTGGTTCTTAAGTGGCTCCCACATCTTTGTGCTATCCTTCAAGAATCAGAGTGTGTCCATGCAACCCAACAACTCTGCTCCTAGGCGCACATCCAAGGGAACTGAAGACATAGATTCACCCAAAGGCTTGTACATGAATGTTTGTAGCAGCATTATTCCTAACAGCCAAAAGGTAGAAACAGCTAAAATATCCGTGTGCTGGCTTATGAATAAACAAAATGTGGAATATCTAGTTAATGGAATAATATGTAGCCAAAAAAATGAATAAAGTACTGATACGCCTTACAACATGGATGAACCTTGAAAAAATTATGCTGAGTGAAAGTTACCAGACACAGAAGGACATACTGTATGATTCCATTTATGTGAAAGATTCAGAATAGGCATATCCATAGGAAAAGAAAGATGAGAGGTTAGCAGGGACTAAGGAGAGGAGGAACTGGGAGTAACTCCGACAGGCCCTGGGTTTCTTTCTGGGATGATGGAAGTGTTCTGGAATTCACTATTGGTAATGGTTATACAGTGTCATGGCTTCCCAGGTGGCGCTAGTGGTAAAGAACATGCCTGCCACTTCAGGAGATATAACAGATGGGGGTTCAATCCCTGGGTCTGGAAGATCCCTTGGAGGAAGGCATGGCAACCCACTCCACCCCAGCTGATTCTTGCCTGGAGAATCCCACGGACAGAGGAGCCTGGTGGGCTACAATCAACAGGGTCACACAGAGGCAGACACATCTGGATAAATAAATAAAGTGTTGAATTTACTGTTATAGGAATTACAGTTTACTTTAAAAATTTAAGATTCTTGGGACTTTCCTGGTGGTCTAGTGACTAAAACTCTGAGCTCCCAATGCAGGGGCCCCAGGTTCAATCCTTGGTCAGGGAACTATTAACAGATCCCACATGTCACAATAAAGATAGAAGATCCTACATACTGCAACTAAGACCTGGTGCAGCCAAATATTTTTTTTTTAATTAAGATTTTAAAGCAAGAACAAGGCAGAGGAGGAGGAGGAGTGTGGGGAATAATCCATTAGCCTTGACCCACGGCCTCCTCTTCTGGGTGACCTTGTGTGATCTGTTACCCTTCTGTCCTGAGGGTCCACTGTCTACCCCTCCAGAGGGAAGGCTATGGCTGAAGACCCTGCTACCAGGAATCACCTTTCCCAACACCACAGCTTTGTCCTCAGCCCAAGCTGTGCTCTGAGTGGTGGCTGACGACCGAGTTCCCCAGCCCTGTAAGGGCCTCTGATTTGAAGGCCCTGGGACAAACTCTGACATGAGTCACCCTCGAGATGTGGATAACTCAGGGACCCGGCTGTTCACTCTCTTTGGCCTGAAAAACAGGCCTTGGACTTTGTTCTCAGACGTAAAGATACCATGGGGGTTTCCCTACTGATTCAGTGGGTAAGAAGCCACCTGCCAATGCAGGGGACGCCGGTTCAATCACACGTCCCATGGGAGCCACAACTACTGAGCCCGCGATCTGGAGCCCGGGGGCAGAAACTACGAAGCCCCCACAAGGAGAAGCCTGCACACTGCAACTAAAGAGATGCCCCCGCTCGCCATCCCTACAGAAAGCCCATTCAGCAACGAAGACTCGGTGCAGCCAAAAATTAAATAAATAAGTAAAACAAATTTTAAAAATAAAAAGACACCCTCTTGTTTAGGTGGAGATATGTCATCCTGGAAACATATGCTGAAGTCCTAACTCCCAGTGACTCAGCATGTCACCACTTTGAAAATAGGATCTCTAAGAGGTCATCAAGAGAAAACGAGGTTCTTAGGATTAGGGTACTTCCTAATCCATTACGACTGGTGTCAGTAGAAGAAGGAGAAATTCGGGCAGAGATGGGCACAGAGGGAAGGCAAGGTGAAGGCACAAATGGAGTAATGCAGTGATGTGCTGACAAACTCAGGAACTCCAGAAGCTAGAAGAGGTGGGTAGGACTGTCTCCCCAGCATCTTCCCAGAGAGCTAGGCCCCGGGGACACCTGGATCTGGGACTCCTGGCCTCCAGAACATCAGAGAATCACTTTCTGCTGTAATCAAGCACCTAGTTCTTGAAACTTTGTTAAGGCAGCCCTAGCCAACTAACACAGATCCAAAAGCACAGGGTTGCCTGGGTGTGGATGGAGGAGCCTCACACATTTTAAAAAAGAAACCACAGCATTGCTCACCAAAAGTAACAAAGTACTGACACACAGCAACTTGAATGGATCTCAGGGGAGAAGAGCGGACCCCTAGTGGTTATGAACTGTATGATTCCACTTACACACCATCCTTCGAATGACAAGGTCACAGAGATGGAGAAAATCTCGACAGTGGCCAGGGCTCAGGGAGAGGGTGCTGGTGACAAGTGCTCCCCGTCTTGACAGTGGGGGGCACAGACATCTTCACACAGGACAAGACTGCCTAGAACTGAGTACACACCCTCCCCTGCGGCATGGAAAACGGGCCAAACCCGAGTAAGGACTGGCGGTTGGCATTAGGGACATTTTACTGTGCCGAGTTATTCAGGATGTAAGTGCTTGGAGAATGGAGGGAGGCCCAGGCCAGAGACCCCGCCTCGGCCTCATTTCACTTCCCATACGGGATTTTCCATCGTGCATCGGGAACTTTCTCATAGCACCTGCTTCTCAGTACTGTCCAGCTTAACCAAGAAAGCAAGCTGCCTGCGCAGCCGCAGGATGGAGGGCTAGGCGAATTCCTCTAACACAGGAATAAGGCACAGAGGGGAACCACGGTCGGTCCCCTCTCCCGAGCCCCCTTTAAATAGCTGAAATGTTCTTGGGAAGAAAGATGCAGCAAGAGTAGGAAGCGCCAGTGGCAGTGCCGGGAGTCGGGGAACGGTCGGTCAGGCGCCCGGGCTGCGCGCCAGGTCTGGGCCTGAGGGCACAGGGCAGGTGACCAAGTCAGCCGCTCCGGGCGACACCCCAGCTGCCACCCAGCGTCACAGGCCCGGGCCGGCGGGGCGCGGGGCCACTCGTTCGCAGGCAGCCTGCGGTCCAGGCCGTCTAAGTCAGAGCGACAGACGCAGACAAGCCAGGGATATGACCGAGTGGAGCTGAAGCCAGGTGTGAGGCCCACCGGCCGTGTTTACAGGAATGAGGCGGCTTCTCCCACTCCCTCTGCGCGGGGACATGGGACGGAATGAACCGCTGGGGTCTCCAGGGGCTGGAGGGCACAGCCGGCGAGGACTCCGGGCCTCCGCGGGGCACAGTCCGGGTCCCCGTTCCGGCGCGGCCGGCGGCGCTGCGGGGATCGGGCGGCGGCGCGGGGGTCACGGCGCCGCCGGGGTTTTTTCCAGGGGAGGGGGCGGGGATGCTGAGTCACGGAACTGTCACCGCTTCTCACCTCTCTCCAGCCCTCGGGGGCTAAAGCAAAAGCGAAAGCGAATGCCGCTCGCTGGGCGGCCGGTCCCGGAGCTGCGCCCGCCGTCTCCCCCAGGCCGTGGGCATCTCAGCGCGCCGGCGGCGGGGCGTCCCGGCCGGGGCGAGCGCGGGAGGCGGCCGGCGGGGGCGCGGCCGAAGTCCGGCCATGTCCCGGCGGCTTCGGGGCCGCGGGGCGGGCGCCCTCCCCACGCTGGGGCTGCTGCTGCTGCTGCTGCTGCTCGGATCGCCGGCCACGCCGGGTAGGGCGCGCGCGGCTGGCGGGCGGGCAGGGAGACGGGCGGCCGGGCGCCGGGCGGCTCCCAGCACGAGGGTGCGCCCCGCGCGCCGGGGACACGTGGAGGAACGCGGGGACCACGGGCCACGGGCCCCGCTCGCCTGGCCACTCAAGGCGGGCAGCAAGTCGCCGGGCTTTTCATTCTACGTTTTCCCCAATTTCCGAGGCAAAGGGGAAAAGCCGGGGTGTGCCGCACAGGCTCCAGTTGGGAGGTTTACAGCGATTTCGAGAAAGGCGTGAACCCCGCGAGGAAAGCAGGCAGAGAGTTCAACAGCCGGCAGTCCCCGCGGGGTCCCTCCCCTCGACCAAAGCAGGTTATACGGGTGAGCGGCGGCACGACGGGTACGGGCCGCGCGTCCCAGAGGAGAGAAAACGTGTCGGGCAGGTTCCACACCTGGGGGGCCTGGCAACCGCTGGGAAGTCTCAGCGCCGGGAAACCCTGAGGGCGCGCGGGGGTGGGGGCCGCAGCCCAGACCCCGTGCTCCCAGGCAAACCGGGAAAAATGAAGTCGAAGGATGGCTGGGTGTGAGCGTGTTCAGGAGGAATTTTAGACACACAGCTGTCAACTCACTGGGCAGACTCGAATGAGTGTCCTGCCAGTGGTGGGTTTTCGTCCCAGGAGCTGGACAAGAGGGAGGAGAAAGCAGGGATGTGTCCGCGTTTATCCGCGTTTATCTGCATTGGCGCGCCTTAACCATTTTCCAGTCACAGAGCTGTGAGGGTCTGATGAAAGCTACAAACCCTCTCCTCTGAAAAACACACGAATGCACAAACTTAACAAAACCTGCATATAGTTTTGGGGGCCATCCATGGACTCTCCAGAGGATAGTAATGCTGTGATCTGTGTGTGCACTTGTGTGTTTAAGGCAACACTCCTCATAACTTACATCCAGTCGGGTCAGTCTGCCTGTCCTCCATTCGAGGATCCATCCACAGTGGTGGCCGGCTGGCCTGCTGAGAATCCCCTGGCTCTTCTGGCTTTCCTGACATTTTCTCTTCCTGAGACTATGTTTGGATTTCCCCCCATATCTGAGAATCCGAGTTATGTGAGTGATGTGGTCAGTTCCTCCCACCTGCCTAGCCAGTGTCCCGCATGACCCCGGGGAGAGGCCTGGGGGTCAAGTCTACTGGACGATGTGAAAGTGAAATGCAGCCTTAAGCCAGAGCCCAGCTAAACCGAGAGCCACGGACCTCCCAGGGCAGAGCAGGCTGCAGGCAAGTTCCCTGAAGCTCCTCAGCTCCAGCAGCCGTTTGCCCTCACAGAGGCACGGCTTCCGTCTCTTAGCTCCCGATGGTTCTTAGTTTTTCCTAAACAGCTGTCGTGGGGGTAGGTTGACAGATGATAATAAACAGTGCACGTATAAATTGCACAATTTGATAAGTTTAGAGGTAAATGTGAAGTCACAAAACCTTCACCACCATCAGGAGAGTAAATATAATCGTCACTCTCAGAAGCTTCCTCATGTCCTGTATTCCTTTCACTCATAATAATTATCCTGAGAATTCTCCAGCCTTGTAACTTGTATCAAGCAGTCCATTCTTCTTTATTACTAACTGTTCTAATGCACGGATATTGTAGTTTTTAATCCATCCTCTTTGTTGCTGGATGTTTTGGGGGTTGTTTCTGGTTTTGACTATTAAATATAAAACTGTTATGAACATTTACATATAGGTTTTTGTGCGGACAGACGTTTTCATTTCACTTGGGTTGGGGAAAAGGTCTAGGAGTGAATGGCTATATCACATGACATGTGTATGCTTACTATTTAAAGTAACAGCCAATCTGTTTTCTAAAGTAATTGTAGTTGTTTACATTTCCGCCAGCAGTGGGTAAGAATTCTACTTCCTCTCCATCCTTGTTGGCCAGTCTTCTTTTTGTTAACTTTTAGACTACTTTCCAGTTTTATTGAGGTATATGTAATTGATATATAATATTGTGCAAGTTTAAACGGTACAAAGGGCTTCCCAGTTGGCACAGTGATAAACAACCCACCTGCCAATGCAGGAGATGTGGGAAGCACAGGCTTGATCCCTGGGTCAGAAAGATCCCCTGGAGGAGGGCATGGCTACCCACTCCAGAATTCTTGCCTGGAGAATCCCATGGACAGAGGAGCCTGGGGGTACAGTGCGTGAGGTCACAGAGTTGGAACAACTGAGCAACTGACCACACACTCAAGGTGTACAAAGTAATGATTTGATATGTGTGTATATTGTGAAATGATTACCGCAATAAGATTAACACATTCATCATCAGCTCACATAGTTACCAAAATAAAACAATTGTTCGTGTGTGATCAGTCTTTCTCTGTAATCGTTCCCATTCTAGTAGATGTGTAGTTGTCTTTCATAGTTTTAATTTGCATTTTCCTAATAATTAATGATATTGAGCAGCTCTTCTTGTGCTTTTTTGCCATCAATCTGTCTTCTTTTGGTAAAGTGTCTAGTTAAGCATTCTGCCTTTTAACAAATTGAGTTATTGAATTGTTATTGAGTTTTGAGACTTCTTTATATTTTCTGGGTATATGTCCTTTATCTGATATATGATTTGCAAAAACAACTTTCAGAGTCTGTGACTTCTTTCTTCATTTTTATAACAGTGTTTGATGAAGAGAAGACATTTTTAATTTTGACGAAGTTCAGCTTATTAATTTTTTCTTTTGTATTGTGCTTTTAGTGTCATATCTAAGAAATATTTGCTTAAGTCAAGGTTACAAAGGTTTTCTTCTATGTTTACTTCTAGAAGTTTTATAGTTTAGGTTTTATTGATGTCTGTGATTCATTTTGAATTAATTTTTCATATAATGTGAAATATGGATTGAAAATTCTGTATTTGTTTGGTTTCCCATGCAAATATGGCTATCCAATTTTTCCAGCACCATTTGTTGAAAAGATGATCTCTGCTGAATTGCTCTTACACCTGTCTTGAGCATCAGCTGTTTGTATATATTGGTTGCTGTAGACAAAACATCACTACATGAAAATCAATTATATTTCTATACATTACCAATGAGTAATTGGAAACTGAATTTTTTAAATAAGCAATATCATTTGCAATAGCATCAGAAAGTTGGGGATAACTCTGACAAAAAGAAAATGAGAAAGACTGTACACTAAAAACCACAAAGCACTGCTGAGAGAAATTAAAGAAGATCTAAACAAATGGAGTTGTATCATGTTCATGGATTGGACAAATCAATACTGCTAAGGTATCAGTTCTCCCCAAATAAAAATTCCAGCAGGCTTTCTTATAGAAATTGACATACTGGTTGCAAAATTGAGACGGGAAATTCAAAAGACCTAGTACAATCAAATTGCTTTGAAAGACAGCTGAGCTGGAGGATCAGCACTTCTGATTTTAAGATTTTTAAAGTTGCAATAATCAGGACAGTGTGCATGCTAAGTGCTTCACTTGTGTTCTACTCTTTGCGACCCCTTGGACTGTAGCACGTCAGGCTCCTCTGTCTGTGGGGTTTTCCAGGCAAGAATATTGGAGTGGACTGCCATGCCCTCCTCCAGGGATCAAACCCAGGTCTGCATTGGCAGACGGGTTCTTTACCTCTAACGCCACCTGGGTAACCTCCAGGATGTGTTCTCCTGATGTAAAAATGGACGAATAGCTAAGAGAACAGAGGGTCCCTGGTGTTTTTAAGTGAACTGAGAAGGGAAGTGGACACAGATGATTAGATATGCTACTTGGCAGTGTGATCCTGGTCGGGAATTATACTGAGCAGCTCCTTCCTTACGACTAGGTGGGTAAATGATAGTGTCAAATCTGTTCCCGCTAGTTTTCAGTGCTAATAGACAAAGCGCGTTGCTGTCATCTGTCCTGGTTCAGGAGGCCTGATCTGGAGGGGGAACGCATCATCTTGGCCAGGCAGCTTCTTAAAGACACTCGTAACCTGTGAGGCTTCAGGTGATTTGCCCAAAGCAGCTGGAGACGACAATGATTTGTTTGAAGATGAATATCCCTGCTCACCAGCCTGCGTTTTGTTACGAAGGGTGCTGGTGTGCTTAAGGGTGGTTGAACAACTTATGTCTTTAAACATTTTTTAAATAATTAAGCCATTTTTCAGACATCTGGGGAGTTTTGCTAAAAACTTTTATCATATCATTTTTATCTCATTTTTGCTTTGTGCGGCTACTGATAGCAAAAAGTGATACAAACTTAAATGTACAAAATATGGGATTTGTTGAAATCAACCTGAATTTCCAACAGTGGAGGATTACATAAATATAATGGGGTTGCTTTCAAATCGTATGCATTGAATGATTCAGCCTTTACTAAAGATCTAGAGTCGAGAGATGATAGGTCGTGTGTGTGTGCGTCTGTGTCTGTGTAGTTGTCTGCCTTTTCTTGTCTTTCTGATGTAATTTGCATTGCTTTTGTAATGAAAGGAAAAAAGTAAAACTACAAAAGAAGTAACACAAAAAGGAGCTAGAATTCTTGAGTTTTTTCTGACTCATCTTTAATTACAACCAATCTTGTTTGGCAATGTTTTTGTGGCTTTCTAAATTTTGCAGATTGCTCAAAATTGGGCTCTATAAAGTCACTGCATATAACTGTGCATTATATACATATATTTTATAATCCTCTATGACTTATTTAAATGGTTCCTTATTGTTAGAGTTGTTGGTAGGCTTCTGTTACCTGCCAAAGGATGGATATTCAGGTTGTTTCAAAATCTCTGATATTCTAAACATCATAGAGTAAAAAAGTTGGATGAAAATTAGCTATATAGAACAAATAAGGCAAGGGGAAAACCCTCAAAGTCTTTTTAAATGGCAGAAACATTTGAGGATATTCTTTTTCAATAAACTCATCACTCCAGCTAACTTGCATTGGGCTAGATCACTTCTACCAAACTGATTTTACCAAATAGCACATAGCTAAGTAAATACATGTATAAAGTCCCCTAGTACATACTCTTGGAGTCATATCCATGTTACTTATTAAACATGATCGATGTTATTTGAATGTTTCTACTTGGAAAGATGACTTTCTTCTGCATAGTGGGGAGGTAATTAAGGGCTGGGTCCAGGGGGGTGTTACTGGAGCTATATGGTGGAAAAGCTGGACGTTTCCAGTGGCTCAGACGGTAAAGGTTCCGCCTGCAATGTGGGAGACCCAGGTTTGATCCTTGGGTCAGGAATATCCCCTAGAAGAGAGTATGGCAACCCAATCCAGCATTCTTGCCTGGGAAATCCCATGGAGAGAGAGGAGCCTGGCGGGCTACAGTCCATGGGGTCACAAAGAGTTGGACATGACTAAAGTGACTTAGCATTCATGCATGTGGTGAAAGGGTTACTCTTGTCAAGAGTGTGGAGAATACATTTCAAAAGATTGCAGGCAAGAGGGTCTGGAGGCAGCAAGCTAAGCTGGAGGCTTTTGCAATAGTTCCGGTAAGTGGTGATGAAACCCTGAACCAAGGCAGTGTTGGTAAGGCTGGGGGGTGCAGATTTCCTCCTGAGTCCTTCGAGTATAGAATGTATTTCATTCTTTCCCTTTTATTTGTCCTTCAGCCTACAGCCACTCAAGTCTCCCAAGCTTTCAGAAGTCATAATTGAAGGACTTGAATGATGATGAGTCCACCTACCACACAAAAGGTAGACGGGGAGGCTGAGTTAACGAGCCTGACAGAAGAGAGCTGATGAGTTAAAGGCATGACCTGGGTATAGTGGGTACTCACACTGAGTGCCAAGAGGAAAATGTGTGTTGGCTTGGCTGGTGCTTCCAGAATAATGAGGGAAAATGGATTACTGAAAACACAGAAAGGCTTTCATGCGTTGGCTACATCAGTGTTACAGTGAGCCCGAGGGCAGAGATCATATCCTACACGTCTTGGTCTCCCACCACAGTCAGTGTGCTGTAGGTGTTTGAACAGCAGAAGAAGAGACAGAAAATACTGAAATGGATTCTGACTTTTCTTACAGAATGGGAGGAGCCTGCTACTCTTGAACTCTGGTTTCGAGAGTAGGCCAGGGTTACTTACTCATGTTAGAAAAAAGTCTGATTCACAGGTTATGGGAAGTAGAAAGAGGTGTGGCCCTACATAAATATTTTGGTGACTTCATTTAAACAATCGTTAGGACTTGTTATGTATATTTTTTGCCTACTCAAGAGTTTGAAAATCCAAGAATCTTATGTTTTCTCCCATTTCCATTACTTCATCCATTCCATTCTGTAGATTCATGAGCTAAAAACTAACTTCAGAAAACACCCATCACATTCTGGACTTAGCTCCTGTAATAAGAGTACCAGAGAACTGTATTCAGGAGCTTACAGTGTTGGCAACAAGGTGAGATTTGCTTCACTGACCATCTAGAGAACAATGTTATGAGAAGAGAAATTATAATTGAAGTATCAAAAGGTGTGACCAAGGCCTCTGAGATGAAGATTATTGACACAATCAAATGTGTTACCTCCACTGCAATTGTGAGAGTCTAGCTTTGTAAAGTGAATTACTGACCAATATGTGGTTGACTGGCTGCCTAGGTGGCTCAGTGGTAAAGAATCCACCTGCAATGTAGGAGACACAGGTTCGATCCCTGGGTTGGGAAGATCCCCTGGAGACGGGAATGGCAGCCTACTCCAGTATCCTTGCCTGGGAAGTCCCATGGACACCGGAGCCTGGCGGGCTACAGTCCATGGCGTTGCAAAGAGTTTGACACAACTGAGAGACTAAGCGTGCACACACACACACACTGTTCACAATGGAAAGTAGACTTCCTTTTTCAGTAAAATGACAGAGTAGACATTCCGAAAAATTCTGCCTGAAACAAAACACCCAGAAATGATGAATAAGACATAGAAAACATCTATTAAAATCCATAGCCAATAAAATATGTAATCAGCTGTTTAAAGTAAAAATAATAATAATGTATTGTGGTGTTTATAAGTAGAAAGCAAAACATTTGACAGAATAGCAAAGGGCTGGATGGAGAGAAATGAGAGTGTATTGTTCAAGGTTCTTATCCTATACCTGTGAAGTAGTATGATTTCACCTGTGGGTGAGCTGTGATGAGGTAAAGACATATACTGCAGATCTGAAAGCAAGCACTACAATAATACAGCAAAGCGTTACAGTTAGTAAGACAACACGGTAAATGAAAGGGAATCATGAAATTTCTATGGGACCATCTGTGTAGAAGATCCCATGGAATCTACAAAAATGCTAATGGAATAAGTTGAGCAAAGTTGCAGAGTACACAATCAATTTACAAAGGTCAATATACAAAATATTAGCAACAATTAGAAACTGAAATAAACACAATGTCATTTGTGTTGTAGTAAAAATGTGAAGTACTTAGGGACACATTGACAAAAGGTGTACAAAATTGATACACTGAAAACTAGAAAACATTTCTGAGATAAATTACTGAAGATTTAAATAAATCAAGAAAGACTGTGTTTGGGGGTATTGAGAAGACTCAGTACTATTAAGATGTCAGTTCTTCACCAACTTGGTCTATAAATTTAATGCAATTCCAATCAAACTTTCAGCAGGCTTTTTTTTTCCAGTTAGAAATTGATATACCGATTCGATAACCCAGTAAAGGACCAAAGTCAACTTTGAAAATGATTAACAAAGTCAGAGGATTTACACTACCTGACTTCAACAATAAAGCTACAATAATCAAGACAGCAAGGTATTGGGTGTCTAGATGAACAAATAGACAAATATATCCACGGAACAGAATGTCAAGTCCCTAGATAACCCCATATATACTTGGTCCTGGGTACAGATCCTATACCAACACCACTGGAGGCCCACTACTGCTGCTGCTGGAAGAGGGGGTGGAAGCTTTTTCATGTACAAAGCCTGTTAAAGATAACGAGGGTGTGGTTGGCTGCCATGAAAGGAAAAAAGCAATACGACTGAAAGCTGCAAGCCTGAGCGCTAGGCACAGCGGGCCTGCCTAAGGCTGAGGCTGGACCCTGACAAGAGGCAGCTTCCCCTGACCCCACCCCATGCAAGCAAGCAAACGCCAAGTCACAAGCACAGCCGTCAACTGCCCAGGGCGGGGTGGGCAGGAGTGTGGAGAGATAACCCCTGCGGTTTAGATAAACAGAAAAGGACACAAGATGAGGGTGGAGCAGGAACCCTGAGAAACACCTCCTGCCACTCCAGCCCCCACTCAAGCACTCGTTGCTGCTCAGTCACTCCGTGGTGTCTGTTTGCAGCCCCATGGATTGCAGCATGCCAGGATCCTCTGCCCTCCGTTTTCTCCCAGAGTTTACTCAAATCCACCCTAAGCACAAGAAAAGACTAAAAGAGGGCTTCCCTGGTGGCACAGTGGTAAGGAATTCACCTGCCAATGCAGGAGACACGGGTTCAATCTGTGCAGGAATGTCCCACGTGCCACAGAGCAACTAAGAGTGTGTGCCACAACTACTGAGCCTGGCTCTCGAGCCTGGGAGCAGCAACCACTGAAGCCTGTGTGCGCCCTGGAGCCATGCTCTGCAACGAGAGACGCCAGCGCAGTGAGAAGCCCGCACACAGCAATGAGAGAGGAGACCCTGCTCACTGCAGCGGAGACCCTGCTCACTGCAGCGAAGACCCTGCTCACTGCAGCGAAGACCCAGCACAGCCCGCGCCTGCCCCGCCCTCCCCCACCCCCCGCCAAAAAAGAACTGGGGGAATTTGAAGCCCATGGTATTCTGAAGGTAACCATAGCAACAACAAAATCTAAATCCAATTCAACAACTGACTTGACTGACTCAACCTTCCCCACGTCATCAGTTAAGCATTAGAAGTGTTCACACTTTCAGGCGTAAATACTGTTTATTTCAGTTCTACAACTATGGTTAAGCATTCAATCAAAAATTGAGACATACAAAAAAATATGTCTCAACAAACTGTAGGTCTGTATGTCGCAACAACAGAAAAGTCCCACTATGAAGTGAAAGTGAAGTTGCTCAGTCATGTCCGACTCTTTGGGACCCCATGGACTATAGCCTACCAGGCTCCTCCATCCATGGGATTTTCCAGCAAGAATACTGGAGTGGGTTGCCATTTCCTCCTCCAGGGGATCTTCCCGACCCAGGGATCAAAAGCAATAAGCAAGACTCACCAGTGACCCAGAAATTGAAACTATCAGACTGGAAGTTAAAGGAACTGTTGGGTTGGCCAAAAGTTCCTTCAGTTTTTTAAGTAAAAATAAAAGACACATTTTTCATCGTCACCAAGAACTTTCTTTTCTTTTCCTTCCTTCCTTCCTTCTTTTTTTTTTTACCAATAACTTTGTTCAATAACGTATTCACTGTTTTGTTCCACTACCTTCTGCCATTTTTTTCCAGGCAATTTCATAATTCCATCTTCCCAAAACTTTTTATCTTTTGAGCAAACAACTGTTCCAAGTGCCTTATACAGTCTTCCAGGGAATTGAAATTTTTTCCATTAAGTTGTAAAGACTGAAATAAATGGACATCTAAAGGTGCAGTGTCTGGTGTATATGGCAGATGAATCAGAACTTTCCAGTCAAGCTGCAACAGTTTTTGCCTGGGTGTTAAAGAAACAGTGATCTTGCGTTATCCTGATGTGTATGCGTTTTCTGTTGACTAATTCTGGACACTTTTTGCTGAGTGCTGCTTTCTGTTGGTCTAATTGGGAGCAGTATTTGTTGGAATTAATTGTTTGGTTTTCCAGAAGGAGTTCATAATAGAGGACTCCCTTCCAATCCCACCATATACACAACATCACCTTCTTTGGATGAAGACTGGCCTTTGGTATGGTTGGTGGTGGTTCATTTCACCTGGCCCACTATCTTTTCCATTCTGCATTATTGTACAGTGTCCACTTTTCATCACCTGTCACAGTGTTTTAAAAATGGAAGGGATTACATTTAAGTGGAGAGTCGCATGTGGAAATACAGTCAAGAAGGTTTTTTTTATTTTTTTGCTTAACTTTGTGGAACCCAAACATCAAAGCGATGAATATAAACAACCTGGTGCACGGGATATTCAACCCTTGGTTTGGATATTTTCAGTATTTTGGCAATCGCCTGCATGATATAACAATTAATTGATTGTTCTCAATTAATGTCTCAATTTGATTACTATCAACTTCAACTGATCTACTCAATCATGGAGCATCATCCAGTGAGAAATCTCCAGCATGAAACTTTGCAAACCACTTTTGACATGTTTGATTAGTCACAGCATGGTCTCCATACCCTGCACAAATATTTTTCTGTATTGCAGTTGTGCTTTCACCTTTTCTGAAATAATAATGCACGATATGCCAAAAATGTTGCTTTTTTCTTCCGTCTTCAATATTAAAATGGCTACATACAAATTCACCAATTTTGATAAGTTTTTAAAAATGTATGCCGATATGAGTTGTCACAATACAATCTAACAAAATTGTTTCCAATGAAGTTAAAGACACCTAAGCTCTATGAGAGCCATCTTTTGGGAAAAAAAAAAAAAAAAACAAAGGAAACTTTTGGCTAGCTCAATATCATTAATATGTTAAAGGCTTAGATGGAAAAGATAGCATTCATGAGTAAAGGGGGAATTTCAGCTGAGAAATGGAAATCTTGAGAAAGTCTCAAATGGTAATGTTAGAAAAAATTTAAAAACAATAGAGATGAAGCAAACCTTTGACAAGCTTATCAGAGCACTTGACACAGCCAAGAAAAGAATCAGTAAACTTGAATATATAGAAAAGTGAAAGTGAGGTCGCTCAGTCATGTCCGACTCTTCTCGACCCCATGGACTGTAGCCTGTCAGGCTCCTCCATCCATGGGATTTTTCGAGGCAGGAGTACTGGAGTGGGTTGCCATTGCCTTCTCCAAAACTTGAAGATAGGTCAGTACAAATTACTCTAACAGCAACACAAAGAGCAAAAATGAGCGGGAAAACAAAGACACAGAACAGAATATCCAAGAGCTGTGGTACAGTAGGAAGTGGTTTAATATATGTGTAATCAGAACTCCAGAAACAAAAGAGAATAGAGCAGAAGAAATATTTGAAGAGATAATAGTTGATAATTTCTCCAAATTTATAAAAGATATTCAATTACAGATCCAGGAAGCTGAGAGAACACCAAGCAGGATGAAAGTCACTCCCTTGAAATAATCTCATTGCTCAGTCATGTCCAACTCTTTGCGATCCCGTGAACTGTGTAGCCTACCAGGCTCCTCCATCCATGGAATTTCCCAGGCAAGAGTACTGAAGTGGATTGCCATTTCCTTCTCCAGGGGATCTTCCCGACCCGGGGATTGGACCCAGGTCTCCTGAATTGCAGGCAGATGCTTTACTGTCTGAGCTACCAGGGAAGCCCCAATCTCATACTAGACACATCATATTCAGACTGCTGAAAAATACGGAGAAAGAGAAAATCATGATCTAAAGAATAAAGATACGTTATATACAGAGGAACAAAGATAAGAAAGTAGGGTCTTAAAGAGATATTTGTGCACCTATGATCATAGCAGCATTACTCACAGTAAGTAAACTGTGGAAGCAACACAAGTGTCCATCAGCAGATGAATAACAATCAAAATGTGGTCTATACATACAGTGCAATATTTAGCATTAAACAGGAAGGAGGTTTTGAAATATGCTACAATATTGATTATGCTAACTGAAATAGTGTGTTAGTCACTCAGTCATGTCCGACTCTTTGTGACACCATGGACTGTAGCCCACCAGGCTCCCCTGTCCATGGAATTCTCCAGGCAAGAATACTGGAATGGGTGGCCATGCCCTCCTCCAAGGGATCTTCCCCATCTAGGGATCAAACCCAGGTCTCCTGCACTGCAGGCAGATTCTTTACCATCTGAGCCACCAGGGAAGCCCTTAAGTGAAATAAGCTGGTCACAAAAAGACAGGTACAGCTTTGAGCACTTTGCCTTTGCAATTCTGAGGAAATGGACTGGTCCTGAGAGTCACTGTATGTATAGTGTTTGGGGTGAGGTGGGGGTTCTGAGTCTCCCCCATTATGAGGTTTCAAAGCAACCTCTGGCAGAGAGGCTCAGCACTTGACTCTGACATTACAGACTCTCCCAAGGCCAAGACGACAATGGTGTCAGCTCCAGAGACCAGACCTGGCATAAAGAAGGAAGCCAGCTAAACACACTCTTGCTGACTAAATCCTGTCTTTGCTAAGCCCTCTCCCATCTGCTGTACTCTCTGGAGTTACTCCTCTGGGACTGGGGAGACCGTCCAGCCATCAGTAATGTACCCTGAGGGGTCCAAAGGTCCAAGGTCCATTCAGGCTCCCACAGCAGGAAGGAACACTTTATCATAGAACAGAGTCTAGCGTTTTTATGGGACTTTCTGTGCTGGTCATGGTCAAATGTTTCCAGGGTTGAGTTTTATGGTCGTTCCTCTCCACTCAACCCACCCCTCCACCTCTAAATATTTCCCCAGCTCTGTTCATATATAGCAAAGCCCCACAGGTACAGATTTAGGATTTTGGTAGCAAAAATCTGAGATTTAATTTAAGATTTTGTGGTGTGGTACTGTCAAGCCTGACACACACAAACACACCCACAGAACATTTTTGAGCTGGAGGTGGGGGAGAATTAGATCCAATGAAAAAGTATTAGAACAGAAATTCAGAAGAGCACAGCCGGAAGAAACTGTAAAAGAAATTCTCCCTGATGGAACCAAGACCACGACCTGAAAAAGTATGAAAAGCAGTTTTCATGCTGAAAAGTAACTCGCTGTGATGCCAAGGCTCTTTTGTACCTTTAAATAACAGAGGGTGTGGTCCCTGGGCCAGCAGCATCGTCATCACCTGGAGCTTGTTAGGGTTAGGGTTAGGAAGTGAGATGCGTGGCTCCTGCCCAGGACCTGCTAACTCAGGAGTTCCAAGAAGAGGGCGCAGTACCCTGTGTTGTCACAGGCCCTCCGGACGGTTCTGGTGCACACCTGAGCCGCACTGACAAGGAGGGTAGAAGAGGAGGGTAAAGGCAGTAAAGAGCAGTTGGTGAGGCAGAGCAAGACCTCCTGTGCGGCCCTGATGGAGACGAACACTCCCATCAGGGACAATGTAGAACTCTCGGCTGCAGCCTGCGAGCTGCAACTTAAAAGATCCCACATGCCGCAGGTAAGAGCCAGAGCAGGGCTTCCCTGGTAGCTCAGTGGTGAAGAATCTGCCTGCCCATGCCAGAGACTTGGTTTTGATCCCTGTTCCGGGGAGATCCCATAGGCTACAGAGCAACTGAGCCTGTGTGCCACAACTACTGAATTTGTGCTCTAGAGCCGCAACTACTGAAGCTCTCGGGCCCTAGAGCTACAAGAGAGGCCACGGCAATCAGAAGCCCAGCACCGCACCTAGAGGAGCCCCCGCTCACCACAGCTAGAGAAAAGCCCATGCAGCAACAAAGACCCAGCACAGCCAAGAATAAAAAAATAACATAATCAAATTTTTAAAAACACCCAGAGCAGCAAAATAAATAAATATTAAAAAATTAAAAAAAAGGCCAAGTGTAGAAAGAGTGGAATCACCACTACTGGCCCCGGGGAAATGAGGAAGAAACTCTGAAAGGTGTGAAGAGGGGACAGGTAACAGGGGGCAGTCAGCACCGTGAAAATCACAGTGAGGGAGATAATCAAAGAAGATTTTCCTGACCAAAAGGCGATCGTGGTCTGAGCTGTAGAGGGCAGGTAGAGTTTCTTTCAAGAGGAAATCTCAAGGAAAGGGCCCCAGGCACCACTCAGCTACTTTTTATTTGGATGCTTACTTACTTTTTAACCTTCATTTATTCCGATACAACCTCAAACTCACCAGGAAGTTGTAAAGACAGTACAAAGACCTTCTGAATACCTTGTACCCAGCTTTGCCAACTGTTTACATTTTGCCCAGTTTTCTTTTTTTTAAAATTTATTTCTATGCTTTGTCAGGTCTTAGTTGGGTCATGTGAGATTGTGGCACAGACTTTCTAGTTGTGGCACACGGACTTAGATGCTCTGTGGCATGTGGGATCTTAGTTCCCCAACCAGGGATCGAACCCATGTCCCCTGCACTGCAAAGCAGATTCCTGACCACTGGACCACCATTTTATTTACTGTTTCCCCCCTCTCTAAATTTATGTACATTTTCATATTTATATTACATGTACATCTTCTTCTGAAGCATCTAAACTGTTTGCCATGTTATGCGTGAAATATTTCTGCCTAGATATTTCAATGTATATTTCCTAAGAACACATTTTCTTACATACCTTCCTAAAACACAACACTCTTACCAGATCACAGTACGACTATCAAAATTAGGACATTTAATCTTGGCATAATAATATTACCTAATACGAGGTCCATTTTTCAAATTTTATCAGTTGTCCCATTAATGTCCTTTTAGCTGTTTTCTTCCTAATTCTGGATCTAATCTAGGACCACGTGTAACATTTTTTTATCATATCTCTTTGGCCTCTTTCAGTCTGGAACATTCTGTATGTTTCCTCATGGTTAGATTCGGGTTATGGATTTGGGGGAGGGAGACCACAGATGTGATCCTGTGTCCTTGGCAGTGAATCAGATCAGGAGGCATATGACAGCTATTATAACCCCATGTTGGTGATATTACTTCTTTTTATTTAATATTTATTTATTTGACCACACCAGGTCTTAGTTGCAGCATGTGGGATCTTAGTTGCAGCATGCAGGATGTAGTTCCCTGACCAGGGATCGAACCTAGGCCCCCTGCACTGGGGATGCAGTGTCATAGCCACTAGACCACCAGGGGGAATTCCCTGTGATGTCTGATCACTTGGTTCCAGTGGCAGTTGTCAGCTTTCTTTGAGGTAGTTACCATTTTCCCTGTTGTAACTAGTAACCAATTGTGGGAAGCAATGTAGTTACCATTTTCCCCATTGTAACTAGTAGCCAACTGTGGGAAGATACTTGGAGACTCTGTGTCGGTCAGGACTGTGGTCCAAAGAATCTAAGAGGAGCAGAACCACCTCCTGCTGCTGTGGGAGCCGGTTACTATCTAGGTAAGCTGTCCTCTCTGCATCTGAAGCTGGAGCCTCCAGGTCACGGTCCGGTGGGAAGACGGACGTAAAACAGGGGGAAGCCAGAGCCCCGTGGGAGCTGAGAGGCAGAGCTGGAACCCCTGTGGGTCCTTCATCTTCCCCGTGAGACTCCAGCTTCCACAAGGGGCCCTTCTCATCCTGGAGCTGGACACACCTGGCCCAAAGGCGGGAGAAGCCGCAGCAAAGGGCCACAGGGCTGGAGGAGCTGCTCTGCCACCCCTGGGAGCCGCAGATGAGTGACAGCAGGAGCGCAAGGGCAGCCATCTCCCAAGTGCAAGGAGCAGGAATGCTCCTTCCGTCCTGCCAGGGCGCTCACACACATCTTTACTGTGTCCCAGGTTAACTACGCATCTAAGGTGAAGTCAGACCACCATGGAGAAGACTGCCTATTTACTGAAGCCTGCCCAAACCTTAGAATTATTACATATGCCATAAATTTAGGTACTTACACATGCAATAAACTGTCCCACCCACATAGCAGGCAGCTCAGCAGAATGACATACTAGCACGGTGTCCTTACACTGCAGCAGTGATTCTTTGTGTCTCTTACTGACACGGTTGCCATGGCCTCCACTTTTTAAATCCCCTCGAGTGACAGGGCAAATGTTTTATTTCAGAGTGCCACAAACACTCAAAGCTGAAATCCACTGCCTAAATGGAGGAAAGGATTTCCAGATCTAGAAGATGTAGGACAATTTGCTGACATACAACTTCAAATCTGAAAACAACATAGAAACAAAAAGGTGACCAAGGAAAGATCAAGAGATTCAAAACATGATTTGAAATTGGAATCAGTGGATGGAGCTGAACTTGAGGACTACAAGGCAAATAAAAATGTTTGGGAAGGGATTCAGATGAGCAAGATGCAACCCAGACATCAGATGGAGAGAGAGGAGGAGGAAGGAAGTATACCTAAACAGCCAGATCGCTTCTCCCATGAACTCTTTTCACACAAGTTAATAGGAGAAAAAATTTTTTTAGAAAACTGGTACATTAAAATAATGATTATCTTATGATCTCATTGAAAAGGGAATGAAAATGCTGTGTTCACTACAGAATCACTGTAAGTGAAGAGAGCATTGTCAGCGTCAGGATGGACTGACAAAGGACAGCAAGCTGGATATTAGAGTTTTAAAAATGTAATATCAGGGACCTCTCTTGTGGTCCAATGGCTAAGGCTTCATGCTCCTTGATTGGGGAACTAGATGCTATATGTGGTAACTGAGACCCAGCGCACCCTTAATAAGTACATAAATATTTTAAAAATCTAATATTAGATGTTGATGGGGTTTTAAAAGAAGAGTCAGGGTTGGATTAAGAATTAAAATCAAACAAGCTATTTTCCCTTCTGAGACTAGGAAGACCAAAGTAAAGCCTGGAGTGACTGACCCACTGGACTCAGGTGTGCTCAGGTGTGTTCAGGTATGAGGATGCTGACACCTTGGTAATACACCCTGAAGCAGAAGGAGAGGGTCTGACAGCTGACCCAGTGGTGGGCTGGCCTGTCTGCAGACTGCTGAGCACTTGACAGTAGACTGTTCCAACCACACTCTGAATTTGGAACTGGCTCCCTCTGATTTGATATTTAAAGAGGCCCTCCTAGCCAGCAGGATGTGGCAGAAGGGGTTCAGGAAGTAGTGACCCTGAGAGGTGAGTCGCACTGATTCTGGCAGTGATTCTCTGACATCTGCACCTAGGCTAGCAGCTGGGGAGTGTGGAAACCCAGAGGGCGCTTTCTGAAGGAGAAGATGGGCAAGCCCTGGGCAGAGGGTCAGGCAGGAAAGCAGAAAGCTAGGGCTCCACGCAGAGGCGGCATGGTGTTACAGTAAAAGCAATGAACTGTGGTTTCTGACTTCCTGTGGTGGGGTATTTTTAAATCCCATCCCCCACTTTTTTATTATGAAGTATTTCATATATTTAAAACAGTATATAGTATATCTACATGACTGATATTCTGCCAGTCCTCATCATTAGTGTGGCTTTTGATTTGTGGCCTGTGGTCTCCCCACCAGGTCCTGGTTAACGCCAGCAGCTATTCTGATTGTTTGCTGTCCGAATCAGGCCACTGTCTGGTTGCTAGCTATTTTGATTGTTACTCCAGCATATATCATGGAAAAAAAAAAAAACTGTGTAAACATCAGCAGAGGAAACAGAGTAACAAAACATTTCAGAAGCATTTTTAATGGGTAAAGCATTTGCACCATTAAAAATCCAGAAAGCGTGAAAAGGCTGCAATCTTATCTCTCAGCTACCTCACCTCCAGTGTGAATGGTTTCTTGTGTATACTTCTGCAGATTTTATGTATAAACAAAAAACTGGATAAATGTATTGCTTCATTTCTCACTGAGAGTAGTGTATAATACACAGTGCTCTGTTCCTTTTCTTCCAAACCTAACAGTTTATCCTGGAAATCTCTCCACTTCAGTGCATAAACAACTTTCTTTCTTTTTTTTTTCTAATTTCTATTGTAAAGAGCTGGGTAGGACTTCATGGTACAGTGGTGCTATAATCTCTATTGTAATTTATTTATTCTCCTAATGACGACATACAGGGCAATTTACTGGCTATTATAATGGATAACGTTGTACACACTCACTTCATAAATATACGAGTAAGGCAAATCCTAGAGGTGGAACTGCTGAGTTCAAGGGTATGTGCATAAGTGTTGTAATAATGTTTCACAGGAATGCAGATATAGCTGTAAAATAAAATCCCTGAGGGCAGAATTGCAGGATCAAAATGCATGGGTATTTAGATTGCAAGTATGTCTCACTTGGGGCTGTATAAGCAACATGCAAGTAATGGTGTAGTAACCAACTCCTGGCTCTGTTCCAACCTGGAAGCTGAAATCACTGTCTTAGGCAATTTTATTTTACATTTCCTTCATTATGACTGAGGTTGAGTATTTTTTAAATATATTTAGGAGCATTTGTATTTCCTTTTCTGTCAAGTTCCTGTTTATACTCTTTTCCTATTTTTCCTTGGGATTGGCAGTGTTTTGATTGACTTTCAGGAGCTCTTGACATGAGAGAAGTTAACCCTACGTGATAGAAAATGCAGTTTGTTTTTTTTCCAGTTTGGTCATTTGTCTTCTGACTTACATGGAGTTTTGCCATGTGGGGAGGTTTTTCTTTTTTGGCAGGGCAATATTACTTTTGTCAACTTCAGTTACTCCGAGGACTGCCCTAGTTCTGTGCTGACTCACTCAGCTGGGAAAAAAAAAAAAAAGAAAGAAAGAAAGTTATTTATGCACTGAAGTAACAAGGGCAGTGGTTTGTTTCAAGGCTACACAGCCTGGGGCAGGCGGTTCCTGAAAGGGGCCAGGAAGTAAATAATTTAGATCTCTGTTTCAACAATTCAGTCCTGCTGCTGCAGAGTGAAAGCCTCTATCTTCATAAATGAAATGAGCAAGCCTGTGTGCTAATAAAACTTTATTGGCAAAAGTATATGGCAGGCTGGATTTGGCCCTTGAGCCCTAGTTTACTGACTGACCCCTGGCACAGGGGCAGTTAAGGCGCCTTCCTCCTCCAGTCTGTGAATCCAACTGGCGCTACATTCAGTCTTCCCCTCCGAGTCCCTCCCTGGCAGAAAGATTACTTCACTCCCTTCTCTTGCCTCCTGATGCTCCAGCTGCTCAGCGGAGACTTACTCATTTCCCAACCCGGAACCCAGACGTCAGCTCCCCAGGCAGCTGTGGACAGCCAGGCACCCAACCAACGAGCCACTCCGCATAGACACACCCTTCAGTAACTGAGAAGGGAGCCTCCAGGACGATGGCAAATGCTATTGAGGAATTTCTCTCGGTGGGACTTTCCCTCCAGCATAGCCCACCCTCAGCCGCCTCGACCGCCTCACACAGGCGAGGCTTGCCCTCAGAAACGAGTTCTCCCATCTCTTCCATGCACAAGAAAACCTAATCATATACTGAATTGATAAGGAAAAGAGCATTAAGAAATCATACAGTTGTGTCAAGTGGCTACAGGAAAATCTTGCTTTGAAACTTAAGCTGCAATAGACTCTTCCTGGCTTTGGGTGGGACTCAGTCTTAAAGGAGGCCGCTTTGGAGGAAATGTGGTAACCTGGCTGGGTTCTCACCTTGTAAGAACTGAGGACCCTTGTGAGGGAGGGCTTTCCCGAGGAAGTAGCATTGAACTAAGCTAGAAGGGGTGGGGTGCGGGGAGGCAGAGGGGCATGGTGAAGGCATGGGGGGTGGTGAGGGGTCAAAGGCTAGTGTGGCCAGAGGCAAGAGTAGCCGGAGCGGCAGGCGGGAACAGCAGAGCCTTCCTCAAGGCTCTGCGTCTCAAATACAGCTGTGGATGGACCCCACTGTAGGGAAAAGGGCACAGAACTCTGGGACTCGGGGGACTGTAGGGGTGAGGGAGGGCTTTCCTAAGGAAGTGGCATTAAACTCAGCTCAGGAAAGATGGCAGTGGGCAACCAGGAAAGAGTGAAGTCATCAAATATGCATTTATAAAGATGCTGCTGGGGACTTCCCTGATGGTCCAGTGGTTGACTCCACATTCCCAATGTGGGGGTGGGGGGGAGCCCAGGTTTCATCCCTGGTGGGGGAACTAGATCCCACATACTGCAACTAAAGATCTCACATGCCACAACTAAAGATCCCGAATGCCACAACTAAGACCTGGTGCAGCCAAAGAAATAAATACAGAAACTATTTAAAAAATGAAGATGATGCCATCTGCCTTGTGGAAATGGATTAAAGGTTTGTTAAAGGTAGCAACCTGGAGCCTTTTGCTGTTGTTCAGGCAAGAGAGGCAGGGTAGGAGAGAGACAGAGGTGGATATGTTTGAGAGATACGGAGGCTGGAGACTAATGGGGGGTGGAGGGCAGGGAGAGGGGTCTCCACTGATGACCCCCGGGGCTCGAATGGTGCTCAGTGGCTGGCTCTTAAAGCAAGATCCTGGACCACTTCCAGACGGTGGGCGCCCTTACTCGGCATCTTCCACATGCTTGAATCTGGGGGTGGATCCCTAGGGTCCTTCAGGTTTAAAGTGACTGACTTCCACCCGAGCCTCCCGCAGAGCAAGCTGCAATCTGCTCACATCTTCCCTCTCATCTACACTTTTGTAGGCATCACCTGCCCGACTCCCACATCCGTGGAGCATGCAGACATCCGGGTCAAGAATTACAGCATCAACTCCAGGGAGCGGTATGTTTGTAATTCTGGCTTCAAGCGTAAAGCTGGGACCTCCAGCCTGACCCAGTGTGTGTTTAATGAGACCGCGAAAGTCGCCCACTGGACCACTCCCAACCTCAAGTGCATCAGTAAGTGGCTGTCCCAGCACTGTCCCTCCACCCCTTTTGCCACGGCCACGCAGAGAGCAGACCGCAGTACGGGCAGCTGATGAGGGAGCCTAGATGTCTGTGTTGAGGACTGAGGCTAAATAAACCAATGCGCTTCTAAACACACCTCAAAGAGGGGGAACTATGTGGGCTTTGGGGGTCACACAGTTCTGGGTTCAAATCCTGGCTCTGCCACATAACCATCCATGAGACCTTGGGCAAGGGCCTCAATGTCTTGGATCTCTTGGTTCCTCATCAAGAAAATGGGCCTGATTCATCAGGTCCTTTCAACATGGGGGCTTGTAGGAGGAGTAAACAAACTCTGGTAAATATTAACTATTATTACCATCAGTGCTTTAGATCACAGAAGCAAGAACTGGGCTACAGACAGAAATGTTTGCTCACAGCACCTTGCTCCCTGGCGGGCTGCCCGATTCCTCCCCAGGGGACAGCCCACAGGGAAATCACTGCCCTTCCTCCTGTTGGCACCTGCCTGAGAGAAGTAGAGAGACCCATGGAGCAGAGACCTCCTGATCCAGACATCATCTGGGATCCAGCCGGAGCTCCAGACCAAGAATGAGGAGACATCTATGGAACTGCCCCACCTTTAAAGAGAAAAAAAATCCACAGCTGGATAACCATGCCAGGAGAAGTCAAAGAATCTTAGAGTGGAAGCCAGCAGTGTTATTTTCAGGAAGACTAAGCCCTGTACTCTAGAGAAGGAAGGAGCATAGCCTTCCAAGAGAAGGATGCGTTAAATAGTTACTGAACACATGGTGTGTGTCCAGGTGGGATACGATCTTACATAACATTTGTGGACAGTCTCAGCTGCTCTCCGGAGAAAGCAAACGGGATTGTTCAAGAGCAGATTCATGGCGGGGGGACTCCTTGAAAAGCCAGTCTTCCTGTTAAATCTGTAGTGTTGAGATCACCCTGTGCCCCTGGCCCGCCACCGCATGGCCACCGTGCAGGGCTCAGAGGCCAGGCAAGCCTTCTGCTTGTAGCAGAGGCATTGCTGGGCTGGGAACAGGGTGCCCACCGCATGGACCGTTGGGAGCATGGGAACGGGCTGGGTGAGGCCAGGTCTGAGCAGTGACTTTGGGGAGAGCACAGCTGTCTTCCTCAGTCTAGCCCAGGGACCCACTGCAACTGTAGCCCAGGGGCAAAATTCAGGGCTTCCGACTGTAGAGAAAGTGGGCGTCTCCTCAATGTTCCAGTTCCTCTGGGTGAATGAATCAAGGATGTTGAACTGAACAGGGTGGGTTGCAGGGTGGGGCAGGGGGAATGAAAGATGGGGGTAAGCCTAGAATCATAGATGTTTAGAACTGAAGACTGGGGGAACCTTTAAGGCTTAGCCCCCAAAGCCCCACCTTTTACTACTAACCACTCCTTCCATGATCCCCAGCAACCTGTGCCAAAAACAATCCGTTGAGTAATCATTTGTTTTCTCATGGAAAAGCCAGCATTAAAAAGCTGAGTTGATATCATTGCTATCATTCTAGCCAAAGACAAGACACTTGCCGCTGAACTTGTGCAGTCTGTTTGCTCTGCGAACTGCGGACCAACAGCTGTTTATCTCGTGTGTGTCTGGCTAGGCCTGGGTGGCCAAATGTGTCCACTTTAAATTATAAACATATTGTTTATTTAAATTATACATTTATTATTATTATTCTTTTATCTACATCCAGTTCTAAAGCCACCCCAGGTTCCACCCTCGGGATCATAAATGCCGTGTGGTTATCCTCTCTCTAGGAGACCCCTCCCTGAGTCACCAAAGGCCACCCTCCACAGCAGCGCCGACAGGGTTGACCCCAGAGCCAGAGAGCCCCACCCCCTCCGGAAAAGGTAGGAATGCCGCAGACTCTCTCAGGACCCCCATTCCCAGCTGCCCTCAGGTCCACAGAGAGCCTGCGGATCCGTGGGCCACTGCCAGGGTTCCACCGCAAACACCGCTTATTCATGTCAAGAATAAGAGTTGACATTAGCTTCATTTTCTCTTTTCAACCGAAGTTGCCTGACAGCCAGGCTTTACGGGTGCACAATTCACAATGGTTTAAAATCCACTCTTACTAGGCCGAATCACACCTTGTTTCAGATGCATAGCTTCAAGAATGAGGGGGGTGGGGAACAGGGAGCTGAGGTTCTGCCCACCTTGCATATCAGCCTTCCTGGGCCTCATGGGCACTGGCAGAAAACCGGACCCTCCTGGATCAGAGATGGAGGACTCTCTTACTTGGCACTGCAGGCAGCAGGGCCACTGGCAGATTTCATCAAGTCCCTTGTCCCCACATGCCTTAAACAGGCCTAAGCCGGTGCCCGTGTGGGCGGCGGACATCCCTGGAGAGGAGGGAACCTGAGCAGGAGCCTGATGTTTTACTGTTGGTGTGAACACATCTGCCCTGTGCTCCAGGGGGCGGTACTGTCTCCACCTGCCAAGGCCATCTAAGCATCCTAGAAAAGATGGCACCTCCGCTGGCAAGATGTGCAGAACCGGGAGCGGCCCAGGCACACCATCTCCCAACAACCCTACCCATGGTTGTTTTGGTACAGACACTTGCACAAAGCTGCCAGGGTTCTGCATGTTGACCAAGTCTTAGGCAAACTCTACCCTAGTTTCCTTTGCTCTGTTAAGAAAATCTGAGCTCTTGGATACAAAATATCCTGGGAAGACGTGCCCTGTGTCTTCTGACATCCTCTCTTGACCCCTGATTCTCTGTGGCCCATTACCCAGTGTGAGGTTTTTATTTATTTTTTATTTATTTTGGCTGTGTTGGGTCTTTGTTGATGCTTAGGCTTTTCTCTAGCTGCGGCGAGCAAGGGCTATGCTAGAGTTGTGGTGCATGGGTTTCTCATTGCTGTGGCTTCTCTTGCTGTGGCAGCACAGGCTCCAGGCGCCCAGGCTTCAGAAGTTGCAGCTCGTGGATCAGGAGTTGTGGCTCGAGGGCTCTAGCATGCTGGCTCACTAGTTGTGGCATCTTGGTTTAGTTGCCCTGCAGCATGTGGGAGCTTCCTGGGCCGGGGATCAAACCTGCATCTCCTTGCAGCTCGTGGATCAGGAGTTGTGGCTCGAGGGCTCTAGCATGCTGGCTCACTAGTTGTGGCATCTTGGTTTAGTTGCCCTGCAGCATGTGGGAGCTTCCTGGGCCGGGGATCAAACCTGCATCTCCTGCGTCGGCAGCAGGCTTCTTTACCACTGGGCCATCAGGGAAGCTTCAGTGCCAGGCTTCTCCTGGCCCCGTCTCCTCCTTTCCCTCCAGGTGCAGCCATCCCACGGTGGTTGACAGCGCTTCTCGGGCCGCCTCCCTTGAGAGCCAGTTCTTAAGTGAGGATGCTCACTGAGATCTTCTGGAACTCGGTGGTCTGGGGAGTGCCTAGTTACTGGAGTTCCAGAAGCTCTCCTGGGACCCTCAGGGGGACACGGCTGAGAACCATCGCTGAAGGAAAGGTGGCGGGGTGGAGTAAGGGTTTCCTCCCAGTTACTGAACTGATGACAAATGGAAGGAAGAGGCTGGGGTGCCCACAACCCCTTTGACCCAAGTCACAGCTGGCTCGAGGGACCTCCCTCAGCCTGGCCTTCATGCCCCAAGCATTTGGCAGATTTCAGCCGCGCAGGGAAATCTCCAGTGTGAGTGTAACCTCCAGGGTGGATGCCGGGGCCAGGAGCACCTCATGGGCCTGCTCCGGGTCAGGGGGAGCATGGTCTGCAGAGCGCCTGGGTCCTACGAGGTGCTGACAGAGGGCGAAAGGGCATGATGACTCCTCTGGCGCACGTGCCTGGGAGAGCGTGGGGCAGAGGCCCTAACAGGGGGCTGGATAGCCCAGGATGTGTGATCACAGCTTCTGCTCCAGGGCTGGGCTCATCAGGACTGTATTATCACACTGGAAGACCCACTCACTACGGAAACAGAACAGCAGGGTTATGCTATTGCACCCTATGGGTTGCAGCAGCTGCTGGCCAGTGAGGGATGGGAGGTCAAGGACCTCAACACATGGCAGGCGGCTCAGCCTCCTCCCAGAGATGGGTGCCGAGCCAAGGTGCATCTCTCAGGTCCACTCTCTAAAGGTCAGGTGGGCTGAATCCCAGGTTCCCCTTATTTCAAAAGTTTTGTGCCAGTATGTAAAAAGTAAACCAAAATTAGCATCCTGATGTCTTTGGCAAGTACAGTTCCACTTTTCTTAATTATTTTTGTTCCTTTATTCTTTGGCTGCACTGGTTTTTTGTTGCGGTGCTCAGGCTTCTCACTGCCGGGGCTCCTCTTATTGCAGAGCATGGGCTCAGTGGTTGAGGCTGGTGGGCTCTGGAGCCCAGCCTCAGCAGTTGTGGTGCACTGGCTTCGTTGCTGCACAACATGAGGGATCTTCCCAGACCAGGGGTCGAACCCCCTCTTCACTGCATTGGCAGGTGGATACTTATCCAATGGACAACCAGGGAAATCCTCAGTTCCACTTGTTTGTCTGAACTGGGTTTCCGGGTAACCACTTCTCCAGTGCCTGATTCTACTCAGATCTTTGAGATCGTTAGCTTATGTGGCCCATGATAAATAGTCATAAATGCACTAGTGTCCACAAAAGCCTCTTGGCCATTCGGAACGGACAAAGATGTTACCCACTCAAGGGCTCTTCCCGCAGAGCTGTGGAGGAGTTTCCCGGGAGAGGACTGGCTGGGTGGGCTCACGGGAAAAGGTGTTGGTCCATTCTCTTCTGAAGCTGAGAAAAGACACTGTTCTCAATTTTTCACTGTCCATGTCTTGCACTCCCCTGCAGAGCCAGATCTTACTTCCAAGTCAGACACCAAAGTGGCCACAAGGCCAGCTACTGGACCAGGCTCCAGGTTGCCATCCACAGCCCCTCCTGTGGGAACCACAGGGGTAGTCAGTAAAGAGACCACCTACGTCCCAGCTCAGACAGCAGCCAAGGCTCCGGAACACACACACCCGGCCTTGCAGGACACGCCCGGTTAGTGCTGGCTTCGCCTGCTGGAGGAGAGCGCAACTCCCAGGGGCTGCTTCTGAGACGCGGACGCAGATCCAGAGTAGGCCGATCCCATCACACCATCCAATCCAAAATCGGGACGACTATGTGACCCTCTGCCTCCTGCTCTCTGCCACAGCCTTCTCCCTCCAGCCTGTGTTCTATGCTCCACCCTGCTTCAGCCGGAAGAGAACTGTCTCCCCCCAATATTAAGCTGCATGGCAAAGCCTTTGCTGCGAATCTGATTAAGATCTGCCTCCTCCTGACATGGGAGGAGGAAGCTTTCTGCCGTCTGGAATTATGGTGTGAGGGATGGGGGCACGCTCGCTGGGTAATCTGCATGTTCTGTAAATGCGCCTCTGATTCCTAAGCATGGCTCAGCATGGAAACAAATGATCCTGGTTCGGTGCTAAAGTGAGCCTGATTTTGCCGGTTGTGAATCTCTCAGGGCTTTAAGATGAGAGCCAAACCGTCCAGGAGTTCTCCTGCTTAGAGAAATGAGTGCCTTCAGGACCAGGGCACTGACTGAGCTGTACTCTCTTCCCTGCAGGTGCATATCAGTACAATCCCAGAGCTGTGACCGGTGAGTATTCTCCTTGGTCCTTTGTAATTATATTTCATCTGCATCAAGTGGTGGTGTCTGTGTTCAGGGGATCTCAGTGCCGGGGTGCTGGTTGGTCCTGACTTACGCCTGCTGGTCCAGCGTGGCCACCAACAGCTGCCCCTTTCACTCTCAGAAGGGTCTCCGTGTAGATGAGTCACATGACTGCGCTGTTTAGTGTTTGCAGAATTCTAAGTTGGCTATTTATCTTAATGTTGGTAGGTTCTCACTGTCAGGCGATTGGTACAGAAGTCAGGGTTGGTGCATCCCAGGGCCCCCTCGTGCAGCTCTTCAGGCCGACTAAGTGGGGGCTAGACTGTCATTCAGGACCCACTGGAAAACCAGTTAACATCATTAAATGATTTTCTGCCACGAGACGCATTTATCTTTCACAGGGAGTTAACACTATATACTCAACAGTGAGAACTTCGTGTTCTTGGTATAAAAGGCATCTTTACAGAAGACACATGACTTTAAGGCTGGGAGAGAGAGAAAGTCCCAGAGAGTATAAGGAGGAAAATGGAAAAGTGCTTGCAAGAATGAAAGAAAAAGAGTAAGGGAAGAGAGAGAGAAAAAAGGAGAGAGGAGGAAACAGAAGCAGGGAGAAATGCAAGGAAACAGAAGCAGGGAGAAATGTAAGTTTTCAATGAGGAAAAAAAAAAACACTATAATTTCAAAGCAGGCAAAAATTAATTTCTAATTTCTATTCATACATTTCCCAGCTAGAGAATGATTCAAGTTTTTGTAGTCATATTTTATCTGCATCAATTGTATTCTGGGAAAAAACCAAGTGGCTTTGGTCGTTTCTGCATTTAGTTGATTAGAATGGTCTTAAGAATGATCAAAACATATGCCAATGCAAGATATTTTTAAAAGGCTCTCTGGAGAGTGTTTTCATGGAAAAACTGTGGCATTTAATGACAACGACGTTGAAACAAAAGTATGTTTATCATTTAAGAGGTGGCCAATAAATAAGAGAGCTGACCAAATTTTTCTCCTTGTGTCATGTATTACATTAATCTTTCTACAGACTTCTACATTTTTTTAGTCATTTTCCTGAACTGTTAATATTTTCCCAGGGCTTAACAATTAAAAGTTACAAAAGGCTGTATGGTAAAAAGCCCATCTCTGACTGAAAGTCCCCTTGCAGGTAGGCAGGCAGGAACTCCTGCTACCAGATTTCAGGGCATCCTTCAGAGATAGTCAATCTGTAAATAGCATGTAGAAGATACATGATATAGTTAAGCATACTATTTTCACTATCCTACACCTTGTCTTCACCTAATGGTATATCTTGGAAATTTTTTCATATCAATAGATAGAAAAACCACCTCATTCTTTCCAACAGCTCAGGATATTCTATTATATGGATTTGCCACAATTTATCTAGCCAAAACCCCTACTGGGCCTTGGGGTTCCTTACATTCTTGGGCTACATAACAAAGGAGGACTAATCGGAAAACCTTGTATCACTTTGCATATGTGCAAGTATGGTGGTGGTGCTGGTTTAGTCACTAAGCCACGTCTGACTTTTGTGACCCCATGGACAGTAGCCCACCAGGCTCCTCTGTCCATGAGATTTCCCAGGCAAGAATACTGGACTGGTTTGCCATTTCCTCCTCCGCAGGATCTTCCCAACCCAGGGACTGAACCCCCAGTCTCTTGCATCTCCCGCATTGGCAGGTGGCGTCTTTACCACTGAGCCACCTGGGAAGCCCATGTACAAATATAACTGAAAGAAAAAATCCTACCAAATTTCAGGGCCATTTTTTTCCAATGTGGATTTCCAAACTATCTTATTATGAGAACTAATCTGTACTTTTTTCCAGTTTATGACTTTCACTAGATTAAAAGACACTTACTCCTTGGAAGGAAAGTTATGACCAACCTAGACAGCATATTAAAAAGCAGAGACATTACTTTGTCAACAAAGGTCTGTCTAGTCAAGGCTATGGTTTTTCCAGTGGTCATGTATGGATGTGAGAGTTGGACTATAAAGAAAGCTGAGCACCAAAGAATTGATGCTTTTGAACTGTGGGGTTGGAGAAGACTCTTGAGAGTCTCTTGGACTGCAAGGAGATCCAACCAGTCCATCCTAAAGGAGATCAGTCCTGGGTGTTCATTGGAAGGACTGATGTTGAAGCTGAAACTCCAATACTTTGGCCACCTGATGCGAAAAGCTGACTCATTTGAAAAGACCCTGATGCTGGGAAAGATTGAGGGCAGGAGGAGAAGGGGACGACAGAGGATGAGATGGTTGGATGGCATCACCGACTCGATGGACATGGGTTTGGGTAGACTCCTGCAGTTGGTGATGGACAGGGAGGCCTGGCATGCTGCGGTTCATGGGGTTGCAAAGAGTCAGACATGACCGAGCGACTGAACTGAACTGAACTGGATTAAAATATCAAAAATTCTCTCCTTTATTCTAAAATGCCAGATAATAAACATGAACTGAATACCTACAATAGACAAAGATAGTTCTGTGCAAGGAACTGTGGAAATACAGAGATTTAAAAAACTTTAAATCTTTTATGTGGCATGAATAAGATTTCTTTCTTCCAGACTGCTTAGTGTAAACATATTAACACTAACTATAAGACAGGCCAAGTCAGCAAAGACATGAAAATAAGATCCATTTAAGTTTTATCAGCTAAGGAGATAGGAGTTAAAACTAAAACCCTGCTAGGGTTGTCTAGAAACACTTAGTGATGGACAGTTTCTCCAAAGTATGTCTGTTACACACAATCCCAGCCACCTGGGAGCTAGGAGTGTGTCCCGCTGGGTACAAGAGGCAGAGGCTCTCATGACACCTCAGGCATTGGTAGGGGCTCCTATTTCTGCAGGAATAAGCCACGGATTGATCGTCCTTGGAAGATGATATAAATAATGCTTTCCCATAGCAGTTGCTCAGCAGATACTAATGTAATGTTTAAATCAGTCCACTGGTATTACCAATATCAGTTCTAAAATAAATTATGTAAGTGATTATCATGACTTTTATGTATTTAAAGATTTTTTTTTTTTTTAACGTGGACCGTTTTTAAAGTCTTTATTGAATTTGTTACAATATTGCTTCTGTTTTATGTTTTGGGTTTTTGGCCCCCAGGTATGTGGGGTCTTAGTCCCCCAACCAGTGATTGAACCTGCACCCCTTGTACTGGAAGGGGAAGTCTTAACCCCTGGACTGCCAGGGAAGTCTCTTTCACAACTTTTAAAAAGTGGCTCTTTTAGTGCAGCAAATGGTAAATAGTAGATGTTGCATAAGTGAGTGAGAAAATACTCATTGGAGTTTAAGGGCTCTAACATTATAATACATATTGAGGGAAATGGTCCTCATTTCACTGTCTTCTGTATCTATGCACTCACTTGGCAGCTTTTCTTTTTTTAAATCAATAACCTTATTCAATTATTCAAATGTCTTGTCTCTGCTCCTTACCTAGGCTATTTTTGAAGATTCCTGGTTGTGAAATAAAAAGATAGAATGTCAGCTATGCCAGTGTTTACACTGCCATGTCCATTTAGTACACCCGAGGGGAAGGGTTCATCTTTCAGACTATATTATACCTTCCTCTTTCAGAGCAGAAGTACATCTGCTGTAGTTTACATCCTCAGCCTTTAAAGGGAGCTACCTCTATATCATATCATTTGTCTGTTCAAATGATACAAATTGAGCTCCTATCCTGTGCCAGACGTGGTCCTAAGCTGCAACAACATACAGATTTCTCATTAAAAAGCAAATGGCACTTTACATGTCCTTCAGCTGCAGTTCAGTTCAGTCGCTCAGTTGTGTCCAACTCTTTGTGACCCCATGGACTGCAGCATGCCAAGCTTCCTTGTCCTTCACTATCTCCCAGAGATTGCTCAAATTCATGTCCATTGAATCGGTGATGCTATCCAACCATCTCATCCTCTGTCGTCCCCTTCTCCTCCAACCTTCAACCTTTCCCAATATCAGGGTCTTTTCCAATGAGTTGACTCTTCTCATTAGGTGGCCAAAGTACTGGAGCTTCAGCTTCAACATCAGTTCTTCCAATGAATACTCAGGGTTGATTCCCTTTAGAATTGACTGGTTTGATCTCCTTACAATCCAAAGGACTCTGAAGAGTCTTCTCCAACACCACAGTTCAAAAGCATCAATTCTTCAGCGCTCAGCTTTTTTATGGTCCACACATCCACACATGACTACTGGAAAAACCATAGCTTTGACTAGACAGACCTTTGTCAGCAAAGTGATATCTCTGCTTTTCAATATGCTGTCTAGGTTGGTCAAAGCTTTTCTTCCAAGGAGCAACACTTTTTAATTTCATAGCGGCAGTTACCATCCACAGTAATTGTCAGGCCCAAGAAAATAAAGTCTGTCACTGTTTCCATTTTTTCCCCATCTATTTGCCACGAAGGTATGGGACCAGATGCCATGATCTTAGTTTTTGGAATGTTGAGTTTTAAGTAAGCCTTTTCACTTTCCTCTTTCACCTTCATCAAGAGGCTCTTTGGTTCCTCTTCACTTTCTGCCGTAAGGGTAGTGCTATCTGCATATCTGAGGTTATTGATATTTCTCCCGGCAGTCTTGATTCCAGCTTGTGCTTCATCCAGCCTAGCATTTCGCATGATGTACTCTGCGTATAAGTTAAATAAGCAGGGTGACAATATACAGCCTTGATGTGCTCCTTTTCCTATTTGGAACCAGTCTGTTGTTCCATGTCTGGTTCTAACTGTTGCATCTGGACCTGCATATAGGTTTCTCAGGAGGCAGGTAAGGTGGTCTGGTATTTCCATCTCTTGAAGAATTTTTCACAGTTTGTTATGATCCACATGGTCAAAGGCTTTGGCATAGTCAATGAAGCAGAAATAGATGTTATTCTGAAATTCTCTTGCTTTTTCTATGGTCCAGTGGATGCTGGCAATCAGAACTCTGGTTCCTCTGCCTTTTCTAAATCCAACTTGTACATCTGGAAGTTCTCGGTTCATGTACTGCTGAAACCCAGCTTGCAGGATTTTGAGCATTACCTTGCTAGCATGTGAAATGAGTGCAATTGTGCAGTAGCTTGAACATTCTTTGATCATTGCCCTTCTTTGGGATTGGAATGAAAACTGACCTTTTCCAGTTCTTTAGCTTGCAGAAGATTAATGGTTTAATTCCATCAATTAAGTATTTATTGATTACCCACTCTGAACCCAGCATTTCCTATGTGCTCAGTACAGAAAGACACAAAAGAGAAACCATTGCCAGGGAATAAGGAGTTGATATTCTCATTTCAGAACTGCCTTCAGCCAATGCAGGCACACAGCATATCAGATACCCTACCCTTTGACTGAGCTAATTTGCAGGGAATGCCAAGAAATGATGATTTCCTGGATCTGCACAGATAACACTTTTTAAAAACTGAAGTATAGTTGATTTACAACATTACGTTAGTTTCAGGTGTGCAGTATTTTTGCAGATTATACTCCATTCATGCTATTACAAGATAATTGTAAGTCCTTCTGCTGTACAGTATATCCTTATTGCTCATCCACTTTATGTATGGGGGTTTATATCTGCTAATCCCCTATCTCTAATTTGCCCCTCTCCCTTCCGTCTTTCCTTCAGGAACCACAGGTTCGTTTTCTCTGTGTCTGTTCCTGTTTTACATATACATTCATTTGTATTGTTTGTTAGATTCCACATATAAGTGATATCATACAGTATTTCTCTTTCTCTGACCTATTTCACTGAGCATAATATACTCTAGGCCCATCCACACTGCTGCAAATGATAGAATTTCATTCTTTTTAATGGCTGAGCAATATTACATTGTACGTAAACACCACCTCTTTATCCATTCATCCCTTCATGGACAATGGGTTGTTTCCATGTCTTGACTTGGAAGATGGTACTGCTATGAACACTGGGGTGCACATATCTTTTCGAATTAGTATTACCTGTAGACTTGTTGATGGTGGCCATTCTGACTGGCATGAGGTGGTACCTCACTATGGTTACAGAGGACTCCTTCACCCACATGGAACACAGTCCACCAGCCACCTCGGCTGCCTTCTCCACTGTAGACCCAACATCACCAT
The DNA here is from genome assembly GCF_023699985.2 of Odocoileus virginianus. Taxonomy (NCBI): domain Eukaryota; kingdom Metazoa; phylum Chordata; class Mammalia; order Artiodactyla; family Cervidae; genus Odocoileus; species Odocoileus virginianus. The sequence continues at coordinate 9,625,223 of NC_069682.1, read as the reverse complement.
AGGCTGAAGGCAAGGCAGGGGCTCCTGGCCCTTCTGGTCTCCTGTGCAATAATCTTTCTTCTCCTTCCTCTCTCAAGCTAATCCTCCTCCCTTCTCTGTCTCATCAAATCTCTTTTCCTTTTTCTCCAACCCATGCACCCTGCTAGGAAACACAAAAGGGTGGAAACCATGATAGTCAATGCATTAATCCATTCTTTTGGCGATTCTGGTTTCAATTTCTTCACTAAATTTGGTGATTCTTGCTTCAATTTCTTTACTACATTTGCCTGGAAATAACTGGGGAAGGAACCAAGTGTCTGAGTTCCAGGGGCTGAATTTAAATTGCTTTGTTATATCATTGGCTCAGGACTGCTCTTTGCCCTTGAGTCTGAGTCGCAGCTTCTATTCTCAGTAAGAAACAGGAAGCAGCGTTGTGAAAGTGGAACTAGAGTGAACATCAGCTTGCCTTTTCCAATAAATCTCTCCGTGAACAGTAAATGCATGCCAACCTGATTAGTCAATGTGAAGGAATAGTTTCCTGGAGGGTACAACATCTCTGCTAAGAAATTTGTCTTTTAGTCATAATGATGATTAATGTTAAATCTAGAAACTCAAGAACAACGTTCACTAATTTCTCATGTTTTCTCTTACCTCTTTTGGAATAGCTTTTCTAAGTTTTTCTAAGTTTTATTTACTTAGGCAAATAAAAGTAGTCTTGTTTTTGTAAATTTAGTGTCTCTTCTGATTAGAGCATCATTGCAAAAAGATCGGGGGTGGGGGGATGGAAACTTTTTAAAAAAGAAAATAAAGTTATCTACAAGCCCAAAGAATTAACTTAATACTTCGCATGTATTCTTCAAGACTATTTTGTGTATATGGACACACACATGGCTTACTGGAAATTCTTTTATTCATTTTTATCTCAACCAGCTTTTTCACTTAAGACTTTGTAGACATCTTTCTGTGTTAACAAATGTAGATTTCAAAGTTTTGAAAAGCTGAATAATACTCCATTGTACGGGTATGCCACATTTCATTTAACTGTCTACTGATAAGAGATTTAGATTAACCTTTTAAAATTTATTTTAAACAATGCTTTAGTGACTACTCCTGTGTATACATTCCCATTTTCTTAGAATACATTTCTAGAAGTGAAATTAGAGTCAAAACGAATGGTCTTCTCTCAAGTTTCCGTTACATGTTGCCCGTTTCCTCTCCTATCCTGCAGAAATCTGGGTATGTTTCCTCATCTTATCTCTAGCTGTTTCTGAGGACAGTTCTAGTTTAAGGCCAAGTCCTTGCACACACGAGTGTGGCTGTCTGTCTAGGCGCAGGTCTGAAAAGCTCAAGGCTCCAGGTGATCAATATGCCTCCTGGGCCACAGTGAGACTCCTGGGTCCGCAGTTGTTCAGGTTGTCATCTTAAAATTTTTTAAATTTAGTTTATTTTTGGCTGTGATGTCTTCATTCCTGTGTGGACCTTTCTCTAGTTGCAGTGCTCTGGCTTCTCGTTGCAGTGGCTTTCCGCCTCATGGAGCATGGGCTCTCGGGCCTGAGGGCTTCAGTAGCTGTGACTATTGAGCTCTAGAGCACAGGCTCAGTAGTTGTGATACTTGGGCCCAGGTGCTCCGCAGCAAGTGGGATGTTCCCAGACCAAGGATCAAACCCATGTCTTCTGCATTAGCAAGTGAATTCTTTACCTCTGAGTCACCAGGGAAGCCCCAGGTTGTCATCTTAGACGCAGGGCACGTTGGTGATTTTTGCAGGGAGATTTCACAATATTAAGGCAAACTGGCCAAATCTGCTGGGAGCTTCTGACTGATACAAGTGTTTTAAAAATAGTACTGTTTCACCTGCCCCTGGGCCCAGCCCTCTTGCTTCCACATGAAGGTCCCACCCTCCCTAACAACTCCCGAACCACCACTGTGGCTGTGTTGGTGGGAAAGGAGGGTCCTCTCTGCCCTGATGTAGAACAGACAGAACAGCGTGGATCTCAGGATCTGTTAGTAACTGTGAGCTGGTTGGGAAGACATCTGGATCTCTCTGCAGAAGTGTAAACTGTACAGGACTTTCAGGCTCGGGATCGCTGGGACTTTGAGCAGGATGCCAGCTCATTCTGCTCTCTTTCCAGCAGCCGTCTCCATACCTGTCACCGTGCTCTTTGTAGCGTGCCTGCTGTTTCTTCTGGTACGTTGCCGCCTGAGGTCAAGGTGAGTAGCACAGGAGACCCACGCTGGACAACATGCTCCCCCAACAGCAGGGCTGCATCTGATGACCCAGGTCTGCCCTTGCCAAGGAAGACCCTGTCCTGGCTGGAGGTGTGGGTGCTCCCACCCACTCTGTACTGGGCAAAAGGTGTGTCCAGGCCAAGTGGTCACTGAGTCAGGCCTGTTCCCTTCACTGTCCAAAGGCAGCCTGCAGGTCATGGTCAGAATCCGGGCAGCCAGAAATCAATGGATGGCATGGGGCCAATTCACCAAAAGCCAATTCAGAAGAAAAGAATGTGCCAAGTAACCAATTTGATGGACGTGAAATTTGTATGATATATTTACTGATTGTTCTTCTTGAATGTACTTGTTAAATACGGACACACGTCCCCGTAAATAGGCTCATACGTGTTGGCCTTGGCATTTCTAATACTAGGAATTCTATATTTCAGCATTGCTGGCAAGACTATTTCTGCCACTTGCTGAAATTTCAGCTTTTATTTTTCTAATCTTTAGGCATTTTTACCATTCCTTCATAAAAGCCTCAAATAGCATATTAGCCTTGACTCTGTACTTTCATCAGCTGATAGCCAGTATTTTACCATTCCATAGTGATATGGCTGTTCCAGACATATCAGGTGTGTTGAAACTAAACTTTTAATCACTAGTCACAAAAATTTCTTCCTAAATATTTTATCAATATAAAGATTATACCATTCTTCGAGCCTAACTTTGACAAAATGGATATTCCATGAAATGGCACTGCAAAGCCAAAATGGAAAACAGCCATCAAAATATTCACACACATCTTCAAAAGTTATTAATATCACCCTAACCAAAAAGAAATGCCATAAACTTCATAGTCTAGAAATCAAGAAAAGAAGGCTGATATTTTACTTAAAAATTCATCAAAAAATCCCCCTAAATGCTAAAATATTTGCGAAATAGAAAATTACTTTAAAAAGGATTTTAAGAATACCATTACAGTTAAATAATTTCTACATAAAATGCATTTAGAATTATTCTTAGGAGATGTAATTAGAATATATTCATTGATGATATTAAAAAAGAATAAATACACAATCTTTTTAAAGAAGACATTAAAAATATATTCTTAAAAAGAATTTGTAAATTTGATAAGTATGGCCAATAAATATGCTCCTAAAAGGAATACATCAGTATTCACTGACTGTATTTATGGTAGTGCTCATGAATGTATCTTTAAGAACCGGTAAACATGATGAACATTGCTACTTGGCCATGTGGTGAGCTGATTCTTTCTGTAAGCTGATTAATTTGCAAATGGGTTATTAGGTAGATTAGTGATTCAACAAATTGGGTTTTAGAAAATTGTTTTTGTAAACTGGCCTAGAGTTCTGATTTATAGTTTAGGCCTCGCTCCAAGGAGCTCAGGTGTTGACTCTACAATGTCCTGAAAATTGCTTCTTCTCAGGGGGCAGACTGTGTAATCCACAGGTCCGCATACTCAGGACCTAAAACACACATCCAGTGAAAGGTGGGGAGGCGTGGGATTAAGACTCTCTGCATCCCCTACTCCTGGCTTCTCAAGGACTGATTAACCTGATATTTGTTTATGTATTTAACACTTACTAAATAAATGTCAGGGCTTCCCTGGTGGCTCAGATGGTAAAGTCTCTGCGTACAACGCGGGAGACCTCGGTTCAATCCCTGGGTCAGGAAGACCCCCTGGAGAAGGAACTGGCAACCCACTCCAGTACCCTTGCCTGGAAAGTCCAATGGACAGCGGAGCCCTGTAGGCTGCAGCCTGTGGGGTCGCAGAGAGTCGGACATGACTGAGTGAGCTTTATAACTCATTAGTTTTAAACATTAGTTATAAACATTAGTTTTATCAGGACTGTCAGTCTGGCCTGGCCAGGCTCCTCGTCACTCACTCCTCCCATGGCACCTGGCACTGGAACCACTGCCTTTTGGCAGGGGGTTGGCAAGGTGGGGGGAGCTGCCCCCACAGTGCTGGTAAAACTCGGTGGACAAAGGGGTGAAAGCCAAAATAAGATCTAAGGACCACCTGTGAGTGGAGGTAGTCCAGGTGCTTTCCATCGGAGTGTCCGAAAGGAACTGTTTGTTGACACAATCTCTCCTTTGGCAATTATCCCGCTTTCTAGGCAAGCCCACCAGACACCCGGTGTTGAGATGGAGAGCATGGAGAGTGTGCCGATGACCACGGGGGCGGATGCCAGAGGGGAGGACACGGAAATCCACCTGCATGGCCTAGGAGGCTCCGGGGACGCTGAGGCCACCAGAGGCCGCAGTGAAGGCCCAGCTCTTCTCCAGCCAGAGGGGACCTAGGGAAGACTTGGGGCGCTGGCCCCAGGGGGTAGCCCCGAGGGTGAGGAAACATCCACACATCATTTTACCGACTGCCCAGCTCAAGCACCACCCTTACCAGTGGGTTCTCTGGGCTCAGGACAGATGCCCGCTGTCTGCCTGCCTTGCCTGCCCGCCCTGGGCGTAAGGCCCAGTTCTCAAAGTCCCAGCCGTCAACGGTTACCCGGGAGGGAGTGAAGCCCTCAGGGTTTCCTATCAGGGCTTTTATTTCATCATGACATTTATTCAGGACAGCTTGTCCACTCGATTCAATCCCATTCCTCATCCTGATCTGCAGGTTACAAAGAAAAGAAACACACCCGAGGCTCCACGTGAACTAAAAGACTCCTCCCAGATTGGGAGGTGTTAACAAGGATGACACCAGCATTTCAGCTTGTAAAACCTTCTCTCGGCCAGGTGCTCTGCGTGCATGGAAAAGGAGCAGAGACAGACTGTGCCTCGTGGATCCTCTAGATTTAAGGATTCAGAAAGAAGAAAACTTAACTTGCTGATGTTTTTCTATATATGTGCATTTATATTTATATCTGTCTTTTATATCTGCATATTATAAGATTTGTATTTTGAAATTGTTACTTGTACAAACAATATAAAAATGTCTATTTTCAATATATATATATATAAAAAAAGATTGCACTGAAAGAATCACTGACGAGAAATGTACCACAAAGAAGAAAAGGAGATCAGGAATGCAGAGTCCCACATAACTGAGGTCAGCTTTTCTCTCTGAAAGGAGGAAAAAAGCCTTGCCGGCAGCCGAGTCAGGAGGTGGCTTTGGAGAATTTCTGGTAGCGTTTCCATGTGAGAAGCACGTGCGTGTCTGCTGCACACGCTGTCCCTCTGTTGTTTTCTTTCCTTCTTTGATGTTTATGTTTGTTTATGAAATCATGGGCCTTGTCCCAGCTCTTCATTTTACAGATGGGAAAACTGAGACCTAGAGAAGTGACTTGCCCATTTACTCATGCAGAGTCTGCACAGAGTCGGGATGGGGGCAGGTACAGGGGCGGGACTGTAAACCAGGTGTCAGCTGCCCCATCACACGGCCAGGGTAGCCGGGAGGGGAGGTGGAATGTGGGCAGAGCAACCAGTTCACCTGCTTCGGGGGCTCTCAGAGTGCTCTTTCTTGTGAATTTCTTCAGGTCATGAATTTAGATGCCTTCATCAGGGCCGGTGCATTGGGATGACCCTGAGAGATGGGATGGGGAGGGAAGTGGGAGGGGGTTTCAGGATGGGGAACACACGTACATCCAAGGCTGATTCAGGTCAATATATGGCAAAAACCACTACAATATTGTAAAGTAATTAGCCTCCAATTAAAATAAATTAATTAATTTTTAAAAAAGAGTGAAGGAAGAAAAGAGTAGGAATTCTGAATAGCTGGTCTTGGAGATTTCAGAGATGTACCATTTTCACTGTCTCTTTCAACGAGCAGGAAACACTGCTAACACTTAAGCTGAGCCTTACGTACACTTGGTTATCCGGTTATCCTTACATACCCTAGTTATCTACACTTTTTTTGCTTCTCTCTACAGCTGTTTGTCCCTAAGTTTCTAGAGTTTATTAACTGGATCCAGTTTGTTCTTTACAAGAATTTTTAAGTGTATGACCCCTTGTTATTTTTAAAACTTATTTAACAGGAACAACATCAACAAAAAGGCACATGTTCAGTGGAGCCAGGGATTTGAAAGGTTTCTGTGGGATGGAAGAGGGCTGGGTCACTGGGCTAGCTCATGGATTTATGGTTCAAATTCACATCATCTTGGGGAGAGTGAGTGATATGATGCTGTGGAATCACCTGGCTCAGGTCCAGCACAAAGTCTGCCATCCACCAAGCACCAACCAGGTTCAAGTTCGGTGAATTATATGTCAAAAGTTAGATCTAGACATAGCAGCAAGCAGGGCTGGGTGGAGTTGAGGTCTAAAAGGACTAAGAGGAACATATGTAAATCCATGACTGATTCATGTCAATGTATGGCAAAAACCACTACAATATTGTAAAGTAATTAGCCTCCAACTAATAAAAACAAATGGGGAAAAAAAAAAAAAGGACCAAGAGGGCTTGGGTGGGGACAAATCACTCACTCACTCAATCAGGGCTTTTTTTTTTTTTTTTAATCCAAGGGATAAAATGAATTCTTCTACCAGGTGGTGCAGTCCTTCTAGGGAAAGGTTTAAATAACCTCTATGATGCCAAAACATACCAAGGCCCCAGAATTCACCCATCAAGCAGAGAACATCTTGGAAAGAACTGTGTGTTCTTCTTTGAATTCTCTCAGAGACTGACGCATTGCCCTGAAGGTCATTAACAGATACTAGATCAACAAACTAAAAGATTCCATTGGAGAAGGAAAGGGCAACCTACTCCAGTGTTCTTGCCTCAGAAATCCCACGGACAGAGGAGCCTGGCAGGCTACAGTCCATGGGGTCACAAAGAGTCAGACACGACTGAATGAATGATCATGCAATGTATCTCAGGCTAAGACCCTATGGATGCCTATGATTTCTGTAGCTCATTTTAAATCATGCCTTTAATAAATTCTCAAAGCCCATAATTCTTCACAATCTATATGTTATAAAAAGAAAAAATTAATATAAAATACTCCTAAGCAAAATAAGGTGAAATGTTCTGAGAGTCGGTTCTCAGGCAGAGTTCCAAAGGAGGTAACCTGGGGGCACCTCCCCATCCAGGTCCAACACCTCCAAGCACCTCAAGTTCTACATGTCCCCCATTTCTATATGCAGATAGTGACTGATCCCAGAGGGCTGGCCTGGGAGGACACAAGGTGCCTAGAAATGAGGAGTCATCCTGGAGACCGTAACAACCTATCTGGAAGGGCAAATGCATGGCATGTGGGGTCTCTGGTGCACTTTTTCTGTTGCATCAGGACTCCTTCCCACTCCCTCACACCTGTGTCCACCTGCAGGCCAACTGTGAAGTCTCCAAAACCACCACCTCCCATCCCACCCGGAAGCCTCGACTCAGCCAAGTGGGGAGTGTCCTGCAAGTGGACCTGGTGTGATGCTGCTTCCTTCGATCTGTCACCACGTGTCAGGCCTCCCCAGCAGCAGCTCCAGACCACTACTGCTTGCTGCCTTTGGGGGCTGACTGGGCTCAGCCAGGCAGGTCTGCTCTGCACGTCGTCCACTTGTCTGCGTTCCATTAGTGGCTGGGCTGAGCTAGAAGGTCGGGGAAGACCTCCCTTGTCTGGGGCCCTAGTGCTCCCTTGCATGAATTCTCCATGTGACTAGCTGGGATTTCTTCACAGATGGTGGCCTTGGGACAGCCAGACTACTTCCAGGTGAAAGGAGAAACAGCCAGGCCCCTTACGGGTGGGGACTGCCACATCTTATGGGCACATCTGTTTCATTACATTGGTCAAAGCAAGTCTCTGGGCCACCTAGCCTCTTGGAGATGTGGTAGACTGATAAAAGAGGAGGGAAGGAATCAGGGGAACCGTCTTGGGAGATTCTACCTCGGTACTGCCCAGGGCCAGCATCTGTCTTCCATCCTTCAGTTCAGTTCAGTTCAGTTCAGTCGCTCAGTCGTATCTGACTCTTTGCAACCCCATGAACCGTAGCACGCCAAGCCTCCCTGTCCATCACCAACTCCTGGAGTATTCTACCCAAACTCATGTTCATTGAGTCGGTGATGCCATCCAGCCATCTCATCCTCCCTTGTCCCCTTCTCCTCCTGCCTTCAATTTTTCCCAGCATCAGGGTCTTTTCAAATGAGTCAGCTCTTCGCATCAGGTGGCCAAAGTACTGGAGTTTCAGCTTCAACATCAATCCTTCCAATTGAACACCAAGGACTAATCTCCTTTAGGATGGACTGGTTGGATCTCCTTGCAGTCCAAGGGACTCTCAAGAGTCTTCTCCAACACCACAGTTCAAAAGCATCAATTCTTTGGCGCTCAGCTTTCTTTGAGGTCCAACTTTCCATCCTTGGTACTCCGTAAATGCCAAGGAGTGTTGGGTGAATGAGTGAGGAGAATGATAGGGGTCAGCACCTGCCAGGCACTGAGAAGAGTCCATCTTTTTTGTTTTTAGTGGCAAAAGCACACAGGACCCAAAAGGGTCTGTGAGCTCTACAGATGTTAGAGGTCTTGAGCCCAGATGATGTTGTCAGCTGGCTATGAACCTACATAATTCATATTTTTCCCTGCTCTCATTTCCTGTCCTACACAACATTTGTCACAAAGAAAACTGCCCATCATTTTTTTACCTTGACTTGATCAGTAAATAAGACTTTCCTCTTTATAAACTCTCTTCTAGATGTTAGGAAGTAAGAGAACAGGGACCAAAAAGGCACATTTAAGGGTGGTTACATGTTTCCATCTAACCAATCCACTTCAATTCTGGCCTCAGAATTTCAAGGACGTAGCTGAGAATCTTAGGTTCGCTTGTTGGTTTTCCCATAAGTCTTGAAGGCAAAGAAACCAGCTCAATTCAAATCAAAGCATCCCCAACACCTCACACTGTCAGGAACAAATCAGGAACTCAACATACAACATTTTCACAGAATTTATAAATGTACGGCGTTACAAGTATGAAAGAGTTGCGGTTCACACTTTTCTCCCCTCGGGGCCTGTCTATGAACCCACCCATTCTATTTCTCTGGTCCTGAGTAACCTGGGATGTGATGCTCTGTCATCTCCAATTTGTCGTTGTTGTTCAGTGGCTGTCGTGTCCAACTCTTTGCAAACCCTTGGACTGCAGCCCGCCAGGCTTCCCTGTCCTTCATTATCTCCCAGAGTTTGCTCAAATTCATGTCCATTGAGTTGGTGATGCCATCCAACCGCCTCATCCTCTGTCGTCCCCTCCTGCTGCCCTCAATCTTCCCCAGCATCAGGGTCTTTTCCAATGAGTCAGCTCTTCTCATCAGGTGGTCAAAGTATTGGAGTTTCAGCAACAGTCCTTCCAATGAATAATCAGGACTGATTTCCTTTAGGATTGACTGACTGGATCTCTTTGCAGACCAAGGGACTCTGAAGAGTCCTCCAGCACCACAGTTTGAAAGCATCAATTCTTCACGGCTCAGCCTTCTTTATGGCCCCACTCTCACATCTGCACGTGACTACCGGAAAAAGCTTTGATTAAACGCACCACTGTTGGCAAAGTGATCTGCAATCATGTTGGAGACCTCCCGCCCACACACAGATTGATATCCCCTTCCCTGGCTCCCACCAGGGTGCAGACCTAGACCCACGTGAGACCCATCAGATGCCCTCACCTGGTGAGAAGCACCGAGTGTGGAATGAGCAAACACAACAGAACTGATGGAGCAGCAACCAGCAATGCTTCAGAAGCACCAAGTGGTTGTCACGCTGCCGTTGTCTTAGCTCTCCAGGCTGCCTCGGTTCCTCCCAGCTTTCCTAACCTAGTCCTCCAACTTCCTGTGACCCTCTGAGCCCCCAACATTCTTCCAGTACATCTTTCCTTATTACAGACTCAGTTTCCATTACTTGTAATCGAAGCCGTCCCACCAGTACGCTTTGGTAGTAGAAGCAGGTATTGCTAATCACAGAGAAGCAGGGAAGGAGGAAAAACTTTGAATGGTGATCTGCCTTACAGATGACAGAAAGACAGCATTTGCTCTGCTAACAGCCTGAGATGGAGCAGGAGTGGCCTGGAATGGCACACCCACCAACTGTGCAGCTTCGTGTTCTCCGACAACCCCCTCCCCCGCTCCAGGGGTCGCTGTGACCCTAGCTGGCTCCAGGAGGATTGCTCAGTGACTATTATACAAACAAACTGAAACAAAAGCAGCCTTGAGGAGTGAAGGTTGTGCCAGGACTGGTTGCAGGCAGCAGAACCTTTGGGTCCTGCTCAAGTCCCAGGCACTACCCAGGGGGTCCTTTCTCATGGACTCCATCACCATGAACTTGGTTATCTGTACAGAACTGTTTCTTCATGTATCCGGGCAGAGAGCCAAAGGCACTAATTACAAAACACACATGGAATCTTCAGAATCCCCTCTGAAAAACCTGAGATCCAGAGGGCGCCTGAGTTGCTCTAACTCCAAGAGGTCCAGCGCCCCCTGGGCTGCATGTGGCTGCAGTGTCTCTGGCCTGTTCCCAGAACCCGTAGAGGCTCAGCTTGGGGGCTTCCCAGGGGAGAGCTTAGAAGGAATTCTAGTTGCTACCCTGAATTCTGATTATGGCAGCTATATTTATTGGGAGTAAAATTTGGTTTGAAGAATGCCATGGCTGAGAACATCTGAAAGTCTTCAATGCTTTCTTTCTGACAGATCAGGGTTTTCAGAAGAGCTCTAGTTCCAACCGTTGACGTGCTGCTGGTGGTGGAAACACCATGGGTTTGGAGATCACACTTGTCTCAACTTCAGCGCTATGCTACGTGCTACTGATCAATCACCCTAGAGCCTGCTTCCCCAGGTTTGTCGGGAGAGCTGAACAAGGTGCAGAGTGTCCCAAGTGTGTCTACCAGGCTCATAAAAATTGAAGTTGCTTCCTGGATAAGGTCAATGTAAATGCTGGACAACCAGGCCCCAGTGGCTGCCTGCTCCCTCCCTCCTTCCCAAATGAATTCCCACTCTGGGGTATTAATTCTCTTCCATACTGTCGTGTGCATCAAAGGAAGCGGACCTCACCCAGACTCCATGAAAGCAAATCTGGATTACTCTGTATGCATCACCAACTCCAGCCCACACTCTGCCCTCTACGGAAATATTCTGCCCAGGACCCCCTGTCCCAGATCAGGCTTGCTGTTTGCTGGGCAAGGTCCTCCTCATCCCGACTGGCCCTTTGCTTTGCTGGATTCAGCCTTCCTGCAGCTTCTTGAGGAAGGCAGCATGGTGGATGACATTTTCACATGTAAAAGTGCCTTTATTTTACTGGTCCTTTGGTTGGGAATGGGATGCTAAGCTGGAAATCCCTTCCACTGGGTTTTGAGGTGCAGCTCCTCAGCATGGATTTGCATAACCTGAAGATGTTTCTGGCCCTGGACCTTTGAATGCAGGTGATGCTCTTCCTTCTGAGGGCCTGTAGGATCTCTCTCTGGTGCTCCTGAAACTACATCACAGTGGGTTCGCTGGAGGTCTATCTTCATATACTTTGCTGAGCATTTCAACCTGGAAACTCATAATTCAGTTCTGGGTGAATTTTCATAATTAAAAAATGAAAGTTGCCAGCCTGTTTCTTCTGAAACTCCTTTGGCATTGAGATGCTCAACCTCTTAAGGTGGTTCTGACCACGTGTCCCCTTTCAATTTTAATTTTTGTTCAACTTCCTGTATTATTTTTTCAACTTATTTCTTTCAACTATTCTACTGGTTTTTCATTTATTTTCGTCTCCAAATACACACACACACACACACAACTGATCCTGTTATCTCATGCATGCACTATCTTCTCCTATTCTTTGAATATATTTAAGAGATTTAGATTTTTCTTTTCCTTGTACAGACCATTTCTTTCAAGTTCATTCTTTTGTTTTGATATCCCACCTTTGTCTTGGAGGCTCTTTTCATATGGCTGGAGATCCACATTTGGTTGGCCTGCTGCTCCTATTTAAGGGTCAAGCACTAAAAACTTGTTTGAAACCCTGAGCATTTGGGTAGTCTGATGCCGATGGGTGCTCCAGGTGGCATTACCAAGGAATCTGCATCACTGTGGGTGTTTTGGCTGAAGTTGGTTCTACTCCCTACAGAAGTTGTTGCTCTCCCATCTAGCATGTGGATGTATGTGTGTATAAAACTAGGATGTTGATTCCTAACCAGCCCCCATCCCCGCCAAGGGGATGGCGTCAGGAGATGGGGCCTTTGGGGGTGATGAGGTCATGGGGTGAAGCCCTCAGGATGGGATCAGTGTCCTGGGAACAGACCCGAGAGCTCCCTGCTCCTTCCTCAGGTGAGGACACAGTGAGAAGATGCTCTCTGTGAACCAGGAAGGTACTCAACAGGCAACACACCTGCCAGTGCCTTCCCCTCACACTTCCGGCTTCCAGAGCTGGGAGGAGTTGGAGCCTGTAGGTTACAAGTCTTCTGCTCCAGCTGCCTGAGCTCGTGAAGATGATGGTCTGTGTCCACTGTGGCCCTGGCCCTCAGCTGTGCCTGGTCTCTTTCAGGAGATCCTCCTGTTTCATCCTTGAGACCTTGAGACCAAAGCTCTGGATTCCGCCAGGGCTGAGGACGAGACATTGCCCACTTTCACAGGACAGCAAGAACATGAGGATGTAACTGGCTTTTATTCAAACTCTCTGCCACTGTTCCTGCTCCACCTTTACTCCCAATTCCCATGGTCCCAGCACTATCGAGTCCCGCCCCCTGTCAGAGTTCTTGGGCCTGGGGAGCTGTCAGTCATCACTCACTTATCTGCTTCCCAACCTCACTTTCTCCCTGCTGTCTTTGTCTGAACAGCTTTATGCCTTTTAAAAAGCATCCTATTTGCTGTCCCTGAAGTATAGCTTCAGGAAGCAACCAAAGTACACATATGACTGGTCCATGATCATGTCCAGTCATAAAGGCCCCACCGACGTTAGCCCCCATGATCCAGCTCCTGGCCTCACTGAACTGACCATGCTAACATCGCCTCTGTCTTTGCAACTTTATTCCCCACCCCTGCTGGTTCGGGCAATGCTGGACGCTGAAGCCACTTCCACTTAAACCTCTTCCTCTCCTGAATTCAGCAGCAACTCCATCTCTGGGAACTGGCTGTTGCCTCCTTCAGAGAATGCTCTTCCTTTCTCAGCTCAAGCCTGGTGTTCCTCTGCTCTTTCCTTTCTGGACACTATGGTGGAGTGGACTCGTCGAAACCCTCATGCTGGTTTCCCTCACCCGCCACTTACACACGACAACTATAAACTGCTTCCGGTCCATGCCAGTCTGCTGACCTACAGACCCATGTCCCCACCAGCAAACCTACTTGGGTTTCTTATAAGCACCCAAACTTGACAAGTCAAAACCAAGTCCATCATTGTTTTTACACAGACCTACCACACCCTGTGTTTTCTGTCCCAGTGAAGGGGTACCCTCACCCACACTGCAAACAAGCCAGAAACCCAGGGGTCCTGTCGGGATTCCTACCACCGACTTACTACCCCCAACGAAGCCCTAAGTCCTGCTGATTTGACCTCTTTAATCCCGAGAGCAGAAGTTCTCAGAACTCAGTGCACGTCAGAATCACTTGTAGGGCTCATTAAACATCAACATCAACCAAATGTCCCTCAACAGATGAATGGATAAGATGTGGTACATATATACAATGGAATATTATTCAGCTGCAAAAAGGAACAAAACGGTGCCATTTGCAGAGATGGGGATGGACCTAGAGGCTGTCATAAAGAATGAAGAAAGTCAGAAAGAGTAAAACAAATATCGCTCATATGTGGAATCTAGAAAAATGGTACAGATGAATTTATTTGCAAAGTAGAAATGAAGAGACAGATGCAGAGAACAAACATATGGATACCAAGTGGGTAAGAGTGGAATAGGATGAACTGGGAGATAGGGATGGATGTATATACAGTACTATGTATAAAACTGATAACTAAGCACAGGGAACTGTACTCAATACTCTATGACGATGTAAATGGGAAGGAAACCTGAAAAAGAGGGGACGCATGTATATACGTTATAACTGATTTACACTGCTTACAGCAGAAACAAACAGCACTGTAAAGCAAAGACATCCTAATAAAAAGTAATAATAATAAAAATACTAACTGCTGGCCCGAGTCTCACAAGTTCTGACCCAGCAGATGTGGGTGAAGAACAGAATGTGCATTTATATCAAGGTCCCAGGGGATGTGACACTGCTGAGCTGGAGGCCACTCTGAGGACCACTCACTAGAGGACAACCCCACCTCACTGGACCCCTTCGCCTGTGCTGGTCCAGCCCAGCAGATGCCATTTCTAGCTGAGATCATAACTCTGAGCCTCTTAACTGAGCTGACCTTCTCAAAACATCCCCCAATCTACAACTGGAATGCTCTTTCTGAAAAGAAAACCGAATGTCTCACAGCTTCTCACTGACTTCTCATAACTTTTGAGGGTGCCACCCAAACTCCTTCATGTGCAGGGCCCTTGGTGACCTGGCCCCTCACTGGTCTGCTCCTACTGCACACTCCCCAGCCAAACATGTCTCATCTCTCCAGACATTTCCTACAGGTCATACCTTTAGTGACTGCAATTTCAGGTGCTGATATTCTGTGATATTTTAAAATTTCTCTGTACCAATACTTTAGGTTGGTCAAATGCTATCACCTAGTTTTTAAAAAATCTAAAATCTGAAATATGCCTTGAGCATAATTATATGAAAGGACAAAGTAATGCATAATCTACAATGCACTATGATATTTTAACACTTCTATTTCAAGAATAATTTTTATTTCCAATAACTTCTAAACAAATGGAATATGACATAACAGAATTGGTTTTTATATGGGTAATTCTGCATCAGAACCTCTATACACATGATAAAATCAAAGAAGATGGTGACAAATCAGAAATCCTAACTTTGAGATAAAAAACTAGAACTTGGTATTAGCAGAATGCACATTCTTAAACAATTGAAAAAAGATCTCATCTAAGTTATCAATTAAAAGGGGTTACTTAAAAATGAATGAGCCAAAGAAAAATACCTGGAACTAGCTTATAATTATTTTCCTTATTCTCCCAATTTATGTGGTGTAAAAATAAAACAGATCTCTACAGAAAATGTGCACAAAAATACATTCACAACTAAATGAAATTAGGGAAGCCCCATGATTTAAAGACTAACCTTTATAAAGGATCTAAAAGATTTTCATTTCCATGTAGTGCTTAGTTTATATTTTTGAATAACACTTTTATTGTTTTCATCTAATCACTCATATTAAAATGATAATGGATATTTAACACTTATACACATGGGTATGGGATTAGAAGATGCAAACTATTATGAATAAAGTAAATAAGCAACAAAGATATATTGTACAGCACAGGGAAATATAACCATTTTTAATAACTTTAAATGGAGTATAATCTATAAAAATATTAAATTATGTTGTACGCCTGAAACTAATATAATATTGTAAATCAACTATACTTCAATAAAAAAATCTGTAATAAAAATAAATAGAATATAATTAACTTTATAAGTATATTTAACAAAACTATAAATTTTATATAGGAATTTCTATCTTAATAAACTGATTACTGATTTCCTTAAGAAACTAAAATAAATAACATTTCTATTTTTACTGTGTATTTAAAAATTAGTTTTCTATTTGAAACACATCAACTATTTGATTTTACTGACATTTTAGAAATTCTTATATAACACTTAAAAAATAAAGTACCAGTATCAATTCCTGGATCCTATTTTTTTTAAATAAGTACTAAAATACTAACACTGATGTTTTACTGTGGCACTGTATTTGTCCTTCATGTTGCTCCTTTCTAGAAGGTTCTCTCCTTCTTTAGTAGGTAGCTAGTCACTCACTCCGATACTAAACACAGCTCCAGCACCACCCATTCTGGTGGTCCCCCGCCCTCCTCTCTGATGGACGCCTCTCAGGCCCCAGAGCAGCAGTGCGGTTCCAGCTCTGGATGCCCCCCTAACCCCCCACATAGCATCACACTCCTCACTGCCCTCTCCGAGTCAGGACTGCATGTGATTCTAGACACCCATGGTCAGGCCTGCCCAACATGTGCTCAGTGGAGGCCTATTATCTACTCCTCCAACAATCGCAAGCACCTTCCTCTCCAGTGAGCAAAACCAGACTTCCAGAAAACATGTTCGTAGGCCCCTCCCTAGCCATCCCCTCCCCAAATCCTTCTACTGAAGGACTCTGAACACTGTGCCCTGCAAATCCAAACCACCCCCTCCCACTCGCTGCTTTGTTACAAGTGATCCAGGAGCACCAAGCGAGGCTGGGCCAGGAGCACGAGGCTGGGCCAGGAGCACGGCAGGGGGGTGAGGACGTCCGCCCCAGCTGTGCTCAGGGCCCACGTGTGAATCCTCCTCCCCGTGCAGATGTTAATGCAGCCCTCACCCTCTCCACACGGCCACCCCGTCTGCCAGCACCCTTGCTTTCCTCACCGGGCTGCTCGCTCACTAAGCTCCACTAGAGGCCCGATGGGGGAGAGACAGGGGCGCCGCACAGGGCGAGAAATCCGCTCCCCACTCAGTGGCCTGGGCTCAGACACCAGAGCCAGGGAGCTCCAGCAGTGCCCCACCTGCCGCCTGCATCCCTGATGTGCTGCATGGCGAAAGTGTGAAAATACCAGATCCACATGTGGCTAAGCCACATCTCTGCGAGAACAGCTTTACCACTGACACCCCCCAGCACCCGACCAGGAACCAGTGCCTGTGTCCTGCGTGGTGGCTGGCCGGCCTCGCCCCTCTCTCGGGCTCTGGTCTTCTATTCTGCCTGCAGGGATGCGAGACATCTGGCTAGGGTCACTGCACTTGTTATGTGTCGTGCTGCCTCCCTGCTCAGGCTGTGAGCCCCACGATGACAAAGGCGCACCCTGGGTCTCACATGTGCGTGACTCCCCAGAGCATGGAAAACCTTGCTTCTGATATGTCAGCTGTCACCCTGGACACAAAGCCTCCTGCTCTGCTCAGTGCATGATGTGAACAGTCACAGAGCTGCGACAACAGTAAGCGGAGAAACGGAGAAAGTCCAGGAACAGCGGGGGTGAAGGCAGGGGCCTCACACGGTGGAATGCCAGTGCTACAATGCCTGTTTAATTGAGACCTTGTAATAAAAGTTTAAATACATAAATTTTTTTTTTTTTATCAAAAGACCATCCCCCACGTTCCTGGCCCGCTGACGTGGAGGAGGGGCGGCAGGGTCTGACTACCTCCAGGGGTGAAGACAAACCAGGTCCAACTCTGGCAGTCGTCATCATCCTTGGAAAATGCTCTGTGAGCAAGGCTGGCCTCAGGGAGGGAGCCCCCCATGCCGGTGTCTGCAGGGGCAGGAGCCCCCAGGGCATCCCAGTGGGAGGAGAACAGGGTCCACGCTCAGAAGACAAGGAAGAGCAGGGCCTCATGCCGGGGCAGCACAACGTTCTCCACTGTGCGGTCCATGGCGCGCACCTGCTCGGGGGAGGCGGTCAGGAAGGCCAGTGGCCCGATGCGCTGCTCCACACACGAGTGGCACAGGTACCCACCCTTGTTCTCCTTCCTGTTGCTCTGCAGGGTGGGGTAAGGAAAGGAGACGACGGGGACAGTTGGAACACAAGTGTTTTCCACCAAGAAGTGTGACCCCCCTCCATCAGACTCCGATGCTTTCAGACCTGCTGTGTGGCCCTGAGGTCACACCTCCCCCAGCAAAGCATCCACGGTGGACTCTGCTATATCAAGTTCCCAGGGCGTATTAAGGCACGAGATGAAAAAGCCAGGAAAAAGCTAGCCGGGCCCCAAGGAAATAGTCCTCACCTGAGTGTCTGCACCAGCCCGCCTCCCAGACTGCCACCTGGCTTGGCCCCACGGGGTCCAGTGTCTGTGACACTGAGGTCCATAGGACACCTCCAGACCTCCTCGTGGAAGGATCAGACAAGCTTCCCCTTCAGCTCCCTCACCCATGGCCTGGATAGGCTGCCCAGTGATAAAGCTCTGACGACTGAGCTAAACCCTGGCAAGGGCAGAGGCAGCGGCCGAGACACGTACGTAAGTGATAGGCAGCTTGCGCATGGTGAGCACGGCGTCCACAGGGATGGCGTTGCTGCACTGGCCCACACAGCAGCGCACCACGCCTGTCTTCAGCACGTTACTCGTCAGCTCCGCCTGCAAGAAGTATTCCTGGGAAGGAGAGAGCAAGAGTGTCACTGCAGTGCCTCTGCAATTTTCTACCTGGATGTCCAACACTCTAGGACATCATATGAGTCCCAAGATGAGAAAAGCAGGGACCACAGCAGCTTCCCTTGTTTCTCTGCCTTTTCCCCGCACGTAATGCCAGCTCCAAAAGAACATGCACAGCGGGACCCAGTCCAGCTGCATTCTTACTAAAATGACTGGTTTAAAAAAAAAGGTTTAATGGACAAACATGTGAAACTATTGGCTACAATATTTTAGGACTACTTCTGGATTTTATCTGAGGCTGACCTGTCTCTGAGTCATTAAAAACGATCTGCATGTTCTCTTCATAACCCAGTGAGCTTCAAAACCCTGCCCACGCCCATTTCCCTGAGCCCTTGGCTGTTCTCGTGAGTAGGCTCTGAGCCTCTGCTGCTCTACCTGCCAAAGGCACAGACCCAGCACCCAGGTCAGCTGGCGGTTGTGAGGAAGATGCACAATAGCGTGTGCCAGGCGCGTGTTTGTTGTCTGCACACAGTGGACACCCGAGTCAAATGCCAGCACCCTCCCAGATGGGAGATGCCACGAGAACAGGAACCAGGGTCTGGTCTGCTGCTGCCACAGAAGAGGGTAACCAGGGTCTGGCACACCAGAAAGACCTCAAATGCTTGCTGACAAAACAATTATGATTTTATGGGTTTTTTTTAATTACAACTAGCTATTTATCCAATTTTTTTTTTGGGCAAAATCCAGGTCTAAGGTTCTGATTTATGTGGTTTTTCTGTCTTTCAGGGTCTGCCTACCTGCTACAGGAAAAGAACAGAAAATATACAGACGCTTGTGTTCCCGCCAGTGTGTATGAACAACTAACTGCTGACCAGGGTGGACTTCACCATATCTGAAACAGGATGCTCCCACATGGATTCATAAGCCACGACAGAGAAAAAGCAGAAGTCCTTTCCTCACGCAAGGTCCTTCAGACTAAGAGTCAGCTGGTCACACAAACGGCTGTACTTCCGGGGCCTCCTTGGAGTCCCTGGACCAACAGATGTCTCCTAACCAGCCTTAGTGAGAAGGAAGTACTTCTCCAGAGTCCATGTTCTTTTCTCCTTGGAGAAAGCTCATTTTCCCCATGAAATGTGTGCATGAGCAACTGACATGCTTCCAGTTAGCTTTAAAAAGTCTGCTAGACTCTAACATAAAACTTGTGGGACTCCAAGACATACAATTCCTGTGATGAATATGGCAATACCTAGAAAAGTGATACATTCATTATCCTTTACCCACAAATTTTGACTGTAGAATTGTATCCCCAAGATGTATTAGCTAAAACAGAAAATGATTTGTGCCTAAGATCATGCATGGTGGCAAAAGTATTAAAAGTAAAAGACTGGAAAATATCCAACGTCCATGGGTGAAGAACTATATAAATCATGTCAGATGGACACAGTGAATACTATTCAGCTGTAAAAAGGAGGAGAAAAAGCTTTAGAAACTGATAAAAAGTGAGGTACAGAATATTATAGAATGCTACCTTTCACGGAAAAGGAGAATAAAAAATACATCTATACATATTAGTCGATATCTACAAAAGGAAATAGCAAAAACTAATTTTTAAAAACTAGCTATCAATGATGGAAGGAGATAAATGTCTACAGGAGCTACGGAGGGAACAAGACTTCTCAGAGGACACCTGCTACAAAGTTCTGATTTCAGAAACATAAACTTTATACATTCAAAAAAGATAATGAAAAAGGAGAGCAATCCTTGTAGGGGCTGCAGATAAACAAATATGTCTACTTGCACTTAAACTGGTGATCAAGTCACACAGAGGGGAAAAGACTCATTCCAAGCATGGTACTTCAAAACACTGTACTCTGACTACACATCTTCAGTGAAATATTGAGAGATAGAGCTGTTAGGAAATCTTTAATTTCACACAGTATTCTGTCAACAGTAATATTGGTACTACTTGAAAACTTTTACAGAGAATAATGTAAATAAGTAATTAATAAATACGGTTCAGAACCAAGATTTTCAGTGTAAGAGAAAAGATTCAAATGTAAAATAAAGTAGAGTGTGTAATGTGTAAAGAAGTAAAAATCCTTAAAGGACTGGGCTGGAGAACCACAAATGATGAGGATTATAAATGCAACTGGCCACCAGCTCCCAATGGTACAGACAGAGGGCAGCCCACCTCCTGCTAGTTGCACCTGTGTGTCTATTTTATGTATCTGTGTTGCATTTAACAAGAAGTTTAAATTAGAAACTGGAATTGAAATGATCAGTATCAAAAATATGGATTTCCCAGCTCTGTCTGCTAAAAAGGTGAATAGTTTGAGCATCAGTAAGAGGGAGAGAATCAGAAACCAATGCCTCCTGACGGGATACAGCACAGAGCGAAGCCTGCTGCCCCCGCACCGTGGAAGGTTCCTGCCAGCACAGTTAGACCCCAACTCAGTCACGCCCCTCAGGTGACTTCCTGTGATGGCAGACGACAGCAGAACAAACGCAGAACAGGGGACACTCTGGGGAACAACTGGCGCAGTTTCCACAAAAAGTCAGAAGCGTCAGGGACGAGGGAGGGGTCCTGGGCTGCTCTAAATAAAGAAGCTTAAGAGATCTTCCCTGGTGGCTCAGAGGTTAAAGTGTCTGCCTGCAGTGCGGGAGACCTGGGTTCAATCCCTGGGTCAGGAAGATCCTCTGGAGAAGGAAATGGCAACCCACTCCAGTCTTCTTGCTGGAGAATCCCATGGACGGCGGAGTGTAGTGGGCTACAGTCCACGGGGTCGCAAAGAGTTGGACACGACTGAGCGACTTAACTTTCACTTTCCCTTTCAAGAGACCTAATAACCAAATGTCTGTTTGAGTCCTGATCTGAATGAATCAGCTGTAAAAAGACATCTCTGAGATAATCATAAAATTATGATTATGGATTGAGTGGTAGAGGCCATGTGGAATCACCATAAATGTTATAAGATACAATAATGGGAGCTGTGGGTATGAAAGAAAACTCCCCGGTGTTTCAGAGACATGGACTCCAAACATATGCAGATGTAGGACTGTAATATATCACTGTCTCAACATTAAAACATTTCAGATTTCTTCAAGTAACCCATGTTGTGAAATAGTATCAGTACTCTACAAGCCATCTGTTATCAGTTGCCAGTGATAATATGCTTCTGTTACAGATCTAACTACTACTGTAACAGAGGTTCTACAAGAAAACCACGCTGTAGGTTCTAAGAAAACATAAGATTAAAGTTCATACAGAAACTCATACAACAGATAGAGATTATTTGTACATAAAATTTACTCTCTTACTTCACTCTCTGGGGTACTGGTTTAGAGACTAAGAAAAGCCAGGCTTATCTATAAACCAGGAAATCAGCAAATAACTGTCTGTGCTTACCCCAGCCAAAGTCAAAATGTTCTCCAGAGATTTGGTCATGATGAGCTGCTTTTTGGCACGAGTTACAGCTACATACAGTAAATTCCACTCATCCTCAGAAAACGACTCTAAAGAAAGAAAAGGGAAAAAAACATATCAACACACAAGCCTGCTTATAAAAGTTTACATTTTCATCTAAACGTTTACTACTCCCCACCCACCCTGCAAAAACCCCTAAAGATCTGCTGGTTTCATAAACAAAGCTTTCCTACAAACACCAACTCCAGAAACAAATAAAACCCTACAGACAAGGGGCACAGGACCTTGAGTTCCTGTTTGTGCTGCCTCTGGCAAGTCCTGGGGGCTTGTTCACTGGTCACCCAGCACCTGGTACATGGTCACCAGTGACGTGTCCGGTGCATTGTCAAGGCAACCAGGAGGCTGGCAGAAATCAGGCTGATGGAGGTGAAGTCCCTGGACAGACAGGACTCAGCCACAGACGCACAAGGGTCCTGGGGTGGCTGAGCCTCCTGTCTCGGGGCTATGCTCTTCCCCCCACACGCCGTCCCTCTCCCTCAGCCAGTCTGGATGGGCTCGCGTGGTTTCCGCCCTGTCAGCTGCCTGCACACAGAAGCCCTCCTCAAGGGGTGGGGGTCTGGGAACACACACAGAGCTGTGCCATCTGCCTTAGAAGGGTGGGCACAGGATGAGGCCAAACACCACAGCACTGAACTTTAGAGCAGAGAAGGGTTTAACGCAGGGCCCCACAAAGAGTTGGATGGCTTGTGCCCTGAACAGCCCAAACTCCCCGAGAACTCTCAGCAAAGACCTTTTCTAGGGGAGGGGAGGGAGGGGGAGTGAGTTGTTGCAAACGTCTTGGTGGCAGAGCCTGTGTTCCTGAGGTCAGGTCACGGTCAGGGAACGATGGTCCTGTAAACCTCCACCAACTGAATAACATGCTCTGTTCTGACAAGAAAGGACACGGTCCCCAGGCAAAACCGTCACCCTCTGAGGTCTGGTACTGGCTAAGAGGAGGCAAATCTCAGCTGGCAGCTCCCTCAGGGCCAGGCCTCCAGACCCCGACCAGCTGCCATCGTGAGGGAGCTGGGCACCCAGGCCCTAACGGCCCTCTGCCTCCGCAGGCTGCCAGTATGGTGGGGGCAGGCCCCACAGACCGTGACACACGCAGATGGCCGCGGCCGTGAGGTCTCACAGGCGGGGATCAGGGACCGGGTCACCACCTCAAGGCATGAGCCCAGTCAGGGTGCAGTCATGGTGAAGGCTCTGGAGCCCTGCAGGACAAGGCCCCCAGCCTGTTCCCTGGGCCCCCGGCTCACGAGCTGGCCCAGGGCTGGGTGAGCTGAAGGGCCCCAGGGAGAAAGCCAGGCTCCGCCTCTTACCTCACTCTCCTCCTGATGACCTCCACCCCGCTGACAGCTGGCTGAATGGACTGCTAAAAGTCGCTCCCTGACAGCTGGCTGCCTGTGGGAGGGGCCACTGAGGCGCCAACCAATGAGAGAGCAGGACTACTAACAGTCCGGCAGTAATCGTAAGGCACAGGACAGTCTGGTGCTAAGGGCTGCGTGTGGCCACACTCTATTACATTACTAAATAAACTTCACTTCCTCAAGACAGAGCAGCTGGTATCTCTCTATGGCCACTGTGTCTCCCTGCTCCACAGCAATATATGTCCAGCACTATGTCTTTCTCTTGTTTTAGGAATATATTTGATAGAGATAAGGAATTTTTAGTATTTCTTTTGGGGCTCGCCCATGCAGGCTATGACCCAAATTTTAATTCCATGACTAAGAGAGAGATTTTATCTGTTTACAGGAAGACTTCAAATGGTTTCATTCTAAGACTTAAACCCCAAATCAACAGCACTGATGCTTAGAGTTTAACAGGTAGCCTCAAGTATAAACTGATACAAAAGAAGACAAATGATAGTGTACATTGACGCCTTTTAAGATTCTCAGGCTTTTTTAATAAAAAAAAAAAAAAAACACCCTGGTGGGTAGGTAAACTATGATTTAGAGCTTCTGTCTGATGGGGAAAAACCAAGACGCGGTAAGCACACCTGCCCTTGGAGAAGCCTGATGGAGGTAGGTCCTGGAAGCTCAGTTCTTCTAAAAACCAGTCTAAGAATAACAAATTTAGGACTAGGAGGACCTTTCTGTTCTAGGAGGATCCTTCCAAGAGGCCACACCATCCCGGAAAAAGCAAGGCAGCCCCACTGTGAGGACTCCGTCTGCTCACCGACTCTGAAGTGGGGCAGCTGTGCGAGGTTGTGCTTGGCACAGGGCACTTTCACAAAATCGTCCAGGACGTGCACGGTGTCAAACTCCAGGCCCTTGGCCTTGTGCACGGTGCCCAAGATGTACTCTGCAGCAGAAACACAGCCGACCATCAGCCAGGGGCAGGCAGGGAGAGACAGGAGAGGGGAGAAGTGTATGCTGCCCTGACTGCATCTTCTCGCCTGGGTGCAGCGCCACAGGAGAGGGAACCTCAGTTTGAAAAGAAAGAGGAGGAGGGAGACAGTAAACAGATGAGGGGAATGAGAAACCCACTGCAGGGGTTGGGTACACAGCAGAGTCCGGTCCGGAGCTCACGGCTACTACCTGCCACCCACTTTCTGCACACGAGGGGACAGAAGCCCAGGGGAGGGTGGGGGCTTGCCCAGGGTCACACGGTGGCAGAGCTGGGGCTCAGGAGCCCCTTCTTCCAGCTGGAAGAGCAGAAATAGAAGGGAGCGGGAGGAAGGCAGCCCAGCTCCCCTCGGCTGGTGCGGTCACCCCGGTCAGTGACGTCCACACTGGCAAGAGGCCCAGAGGCCGCCTCTGCCCCACATCCTTACCTGCGAAGTCCAAGTCCTCTATGTGGCACCGCTCTATCCTCGCCACCAGCTCTGGAATGCGGATGTTGTACTTCTCCACGACTGCGATCTTGGCTTCCAGCTCCTTGTCCTCGGCCGCGGTCACGTATCGCTTGAAGCCGCTGAAGCCCTCTTTGTGCGCCCACCTCCTGATGAACCTGTCTTTAATGACGAGGTTTCCTAGAGGGAACATGCATGTGCGTCAGGGAGATACAGCTGCACCCATGCTCGGGGGTGGCAGTTCCACATTCCTAATGGACCACGAGACAAATGAGTGGTCTCAGAGCTGGAGACCTGGGTCCAGGCCCGACGGCACCAACGACCCGCCGTGGGCGCCGGGGTGAGTCAGCACAGTGACCTGTGCATCAAGTTCAGGGTCAAGAGGTCTGCCCTTGAGACCCTCGCTTGTCAGGGATTTGAAACAATGCAGTGATGAAAAAGCAAGCGTGCTATGGAAGTGCTAGAGATGATCACACAGGGCCCAGGTAGAAGTCACCATGTGCGAGGTCCTCAGGCAGATGGAACAGAAAGAGGGTGAGGATGATGGCTGCAGGGCCAGTGTGTGAGAGAGAGATCTAGACTCCCAAGAACAGGGCCTGGGAAGAGCTGTCACTGCCTCTGAGAACAGGTGGCCTCAGGCACCGCGCCGCTGCCAGAAGCAGCACACTGGCTCCTCCAGGGCAGATGACAAGCGACGTAGCGCACCTGTCCACCTCCCGCCCGACACCAGGATGCCTGTGCTTACCACGTGGCCAGGCAGTACTCACGTTTCTTCCGTTCTTCCTCTGGCTGCAGAAGTGTCCAAATATCAATGATTCTGTCCAATCCAAATGATTTAATCCCCTGAAAAAAGTTTGCTGGTGAAATTTTGGGCATCTTTGCATTTTTTGTCTTTGTTACTGTTGTTAACAAGACAAAGTAAAGAGGATGTACAGGTGGGATAGCGAAATGAGCTGGCTTCTTGGAACCGACTCTCAAACTGCACCCAGAGCATAAATGCAACGAGCTTTTGTGTGTGCACACAGGCAAGAAGGGCATGCACTTTTTTTTAAGAGAGCAGGGAAAAAGGTCCGCGGTCCTTGCTGGGCCTTACTTTACAGGACTCGCTGGAGCTGAACAGCCGGGGGGAGCATCTCCCAGCGCAGATGCAGGACAGTCACCCCAACTCCTGCGTGCAGGATAAGTCTGAGCGCATGGGGCACTTTCATCAGCTCTGTGTGTGGGTGAGGTTTCCATGTGAGAGTGGAGGACAGACAGGCACTCCTACCCCAATCAAGTGAATCCGGGCAGGCACCTCTCCCTCTGTGACCCGGACGGCCTCGTCAAACACGTTGGCGTTGGTGCGGGACAGAAGAGCCACCTGCCCCTTCGTGTCACCCCGGATGCCACCTTGAGGGAGAGAGCACAAACTCTGGGGCAGATCCAGGCAACGAGGTAAGCTAATCTGTGTAACAAACACGAGGAACTGCAGCCTTACTCTGATGGTTGCCTCCAACCAATGTCTTCTTTCTCACTCGCTTGCAGACATCCAAGATGGTAGCTCCCACGTAGGCTATCTCCACACCGAACCGGAAACTCTGGGAGAAGAACAGAACAGACGGTGTTAGCACCCACCAAAGAATGAGAACACACTGCTGTCACCAACGAGGTCTGGCCTCTCCAAATCCCGCTGCGCATCCCTGATTCGCCCAACCTTGAGAGGGTCCTTGGAAATTCCCTACTGCACAGCCACTTACATGGAACAGGAGCCTCATAGGCAGACATCACTATTCTAAGTTTTCAAAACAGCATTTTCTATCTTGAAACCTGAGACTGACCTATCTGTCTTTACCTCTTGCCCCTGAATCCAAACTCTGACAATCTTTTCACCACATTTTCTACACTATCTTATCACTGCTCCCAGCATTAACTCAGAAACCCCCGCCTCCTGTCTCACCTGCCTGGCCTCCAACTCCCTCCCTTGCCCCTTCTCTCTGCCAGATGAGTCCTCCGCCACACACTTTCATAAAGCCCTGTGCCTCGCCACAAACAGGAAGAGCAACCCATGAAGAAAGAGGTGGGGTGTGGACTCTCAGGACCCTCTCAGCCCCTTTGTTCCCTGAAACCAGCAGCAGACTTTCCTTTTAAGCAAATCCCTCATTCTTTCCAAACACCACCTAAAGCAGCAGCATAGATCACATAAATTACACACAGAAGATCAAGGCCCCGCCCCGTGAGGCTCCTTCAACACCAATGTGAAGCCACTGCCCCACTGAGGAAGGCACGGCTTCTGCAATGCTTGGCCACAGATGACATGAAAGTGGATATTATGACACACAGCATTACCCATAGCTACTCCTTACTGCACCGAGCACAGTGTTTCTCGGGAAAAAAAAAATAAATAAAACCACTGCTCTACTTAACAAGCCGTGAGAAAGATCACCAAGTCCTGAGCATTTCCTGCCTTCTCCCCGTCCCCGCCCACTGCATGTGGCAAAACAATTTCCTACCCTTCGAAGCAGCACCCAATGCACTAATTCCTTGACCTCTGCAGCTGGAAAGTCAGTGCTTTTGCCCAAACTCATGGTGTTTACCACCTTTTCCCACCCATTTATAACTTGAGGTAAAGAAGTACTACATATTTGGGTGACCAGCAAGAACACAGTGGAAGGAGAGTGAGATTTTCAACAAGCAGTACTCTGCTGTTACAGAACTATTCTAAGTGGTGCTTCTTCAGAGTTGATCAGTTGTGTCCGACTCTTTGCGACCCCATGGAATGCATACACCAGGCTTCCCTGTCCTTCACCGTCTCCCGGAGTTTGCTCAAACTCATGTCCATTGAGTTGGTGATACCTTCTAACCAACCATCTCGTCTTCTGTCATCCCCTTCTCCTCCCACCTTCAATCTTTCCCAACATCAGGGTCTTTTCCAGTGAGTCAGCTCTTCCCACCAGGTAGCCAAAGTATTGGAGTTTCAGCTTCAGCATCAGTCCTTCCAATGAATATTCAGGGCTGATTTCCTTTAGGATGGACTTGTTTGATCTCCTCGTGGTCCAAGAGACTCTCAAGAGTCATCTCGAATACCACAGTTCAAAAGCATCAATTCTTCGGCACTCAGCTTCTTTATGGTTGAACTCTTCACATCCATACATGACTACTGGAAAAACCACAGCTTTGACTAGATGGACCTTTGCCAGCAAAGTAATGTTTCTGCTTTTTAACATGCTGTCTAGGTTGGTCATAGCTTTTCTTCCAAAGAGCAAGTGCCTTTTAATTTCATGGTTGCAGTCGCCATTTGCAGTGATTCTGGAGCCAAAAAATAAAGCCTGTCATTGTTTCCCCATTTAGTTGCCATGAAGTGATGGGATCTGATGTGATGATCTTTGTTTTTTGAATGCTAAATTTTAAGCCAGCTTTTTCACTCTCCTCTCTCATTTTCATCAAGGGACTCTTTAGTTCTTTGCTTTCTGCCACAAGGGTGATATCATCTGCATATCTGAGGTTATTGATATTTCTCCCAGCAATCTTAGCTTGTGTTTCATCCAGCCCAGCATTTTTCATAATGTGCACAGCATGTAAGTTAAGTAAGTAGGGTGACAATATACAGCATTGATGTACTCCTTTCCTGATTTGGAACCAGTTTGTTTTTCCATGTCTGGTTCTAATTTTTGCTTCTTGACCTGCATAAAGGTTTCACAGGATGCAGGTCAGGTGGTCTGGTACTCCCATCTCTTTCAGAATTTTCCACACAAATTTATTGTGATTCACACAGTCAAAGGCTTTAGCATAGTCAAGAAGCAGAAGCAGATGTTTTTCTGTAATTCTCTTGCTTTTTCTATGATCCAACAATCATAGGATGTTGGCAATTTGATCTCTGGTTCCTCTGCCTTTTCTAAATCCAGCTTAAACATCTGGAAGTTCTCGGCTCACATACTGTTGAAGCCTAGTTTGCAGGATTTTGAACATTCCTTTGCTAGCATGAGAAATGAGTGCAACTGTGCAAAATTTTCCAAATTTGCTGGCATACCGAGTGCAGCACTTTCACAGCATTATCTTTTAGGATTTGAAATAGCTCAGCTGGAATTCCATCACCTCCACTAGTTGTTTGCAGTGATGCTTCCTAAGGCCCACTTGACTTCGCACTCCATGAGGTCTGGCTCTAGGTGAGTGATCACACCATCACGGTTACATGGGTCATTAAGATCTTTCTTGTATAGTTCTGTGTACTCTTGCTCTTCTTAATCTCTTCTGCTTCTGTTAGGTCCATACCATTTCTGTCCTTTATTGTACTCATCTTTGTAAGAAATGATCCCTCTTTATTGCCAATTTTCTTGAAGAGATCTCTAGTCTTTCCCATTCCATTGTTTTCATCTATTTCTTTGCATTGTTCACTTAGGCTTTCTTGTCCCTCCTTGCTATTCTTCAGAACTCTGCATTCAGATGGATATATCTTTTTTCCTTTGCCTTTTGCTTCTCTTCTTTTCTCAGCTATGTGTAAGGCCTCCTCAGACAATCATTTTGCCTTTTTGCATTTGTTTTTCTTAGGGATGGTTTTGATCACCACCTCCTGTACAATGCAATGAACCTCCATCCATAGTTCTTCAGGTACTCTAGCAGATTCAATCCCTTGAATCTATTTGTGACTTCCACTGTATAATTGTAAAGGATTTGATTTAGGTCATACCTGAATGGCCTAGTGGTTTTCCCTACTCTGTTTAAGTCTGAATTTTGCAATATGAGTTCATGATCTGAGCCACAGTCAGTTCCCAGTCTTATTTTTGCTGAGAGCTTCTCCATCTTTGCCTGCAAAGAATACAATCAATCTGATTTTGGTATTGACCATCTGGTCATGTCCATGTGTAGAGTTGTCTCTTATGCTGTTGGGAAGAGGGTGTTAGCTATGACTGGTGCATTCTCCTGGCAAAACTCTGTTCCTCTTTGCCCTGCTTCATTTTGTACTCAAGGCAAACTTTCTGGTACTCCAGGTATCTTTTGACTTCTTACCTTTGCATTACTATCCCCAATGATGAGGCTTCCCTCAAAGTTCGGTTGGTAAAGAATCTGCCTGCAATGCAGGTGACCCGGTTTGATTCCTGAATCGGGAAGATCCGCTAGAGAAGGGATAGCCCACGCCAGTATTCCTGGGCTTCCCTAGTGGCTCAGCTGGTAAAGAATCTGCCTGCAATGCGGGAGACCAAGATTAGATCCCTGGGTTGGGAAGATTCCCTGGAGAAGGGAAAGGCTACCCACTCCAGTATTCTGGCCTGGATAATTCCATGGATTGTATATTCCATGGGGTCACAAAGACTCGGACACGAGTGAGTGACTTTTACTCACCCCTATGATAAAAAGGCGTGTTCTAGAAGGTCTTGTAGGTCTTCACAGAACTGGTCAACTTTAGCTTCTCTGGCATTAGGGGTTGGAGCAGAGACTTGGATTACTGTGATACTGAATGGTTTGCCTTGGAAACGAAGAGAGCTCATTCTGTCGTTTTTCAGACTGTACCCAAGTACTGCATTTCAGACTCTTTTGTTGACCAAGAGGGCTACTCCCTTTCTTTTAAGGGCTTCTTGCCCATGGTAGTAGATATAATGGTCATCTGAATTAAATTTGCCCATTCTGGACCATTTTAGTTCACCGATTCCTAAAATGTCGATGTTTTCTCTTGCCATCTCCTGTTTAACCGCTTCCAATTTACCTTGATTCATGGACCTAATGCTCCAAGTTCCTGTGCATATTGCTCTTTACGGTGTCGGAGTTTACTTCCACCACCAGACACACCAGAAGCTGGGCGCTGTTCCCACTCGGGCTCCGTGTCCGCAGTCCTCCTGGAGCCACTTCTGCGCCCCTCTCCAGCAGCACACCGGGCACCTACCGGCCTGGGGAGCTCATCTTTCGGGGTCCTATCTTTCCACCTTTTCACACTGCTCATGGGGTTCTCCACTCCACCATCTTGATGTTTCCTGTTCTAAGTGAGCCATCCTCAAATTATCAAGATCCACAAGTCCATACTGATACAAACAAATACATGAATGAATAAATAAACTGAAGAGAAGACACAGTATCTCCTTCACAGAAGAATTCCAAACAATCTATGTGGCTATTTCAACTCTTGGTCTTAACTGAGGGCTGCGAGCCGTGACTTCCTTTCGGGGCACACAGTGTGGAAAGGGGAGACGGAGGTGGGGGTGGGGGGTCACTTCACGGTAGAGTCACCTGCCACACCCCAGCTCAGCCATGCCAAGACAACGTCATCAGCTGTAAATCATGTTGATGGTATGGACCCAAGTATCAGTGTAACCACCAGACAAATGTCAGCAGAGGCGCATGTGACAAGACGCCTAGCTGGTGCCCTTCAAGGTCAGCAGGCCCGAGGCAAGCCTGAGGAACCAGAGCACGGGCAGCAGGAGCCTGGAAGACCCGACAATTAAAGGCAGCAGGGTCACCTGAGTGAGATTCTGGAACAGGGAAAGGACATTTGGTAAGAACCAGGGAATCTGAATAAACTGTGGAGTTCAGTTGATAATAATGTGCCCACACTGACTCGTTAACTGTGGCAAACTCATCATCTGAGTACTGGAGGACGCTGAGTGCAGCGTGTTTAAGAACTGTCTGTGCTGTCTTCTCGACTTTTATTCCAAATCTGAAACTAAAAATGTCCATTAAAAAAAAATTCCTCTGCGCTGACGTCATCCTAGATCGCTAGAGCAAACAATAAGAGAAAGGCTGGGGGACAGGGTCACAGACTGGGCTCCCAGGCTCTCCACTGTGAGCAGAACTCACGGTGCGGACGACGTCCGTGTGTGTCGCCACCGCTCATGTTCTCTAACTGGGAGCTTCCCAAAAGCAGTGATTCCCACAGATCTCCGCCTCAGGACTTCCTCGTACTTCAGAAAACTAGCGAGGACCCAGGGAAGCTTGTATTTAGGTGAGTTTTATCTATCCACAATTACCACATTAGTAATTTTAGTTTATTTAAACATTAACAACAATAATCTCGTTACATGATAACACAAAGTACATATAACTGTAGTCTCCCCCCACCCAAAAAAATTTAGAGACAAGAGCGGCACTGCTTTTACATTTTAGCAAATGTCTTTAGTTTCCAGCTTAAGAGAGAAGAGCTGATTCTCGGGGCTCTGTGGGTGTCCAGCCTGGTGTGACGGCTTCACACAGCCGTGTGCTGAAAACAGTGGAGTATTTAAAAGCCTTTCCGGGCAATCAAGGCTCCAGGGGTTGCCGTGCTCCTGCTGGAAACTAGTTTTTCAAAGTCTGGATTTCACTTGAAAACAAGACTTTTTTTTGGCAATGAACATGTGTTAGCTATTCCCCTTGAAGACGTGGCTTGTCGCATTCATTCTTGAGAAAATGCCAAATCCCCAAGTCTGAACAACCACAGTTGGGTCTGTCGACTGTTCATTCAAGTACAAATGGAAGCAGCAGCCGGTGGAGCTCACAACACAGTCACAGAAGTGCCCCTGGTGAGAGAGCAGCTGGCACACAGCAGGGGCAGGAGGATGTCCCTCTACTTCCCACTTCCGCACATGGACTGCTGGAGAGATGGGCTCAGGGTTTGCAGGACAGAAACTTTCTTTCCTCTGTTATCAGGGATGCTCTTAGTGAGCGCCTTGCGTTGAAGAATACAGAGACAACAAGGGCGGGCTGGAGCTGAGGCCATGGCTCACTACCACCTCTGCATCATCAGTGCAAATGTCAACACGGCGCAAAAGGCAAGTGACTATTTTGAAAACCGTTCTGATTCTGCAGACCCCCAAGAACCACGGAGAGCCCCTACTTAGAGGTGTGGATCTGCTGCACACTGTGAGCTCAGACAAAACCTTGCACAGGCAGCACTGGAAAACCGGGGTGGGGAGCCCCACACAGGCTTGTGTGTATATTGTGTGCATGTACGCGCATCTGGGCGCTGGGAAGCAGAGACAGTCTTACCTGTGTGAGATAGAAGACATGCGTGTGAGGGACCGTGAAGAGAGCATTGACGGCGCCGCGGAAGGTGTAGATCTGCTGGTGGGGGTCTCCCACAAAGATCTTCCCACAGGGCTGAGACAGAACGATGTTCATGATGGCTGCAATCCAAAGGGGCAAGTAAGCGCTCTGACACAAGGCCCACTCACACAGCAAAAAGAAACCAAATGGGAGACAGGAAAAGGACAAGAACACCTGCACACTGGATGGCAGGGTATCCTTCCCTGCAGGGTACATGCACACAGTCCAAGGAAACAATTTTCATTCATGTATTTATTTCTGGACATGCTGTGAGGCATGTGAGATCTTAGTTCCCGACTAGGGACTGAATCCGCGTCCCCTAGTGGAAGTACAGTGTCCTAACCATGAACCATCCACAAGTCCCAAAGAAACAAGCTTATAACAGACAAATGGTTTCTAATCCTATGAATGCAGATTATTTTTACTCCTGAATATGTGATTGTGTCTAAGAAATCATAAAGGCAAATATAAAATGACGCCAATTATCCTCTTTAATATAATAACTTGGGGCCTAAAGATGACCTACCAAGTCACACTATTTTCTATCAGCCACTAGGAAAAAAAATACATTGTTCACTCTGAATTGACTACCTTTTCCCTTCAGCATGAGTCTTTGTTCTAATAATGTGATGACCTAGGCTCAGCCAATATTTTAAGAATAACCCAAGCAAATATTTAGAGGAAAATAAGTCTCCTCTGGGTGGAGGTGGGGGCAGAGATGTGGGGGACTGTTGAAAGCTGGAGTCAAAGAGTAAAGGATTTCAAAGTGACTAAGCATCAGACACCCCTCCTCCTACTATAGATAAGAACCACAGACTCACTGCACACACGTCCTCTGACACATGCGTGATGCAGTTTCTATGTGTTTGAGAGTACTGGTGTCCTGAATGCTTTATTACCTGGGGTGCAGTCCTGGGCCTCGTCCACAAAGATGGCGTCAAAAGAGGCCAGCAGGGGCTTGCTAAGCTGCCAGAGTTTCAAGTAGCCTAGAAGGGGCAAAAGAGTCAGAACATGGGATGAGGTGGGTCCACGTGCGGTCAGGGGTCAGGACAGGGCCATGTATACCATCGTGCGTCATATGGTAAGCCTCTTCCTTGCACTCGCCCAGCTTCCGCATGTTGTCCCAAAGCCGGCTTGCTTCGAGGACTCCGTTCTAGAAAGCAAGTGACATGGTGACGCTGAAGTCAGGGCCCAGGAATAAGGGGTTCACGCGCACGTGCAGGGGTCAGAGCAAAGGCTCTATCACATGGTGAGTGGCGCCCCATCCCTGACCTACCCCGGCTGCATGAGGGCCTCATGACATCATCAGGTGCCCAGACGGCAAGCAGCCGGGGGCTGGACCACACCCAGCAGCAGAGCATCTCTCAGGGAGCACAGCATCCAATCAATCAGGAGAGGCTGGATGATTCCTCTAAATTTATAACCCACAATGACTATAATTCATAAGAAGAGTGGCCAGGGACTTCCCTAGCAGTCTGGAGATGAGGGCTCTGTGCTTCCACTACACGGGGCACATGCTAGATCCCTGGTCAGGGAACGAGGATCCCACATGCTGTGCAGTGGGAGTGAGAAAAAAAAGTGGCCAATGATTGAAAAGAATTGATAAAAATTAGAAGAGAGATACTTTATCCTTAGATCCTAGGATGAGCAGACCCCATGCTGAGCTCTGATAACCCTGGCAGGAGCCCTGTCAATGCAGTGCAGGCCAGGCTGAGGATCAGGGCAGAGGACCACACTTCACAGAAGACCCTGGACACCCTGCTGCCACACCGCCCTGTGGCCTCCCTCCGCCTCTGCCTCCTGCCAGCAGCTCTGAAGACACCGAAGGCTGGGACAACCCGACCCAGGTCACGCCCTCATCCTCCCAAGCCTTGACTCCAGGGAGACTGAGCTGCTCACCAGCTTTTCGCTCTGTTCAACCATGACTCGTTGCCCCTGGCTGTTCTTGCACCAGATAGGCACATGGTCGATTGTTAGCTCCTCGTCGGCTGAGGCGAAGAAGTTTTCCAGAGTCTTGCACACGAGCTTGGCCCTGATGAAGCCGCCCTTCCCTTCAGTGAGGACGGAGTTGACCATGAAGGGGGTTAACTTGAAGAGATTCAGTTTCTTTTTCAACTGGTACCTGCAACGCACGTCCCGAGGGCACAGGGTCAGCCTTCCTGGCCACACAGGATTTGTGTTCCCCCGGGCCTCGCCCCCTTCTCTTCAAATGACACCACCAGGTTGTGGGCAGTGGCTCCTTCAGGTGAGGAAACAAGCTGAGGGGCTGAATGAGGTTCTTGTAGGACCAGAAGGAGCTCCTCTAGGCTTTCAGAATTCAGATCTAATAACCGAGGAGACAAAGGGGCTCACAGCAGACACCACTCTTTCATGGTGTGGACCCAACTCCAGGAGGCCCTGGGGGGACTATGAACCTCCCTACAGCCTTCTCATCCCATGGGGCGCGGCTCAGAGGCCCTGGAGCCTGGGTCTAGCACCCCTCAGCCCCATCCTCTCTCCTGGCGCTTCCGAGCAAAACCTGAACTGATCAACCAGGCTGGTGGTGCCTGGAACTTCAGACATGTCATCTGACCTGTGCCTCAACTTCAGAGACATGAGCATGCCTCCCTCAGTTAACAATGTATCTCTGTGGGGTAAAAGTATAAATCACTAAATCTTTCCTTATATTCCTTGCCCGTAAACGGAGATAAGGCACTATGTTTTCCCCTGTCACTGGTGCGCTGACTGCAATGTGAAAGTGGCACTGTGATGCTCACTTGCGCCCGATGTGACCATAGGCCATGGAGTGGAAGGTCTTGCAGATGACGTTGCTGGGGAAGACGAGCTCCGCCTGCTTGGCGATACTCTTGTTGAAAGTCACGTATAGAAACCTGCTCTGAGACCACTTCTCAGCGTACTTGACCAGTGTGGAGGTCTTCCCGGTGCCTGGAGACGCCAAGAGGAACGGAGGTCACCCTCTGACCAGGAAGAACTGCTCCAACGGCACTGTAATCAGAATCTTCCCATGCTTATCTTGCCACCGGCCCGGGACCCGACAGTGGCAAGTTCTCCAGTACAGATGAGAACTAAAAGCCATGCAGTGAAGGGATTAGCAGAGTTGAGAAAGAGCCACTGGGTTGGGGTCGCAGCCCCAGCTGCTCCAGCGAGGGGCCCACTGACTTCCTTGAGCTTCAGTCTGCTCCTCAACCGTGTGCACGGAACACACAGGGAGAAAAAGCAGTACGAGGAAGGGTCAGGCAAAAAGTGACCAGCTAGCACAATTAGCTGACCGAGGCAGAACACTGCACCACACCTCTGGGGATGCAGGTTAGAATTAGAAGGTAGAAGCTCTTCTAGGTTCACCCTACAGAAAGCCAGAACTCCTGACATTGTCTGAACAAGACAGCCACCCGTGTATGAGCAGACATGATGACACATAACAGGCTGGATCAGTCCCACAAACTATGGGCCATCTGCCCCCAGGAACTCCAGGGTGGACACTCCCTGGAGTGGTAAGAAAACACAATTATTCCTTGACAACTGTTTTTTAGATGATTTAATTGCAGAAGCGGAGTAACAGATAATGGTAAGATATTTCAGCAGGTAGAGGGAAGGGGCAGGCATCGATGAGAGGCCTTCAGGAACGGCAGCCCCTTACCTGCAAACGCCATTATTTTCACCACCTGGAGAGGCTCCATCTTATGGCTTAGGATCAGCTGCTGTTCATGTGTCAGCTGGATGGTTGTTTTCTTTCTAATCATTACAGAAGAGAAATTAGGAAAAGCGCAAGGAACTGAAAAGATCGGGTGACAGACTACCAAAACCCAAACAGGAAACCAAATGGAATAAGTAAAATTTAATGAGAAAAAAAAAAGAAGGGACTTTCCTGGTGGCGCAGTGGATAAGAATCTAACTGCCAATGCAGAAAACACAAGTTCACTCCCTGGTCCCGGAAGATCCCACATGCCATGGAGCAACTAAACCTATGAGCCACAACTATTAAGCCTGCGCTCTAGAGCTGCAAGTAACAACTACTGAGTCTAAGTGCCTAGAGCCCGTGGTTCCACAACAAGAGAAGTCAGCACAATGAGAAGCCTGCACATCGTAACTAAAGAGTAGATCCTGCTCACTGCAACTAGAGAAAAGCCTGTGCAGCAGTGAAGACCCAACACAGCCAAAAATTTTAAACATAAAATTATTTTAAAAAAAGAATGCTCTCTCCTTTAAGAAAAAGAGAAAAAGGAGAGGGTGGTCCTTTAGAGTGATAAAAACGTTCTAAAACTAGATTATGATGTCAGCTGAACACTCAGTAAATCTACTAAAAATTACTGAATTATACAATTAAAATGGGTGATTTTTATGTAATGTAAACTATAACTCAATAAAGTCCTTAAGAGGACAACACACCACAACACGTCTACAGATGGACGTACCCCGGCCAGACGGACGGTTCCTCTTTGTCTCCTGAGGCCTGAGTACAGGAATTCTCCTGAAGATACAGGCAATAGAAAATGTTGTAGTGAATCCTAACAGGAAGAAAAGAGATTAGAGATTTTCAAATTCAGTCACAACCTGTATCTTATTTTTCCTCAGACTCCTAACCGTTGCTAAAAAGAAAACATGTACCATTATTTTACCAAAAAAAAAAAAAGAGAGAGAGAGAGAGAGAGAAGCAAAGGGCTTAAATATACCAAGAGCTGAGGTGTATTCAGCTGCACTGTTGGAGGTAAGTAGCAGTGCAGGTAAATCCCTGGAGAGCACGTTCTGGGAGAGAGGCCTGGCTGCAGGGGCCAGAGGAGAGACTGGCACGTGCCCTCTGGGGAACAGGACGCAGCCGCGAGCGTGCACGCGGCCCCGGGACGGTGCGAGACCGAACGGCGCCTCCTGTCCCCGGAGCGCGCTCCGGCCTCTCGGAGAAGCCGGGGCATGGGGCCCGCCCGGGGCCCATTACCGGTTGCTGATGCTGATCCCCTTCTCCCGCATGGCGTAGAGCAGCACAGCGATGCAGTACAGGGTCTCGGTGACGTCTGGCACCGTCACGGTGGAGCTGGGCCGCCGCAGGCAGAAGAGCAGCTGCTGGATGTCGCTGACGCTGCTGGACAGGAGGACGATGGCCGCCACCAAGGCCCACACGTTGACGCCCTGAGAAGGGAGGCGGAGAGGGTGAGAGAAGAGACCCGAAACATAGTCGGTGAGAAGCACACGGGACGACAATGAGGAAAGTCAGGCTCAGGGTGCATGTGTCTCCTACAGACCCTCTGCAAGGAGGCCAACTTCCCAAAGGACACTTGGGAAACAACGGGAACGTCTCCTCTTACCCTGGATTCTTTCCTTCTCGTCACTTTTGGATCTGACTTCTTTTATTAGGGACTTTATAAATGTTATAAATAACATGTTATAAATAAGACCCTGCACGGAGGTTATCCACACCCTCCCCACTCAGGTCAGTGTGAGCTCTCAGGTCCAGACACTCAAGTCCACAAGCTCACTTATGTGCCAAAAAGGGCAGGTAAAAAGAAAACAGCAGTCTTTACAGAGAAATCAAGGCTGACAATTCAATGGCATGAAAATGTTAATTTACTACTGGCCTTCCCTGGTGGCTCAGTGGTAAGGAATCCACTTGCCAATGCAGGAGACACGGGTCTGATCCCTGATCCAGAAAGATCCCATATGCCGCGGAGCAGCTAAGCCTGTGTGCCTCAATTGCTGAGCCTCTGCTCTGGAGCCTGTGAGCAGCAACTATTTAAGCCCACTCGCCAGAGAGCCTGTGTGCCACAAGAGAAGTCACTGGAATGAGAGGGCTGAGCATCACAACTGGAGAGTAGTCCCCGCTTGCTGCAACTAAAGAAAAGCCCGTCAGTAATGAAGACCCAGCACAGCCTAAAAAAATAAAATTTTAAAAAAGAAATGCTAGTTTACTACTTACTTTACATTACGATTATTTAATAACTTATTAATGGAACTTCCCTGGTGGTCCAGTGGCTAAGACTCTGCACTCCCAATGGCAGAGGCCTGGGGTTGGTTCCTGATCAGGGAACCAGATCGTCATGACACAGCTAAGAGTTCACAAACCACAACTAAAGATCCCACATATTGCAACTAAGACCCCGTGCAGCCAAATAAATTTAGAAAGCCTTTAAAAAAAAGATAAGTAGACTTTTAAAAAACATTTATTAAATACTAAGTTTAATAAATAGCAAATAAATTATTGCAAGTGTATGATTAGGGACACAGTATGCTCCATTTATTAATGTCTGAGAAAACATTCACTAACATGGAAATATAAAAAAGAGTCAGATAACCACTATTCTTAACTCCTTGCAAGTCTCCCTGTTAAAAATACATCCACAAAAGGAAAGTTCTGCACATTTCTCACTATAACTGTCTTGTGAAACAAACCTCACTCCACTATCGATAGCCACTTCACTAAAGGCAGAGAAATGCACAGGGCTAGATTTCCAACCCTCCACTGGTGCAGAATGAGGCTAGGGTTGCACGCGGTTTCCAAGAGAACATTTAAGAAGAACACTTGATCTAGATGACAATTCCAGAAGATGGATTCAGGACACTCAGGACTATTCCCAGCATCTCATTAACTCACCATATGTCAGTACAAAGCCCATCATTTCTCCGGGCTTCCCTTGTGGCTCAGCTGGTAAAGAATCCAACTGCAATGCATGAGATCTGGGTTCAATCCCTAGGTTGGGAAGACGCCCTGGAGAAGGGAAAGGCTACTCCAATACTCTGGCCTGGAGAATTCCATGGACTGTGTAGTCCATGGGGTCGCAAAGAGTCGGACCCGACTGAGCAACTTTCACTTTCAGAAAACAACAAGTTGTCACCAATACAATGGGCTGGCTTATAAAGAAACTCTTACAAAGTGTTTGGAGGCTAGGTGACCATCCTCTGTTGAAACTGCTCAACAGAACAGAAAACTGGATGAAATGCTTTTAAAAATTCCTTCCAAATTAAATAATCTGTGGCCATTTATTTCTCTATGGAACCAATGACAAAGATTA
This sequence comes from Odocoileus virginianus, assembly GCF_023699985.2. Taxonomy (NCBI): domain Eukaryota; kingdom Metazoa; phylum Chordata; class Mammalia; order Artiodactyla; family Cervidae; genus Odocoileus; species Odocoileus virginianus. The sequence continues at coordinate 9,585,689 of NC_069682.1, read as the reverse complement.
GAGATTTACGGAAAAAATTTAAAATAAATCTAAAACAACCTTCAGCCACACCTGACCACCAAGACATTTTCTTCCAAAGAGGAAAGGCGACGCCTCCCCAGCCCTCCCCACAGCCTCTTCACGTACAGCAGGGGCAGCATAGAGGTCAGGGAGGTGTTGGCGCACGCAGGCCTCTGCCTCGGGGAGGAGGAGGTGATCCCTCAGACTCCACAACGCCTGTCCAGGGTCCACACTCGGGGAGCACTTCGTGGTGGCTGTGTAGCTGTTAAGACATTCACAGCAGTGTCCGTGGGAAAATGATCCATTAAGTGCTGATCTCTCAGAAAGGATTTCAGAAACCACTTCCTCCCACAGGACGGTGACTTACCGGATGAGGTTCAGCACGCACAGGTCCGACTCCTTCTCTATGCCGTAGCTCGACAGGATGCCATCCACCTTGCTGACGGCTTGCTCTTCATTCATCAGGTATCGGTGATACAGCTTTTTCCAAGGAATGAACTAGATAGTTTAAGAAATCCAAAACGACATGCAGGCAATGGCTGTTAGAGAGCAGACCAGGCTACAGACATTGCTTAGAAAACAACTATAGCTCACAGCTCAAAAGCTGGACAAAAGGGCAGAAACATTACACAAATTCTAGTTGAAAACGAGGAGAAGGTGAGTCTCAGTTTCTTGGTTCCAACACCAACTTGTTACAGAATCTGGGGAGAGCTAGAGCTTCAGCTTTCCTGTCTGAAACAGAGTCTAGTGCCTGTGGAGAGACTAATGACTCAGTTTCATCTAGGACTAAACAACATGAGAGCTGCAGCTGTACTAATATTAAACAGACTTTCAGTCAAAAATTTTAGAACAAAGAAGATTATATGAGGATAAAAGGGTCAATTCACCAAAGAGATATAGTAATTATAAATACATATGTACCAAATATCAAAGTCCTAAATCTAGGAAGCACATATGGACAGAGCTAAAGAGAGAAACAGACAACAGGAGACTTTGATGCTCCACTTTCAAGAATGGATAGCACAAACACCACTAGTCCAATTGAACCTAACTGACACATAAAGAACAGTCCACCCAGCAACAGACACAATCTTCTCAAGTACACATAGAACATTTTCCAGGATAGGTCATGTATGAGGCCAGGAAATAAGTCTTAATCCATTTTAAAAGACTGAAATTATAGAAGGCATGTTTTTCAGTCAGTACAGCCTAAAACTAGAAATTAGTAGCAGAAAGAAAACTGGAAAACCCACAAATATGAGAAAATTAAACAACACATTTTTAAAGCAACCAATGGGTCAAAAAGGAAATCACAAAGAAATTAGAAAACACTCTAAGACAAATAAAAACACAGGTACCAAAATGTATGGGATGAAATGCCAGCAATGCTGAGTTAAGTTTATAGCTATAAAAATTACATTAAAAAAGAAAGATCACAAATCAACAACCTAAATTTACACCTAAACAAACTAAATCCAAAACTAGCAGAAGGAAGGAAATACAAGAGACTATAGAGGAGAAATAAATGAAATAAAGATTAGAAAAATAGCGGGGGGGAATCAATAAAACTAATAAGAGTTTTTTTAAAAAGATCAACAAAATTGACAACCATAAGATACATTATGGAAAAAAGGGAAGATTTAAATAACCAAAATCAGAAATGAAGGAGGAATGTTACAACTGATGTCACAGAAATAAGAAGGGCTATAAGAGTACTTCAAATAATTGCAGGTCAGCCAACCAGATACTCTAGAAGAAATGAATAAATCCCTAGGAACACACAACCTACCAAGACCGAATTATGGAGAAACAGAAACCCTTAACAGATCAATAATGAGCCCTCCAGGCTCCTCCATCCATGGGATTTTCCAGGCAAGAATACTGGACTGCATTGCCATTTCCTGGTCCAGGGGAATCTTCCCGACCCAGGGATTGAACCTGGGTCTCCTGCATTGCAGACCAGCTTTTTACCATCTGAGCCACCAGGGAAGCCCAATGAGTAAGGAGACTGGATCAGTAATCAAGTCTCCCAAAAAGGAAGCATCCAGGACCAGATTGCTTCACTGAAAAATTCTACTGAACATTTAAAGAAGTAGTATCAATCCCCCTCAAATTCTTCAAAATAACTGAAGAGGAGGAAGCACTCCAGACTTATTCTGAGGCCAGCATAGCTTTATACCAAAGGTAGACAAAGATACCACAAGAAATAAAAAGAAAATGAGAGCTGTGACAAGGTCCCTGAAAGTAACACCATCATGTCACTGCTGGTGATGATAAAAAGAGCATTGTTCTAACATTTCAAGACATAAGAATAAGCTGGGATATCTTCCCAAAATCTTCTCAAGCAGAATGGCAGGAACCCTCACTTATCCCCATTTCCCACCAGAGACCTTAATCAAGTGCCCAGAAATACTAACCCCCAAAAAAGTTCACAACTAAAAACAGATATTTGTCTGAAAGTAGGAGACAAGACCCCCAAGCAAAATATGGAGCAAGAGCGATGAGAAATTTCCTCCAAAATCCTTTGGGCTTGGAAGAGAAATGTACTAACTCTTAACATATCCATCTTGCCCTCCATCTCCAAGGTTTTCAACTTCTCACTCGGTAAAGAATCTGCCTGCAATGCGGGAGACCTGGGTTTGATCCCTGGGTTGGGAAGATCCCTTGGAAGAGAGCATGGCAACCCACTCCAGTATCCTTGCCTGGAGAATCCCATGGACAGAGGATCCTGGTGGGTATAGTCCATGGGGTCAAAAAGAGCTGGACGCAACTGAGTGACTAAGTACACACATTTGAAGAATGGGTTAAACTCTCTACCTCTGGCTTATTCCCAACGGCTGGTCTAAAGGACACACTAGCTAAGCAGAACATTCTCCTAGCCCTCAGCCTTCCTGGAGACCTGAACCTGGGAGGTCTAATGACACAACAAAGGGAAGCACAGGCTGTGGGCTAACGGTACCAGAAAATCCTTTCTGAGAGCATGGGTTGCCCCTGTGTCATTCTCAGAGGGTATTCCTGTGACAACATGAAACACTCATTTAGCAATCACCTCCTATTAATATATGTAAACTATTGTGAGACACAGTGGAACACAGAGTGGAGAATGCACAAACAGGACAATGAGCCCTCCAGCAATGCTCTAATGTTAAATGGAGGAGGAAGGCTCTCTAAGATCATAGCAGAACATCACAGGCTTGAACAGAGGTATAAATCGCTATAATAGTGTAAGGAAGAGACAGAGAGAGGGTGACTTCCGAGGGATGGAAGAGAAAAGAGGAGTTACTTGGAGTGCAGCCTGGAAGAGGTGAGATGTCAACAGAGATATGAGGGACTCTTTGGGCTGCTCGGCTGTGGGGTACAGATTAGATCAACACAAGGGAAGTACCACACAGTCCACAGCTGGGAGCAGCACACCATGTGCTGTGGACAGAATACCAGGGTGGACTGGAGAAAAGTCAGCGGTGAGCCTGGAATAAATAATAAGGTGGGACACACACGGACGGTCTCAGGTGCCTCCAGGGGTTGGGATTTGATTCTAGAGGACAACGGACACTAACATTTCTGAAGAAACGCCACCGTCAGGAGGACGCGTTAAGCGAGGCGAGTCCGTGAAGACTTAGAGCAAACATCAGAGAACGAAGAGCACGTTCCATACCAGCGGGTCACGGATGACCTCCCTCCAGAGGTGGCACACCAAGCTCAGGCTCCAGTAGAGGTCTTCCATGGGCAGGAAAGCAAAGATGTGCCTCAGGACCTCGCTGGGCAGGCTGCAGATGTGGCTCGGGGGCTCCTGGCTGGGCAAGGTCCCAAGGAGCCCGTAGTGAGAGTCGGGCACGGGGTCCAGGCCAATGTCCTCCACCTCCTGGCTGGGTTCTTCAGGCTGCATGCTGAGCTGCCCCACCCCGACCTCTGCTTCCGGCCTGGCTTCCCTGGGCTGTATGCACGATGGGGACGAGTGACGCCATGGGGTCTTCTTGGACACCCCATCCCACGGACTGGTCCCTGGGGCTGGATTCCTCTCGTCCTCTAAAGACCGAGACCGCTTCCTTGCAGGCAAAGCGGACCCTGACGAGTGCAGCCTGGCTTCTCCGTCTCCCCCCGGAGGCAGGGCACAGGGGCTTCCTGCCGCGAAGATCATTTCATCCTCTGAGTCCTTAGAGCTGTCCTGGCCCACAGAATTGCTTTTGGCCATGTCATTGGTGCACCGCTGCTGGCCAGCGAGGAAGAAGTCAAGGCTGTATCTCAGGCATCCTCGACCTAGACAGAGAACCCACAAAGAACACACGAGAAATGAGGAATGACTGATGACCCTTCGCTGACCTGAATGAGACAAACTAATTTTCAATTATCTATTTTAATACGGGAAAGAGACAAGGATGTATTTATTGGTCTACTGATTACACATAAAGCTTAATACAAGAAATATCTATATCAGGTTCTATCATATGGTCAGACTATTGCAACAGGACTGTAAGATCACAGTAACAACATTTACAAATGCTAAGATACTCAAAGGCCACATACACTATAGATTCTGAAACGCAAGGTATTTGGGGGAAGACATACCCCTGGTTCCTCTTTTGGTTCTGGGTCTAGGATAGAGACCATGGTTCGGATCTCTGCTTGTCCATATTTGACCAAAGGACTGGGATGCAGCCAAGTGACTCTGAGCGAGATGTTGGCACTCAATGGCTGTAAGATGCTTCCGCTTAAATGGTCTCACTGTTTTGTACCAAAGGGCAGAAGAAATGGGACTCTTGTTAGTTGTCACAAATTCTACAAGCTAGTCAGCAAATTAAACTTAGTTTTTAGGAATACAGGGACTGTGGACCACCTGAGCCAGCCCTTTCCATCTTCTCTACTTTCCCATCAATTTTCAGTCATCTCATAGTTTCTTAGCAGCTCTTCCTCTAGAATCCTAAAATAACCTTCTTTTTCACCTATCATGCTTTCTAGAAGCCCTGATCATGAAATGCTCATCTGAGAAGTGGCCATTATTGCCCAAATGGAGATCTGTCATCTTTTGCCGACTTCACTCAGGCCCTTTATATTCCCACATTAACCATAAATAATTAAGAGCTGGCTGTAGCTTTTTAAAAATAAACTCACACATTTATCCCCTGAATATACCAGCTTCCCCAAATCGCAGAAGCAGAAGGCACTAAGGAGACAGTCACTGTAGGTTCCCCAAGGAGCAGCTCACCCTTGTGCACCTCCGCCCACCCCCGGGTGCACCCCCGACCCCCCGAGCACCTCAACGCTCGGCACTAGTTTAAGAGGATGGCAGCAAGGCCCCCAAGAGAAAAAGACTGTTGAGACCACTCTTCAGCATCTTCATGGGAGGAAGTTTCATATTCCCCCTCAGCAACACAGCAGCAACTGTGCCCAGATTTCTCTCTTAGGAGTACTGACATATTTATATGAGGCATTTTCTGCCAGGTAATTCTTTTCCATATTTAGCTGATGCTCTTCCTGTTTCTGCATATTATTGCATTTATGATCTAACCCCTCCAATGTCATTAAATACAATAGCTACACTACTGTAAAACAAAAGTTACATTAAAAAAAAAAAAGGTGAGAGAGAGGAAAAGAACACATGCAAGAGAATTAAAGTGACCCTTTACAGATGGCCAACAGAAATCACTTCCTGCCAGTACCACACTTTCACAGGTCCTAAAAATATTCTAGAGTAAACTGTAATATCATGTTAGAATTTCACTCAACATTTCCTGTAACCCTGAAAATATCTAAAACCAAGGCACTAATATGTGTATCTGGTATAATTTATATTATTAATCAATAACCCACCCCCCTCAGTCCATAGCTTCTTCAGAAACGATGCTTCAAAATTTCAATTTATTTTTTGAAGGTTTAACAGAAGTTTTTAAAAAACTTCATGGATATTTCAAGACTTTTAGAAAATTATTTCTCCACACAAAAACAGCTCTACAAGGCCCTCTGAGTATGCTAGAGAGACTTTTTAACTGCCTGAATTCAGAGTTAAAATGCCGCTGGAGGACCCCAGTCACTTAGCTTCTTGAAGGCTCAGGAGCGCTATAATGATTAAATGAGAAAACACACCCCAAAAGATTTGTCAAACTATAAAGCCCGACACAAATTTACCCATCTGCTTATTCTCTTGAACAAAGCTTAGATGTGATTGCATAAAACATTGAAATAACTCTCAAATTATAAAGACAGTACCTAATGGCAAGACATGAAGTATGTCAGCAGTCCAGTTACAGCCTGTTCTGTATTACTGAAAACACCTTCTACAAATCCAAGTCATATGTTTTAATCTCTATTATGATCAGAAAATATCCCTTCCACTGTAATGGTTTTATAAATTTCATTATTTTGTTGTGGAACATATTCCTCTACACTAAAAACCAAGTCTTATTCATACTCACAGGGGAAAGGGAAAAAAAGTTCAGTTATTCTATAATAAAAAAATAAAGAATAAATTTAAAGTTTTCTATATTGAAAAAAAATAAGCTTAAAGTCTGATTATTCTCTTTTAAAAAGTAAGACATGAAAGTTTACCTCTCCTGCTCAGAATCTTTCATGTCACTAAGCTGATCAACCACAGATCAACACTAACATGACCCGTGGCTGGATGAATCTGAGGCTACGGGACTCGGAGGTCCCTGTCCATAGGGTAGACTCTTAGGGACCTGAGCTCTCTGGAATTCTGGTGCCATGGAGGGTCCTGGAAGGAATCCCCTGCAGGTACCTTGGGAAGACTACACTGACGAACCCTGGCCCCTAGTTCAGGTGCTCCAAACTCACTCAGTTCAACTACAGGAGCAGCTGCAGAATTCCAGCCAATAAACCCACCAACCCTTTAGATCCCAGATATGTGACTCATCTCGGCTTTCTCCTCCAACATGCCCAACTGTTTCAGAGCTGGCAAATCCAATGTCCAGAATTAGAACTGGAGACAGCTGAGGAAAGCTACCAATAGTCGGGAGAATGTCTTATTTAAAGAAGGTGAAGGTCTATAGGTAAACTGGCCTGGAGAGAAAGTTTTCAAAGATAAAATCAAAAAGGAGTAAGATTACCAACGTCAATCCCTCAAATTCACATGACCCAGGGCCTTGGTGCCAGCACAGACCTGCATGAGTATTCTGCTTCCAGCCTTCGGGTACAGCCCAGAGCATTCCTGCATGAAGCCATCACTGGCGCAGAGGTGCCCAGGCGGGGCTGTCTGGCCTCTAGGCAGCAGCAGTGCTGCCTGCCCTGTCCATCTGGAATGGTCCCCATGGCCCTGACCGTGCACCTGGGAGGCAGAGGTGGCGCTTTCACTGCTGACTTCCTTCTCTGACTTCAGTGAGAGATCAGAAACCAAGACCGTTTTTCCTGCTTCTCGGGTCTCTGTGCTTCACTGTGTGGGAGCCAGGGCCCCTGCCACCGTCTTGGGAGTTAGCAAGGCGTCTAAGTCAGAGGCCGTGTGATGCGCTCAGATCTGGAGCGGGGAGGCCTCCTCCACGCGATCACTCACAGTCGACTCACAACGAGGATCCTGAGGAGCTGACACTCGGAGTTCACACCACAATCACGCGGTCCCAACCAGACAGATGGAAGCACCTAGCGATACCCACAGGGAGGCTGACACAGCCCATCAGCTCAGAATTACACGTGGACCATGCCATGATGAGCTTCTTAAAAGATGCTATGTTTTAACAGCATCAGTGTTCTTGTGAAATTATTTAAAATTACTATAGTAAAATTCTAACCAGCTTCTAGCCTTGTTAATATATTTTTAAATCAGCAGCTTAAACCTAACTTTATCAAAATAAGGATGCTCAAATGCTACCCCTTCCTCCCCTGGGTCCCCAGACCTCGTGAGGTCCCCTCCTCCAAACAGCAGGTGTTCTCTGCAAGGCTCTCCAAGGGCACTTACTAGAAGATGCTCGTGATTCTTCAGGAAGCAGCTAAAGTGCACCGTGATGAACGTGCACTGTTAAGAGGGATGGAAGGACATGACACTTGCTGGTGGGCTTTCCAAACTCTGCGAGGCCCCAGAAGGGTCCAGCAGAATCTTCTCTAGGCGGCAGTGGGCACTTATGCCTCTAGAGCTGACCACAGTGTCATATCCCTTATGTCATGACAGAAAACCACTGGGAAAACAGGAAAACCATTTCTCAAACAAGATTTTGCCCATCCCATGCTGCTTTTCCTGTGATGGCTCTCTTACAGTGAGACGCCTCATAGATCCTCCATTGCTGAGGCCCTATTTCTAGGGTCACCCCCACCACCACCCCACCCTGCTTGGCAGACCACTGGCACTGCAGGTGTGGGTCCCAGTCCTTGTGTCTGACTCCCAAGTGGTGAGTACCTGGAGCCCTCTGCCAATCACCGTATTCTTCACCCTGATGACTGTCATCACCCCACGGCCCCCTCAGGTCAAGCGCACAGCGGAAGACTAGATTCTCCTCAGCCCTCTGGAATGATCATTACTATACTGATCATCACTAAACCTGTACAAGACACCCCCAGCCCTGAGAAGGCAGGGAACACGCCCCCTCGACTTCATCCTCAAAGCACTCAGCTTGACACTCTGCAAATCTGAGCTACTCCAACGCTGACTGAACAAGAAGTGCATGCTCAGATGCCTCAATTCTGCTGGAATCTGCCTGGCTTCATTTTCTCATCTTCCCAATTGCAAGACATTTTATAAGACAAGTTGCCCAAAGCGGAACAGGGTGCTCCCCGTTTCGCGGTGAAGATGGCCCGTCCCCTCCCTCCTCGGCACTCGGCTGGTCCACGCCTCCCCGTTGTGCCGGGAGCTGGGGCCCCAGGGAACATGCGTGGAGGAATGTGCACCTCTCCCAAGCCCGGCCCGTAAAGCCTATCCTGCCCCTTCCTCCGCGCTCTAGTCCCGTCCAGGGAACAGGAAGGTGACCCCAGGGAAACCTGGAGGCCACACATTCAAAAAGGAAGACCCTCCAACAGCCTGGGTCCTTGGATTACTGCTTTAAAGAGCACCAGTACTTACCGGTGGCTCAGTTGGTAAAGAATCTGCCTACAATGCACAAGACCTAAGCTCGATCCCTGGGTTGGGAAGATTCCCTGGAGAAGGAAATGGCAACCCACTCCAGTACTCTTGCCTGGGAAATCCCACAGACAGAGAAGCCTAGTGGACTACAGGCCATGGGGTTGCAAAGAGTCAGATTTGACTTAGGGACTAAACCACCAGAGTCCACCCCCACAACACTCACACACACACACACACCCCCTACAGTCACCTGAAACTGCTACAGGACAGAGAAACAAGCTGGAGTCCTGAGGTCACTGTGTGTTTGGATCTGTTTGTTATTGAGGTCATGCCCACCCTAACCATTCCAGGGTCACCTGAAATTGACACCAAGTCACTTTTTTGCATTCCTAACCTTCATTAATCAGAATTTATATCAAACAGGCCTCCAAGATGTGCAGGTTACAGACCTAAATGGACATGCTGAAGATAATAAGTGCCTACAACTCCTGGAGAAAAAGATTATTAAATAAAAATGTGAAAAAGGAAAATCAAGGTAACTCTCTGGCACAGGGGCCTGATGAGAGCGACAGCTCCTAACAAGAGGTGCACTGGGAGGTTTCACCAATCAAGAGAAACCCAACCTCATCCCGTTCGCTGCCACAAGCCTCTTGCCCTTCTCAGAGAGGCTCCGTGCAGGTCGAGTAGACACCCTCTTGTTTCTGGCGAGACAGAGGAGGTGCGCTGCGGCAGGCCCGTTGTTACCAGGAGTTGTGTACTTCACAGGTCAAATGGGCCCTGGGAGATCTAAAAGCCCAATCTCAGCAGCGTGGATGGTGGTGGTCCCCAACCTCAGTAAGACAGAAAGTATTCATTCAACGCGGGCAAGGCTGTGCAGCAGTGAAGCCACCCTGTATGTGTCTGAGACATGTGCGACGATGACCTGAACAACTATGTATTTAACACGAGTTGTCCACATACAGACTGGTGTTATTACTATAATATGTTTAACACGTTCCCTGATAGCTCAGTTGGTAAAGAATCTGCCTACAATGCAGGAGACCCCAGTTCATTCCTGGGTCAGGAAGATCCACTGGAGAAGGGATAAGCTACCCACTCCAGAATTCTTGGGCTTGCCTTGTGGCTCAGGGATAAAGAATACATCTGCAATATGGGAGATGTGGGTTCAGTCCCTGGGTTGGGAAGATCCCCTGGAGAAGGGAAAGGCTACCCCCTCCAGTATTCTGGCCTGGAGAATACCATGGACTGTATAGTCCATGGGGTCGCAAAGAGTCAGACACGACTTGCACTTTCAAACCACTGTATAGGTGTGTATCAACATGTCTTCTGCCCCTAGATGAAAGCTTTACAGTCAGGTGGGAGGGAGGAGAAAGGCACCTAACACCCACTGCTCCATAAAATATTAATGAAATGAATGAATGAATGAAATGAACAAATGTATCAACTACGGCACTGCCCTCTGGAGAAGCTCAGGTTGTCTTCTTCGGTTTTGATATCCTACACTATCTCAGTGCGCCAATGAGCTTCATAGCTTTTGAAGTTCTTTCACAAATTCTCATCTGACTTCTGCACAACCCTGTGATTGCGCCATGATGAAACTGGGGCTCAGGGAAAACTTGCCTGAAGTCACAACAGTTGTAGATGATACAACTTAGGCCTTCCGACTCCTCGAGTCCAGAGTTCTCTCCATGGAAGGTAACAGTCTCAGGATTTCCCTGGTGGTCCAGTGGTTAAGACTCCGTGCTTGCTTCCACTACAGGGGACGCAGGGTTGATCCCTGGTCGGGGAACTAAGATCCCATATGCCGTGTGGCCAAAAAACAAAAAAAGGAAGACAGTATTCTCCTTTTCAAATCCACCAGAAAGATTCAAAGCAGCTTCTAAAAACCTCAGGTTTAAATTCTCTGTCCCTTTCTTAGAAACCACTGTGCAACATCATAACCAAAGATCCAACTTCCAGTACTTAGAAAACCTAAGTGTAAGGAGAGTGGAAGTGTTAATTGTTCAGTCGTGTCTGACTCACTGCGACCCCAAGGACTGGAGCCCACCAGGCTCTTCTGCCCACTGAATTCTTGAATCAAAAATACTGGAGTGTGTAGCCATGCCCTCTTCCAGGAGATCCTTCTGACCCAGGGATCGAACCTGGGTCTCCTGCATTACAGGCAGATTCTTGACAGTCTGAGCCACCAGGGAAAGCGTAAACATGATACCACTAAATACTATATACTCAAAACGGAAAAAGCTCTCAATATTTTTTAGTTCATTGGAAATTTGAGCTGTACAAGAAGCAAACGTGCTAGCTCCTCCAAGGACTTGCTCTCAGTGTAGAGCCAGGTCCCTGCTTCCCTACAAACCCAAAGGCCCACACTCACAGGTCCCCACTTAGGTTCTCTGATGCCTACAAATATCTGCTCGTCTCGTGGAACAGCAACCACTTAATACAGCAAGTGAGGGTAGAGAGAGCTTTTTTTCCTACGTGTGTTTCAAGAATGGAGGAAGAAAAGAAAAACAAGAAAATGATCATGATGTACAGACTAGACTGTATTTCTACAGATTTGAAAGGCTTTTTCTACTGTCAATTCATCCCACAACCACGTGTAAGTATCTATGATGCCCCAGATTCATAACAAACACCTCGAGGGCTTCCTCTCTTGGCATCTCTGGGGTCACATGCTATTTGAGACACTGCAGATTTAAAAATGAATGATTTCACCTGTCCATAAGGTAGCTCTCAAAACACACACAAATTACTATACATAAGACACAACAGGTGCTACACAAATGCACTTATGAAATGCTATGGGAGTAAAGAAAAGTGACCAATTAGGAATGATTAAGAGGCTTTATGAAGATATCAGCCTCGCAAGATGAGCAGGATCCAGGAACACACAGCAGTGGTGTGAAGTCGGGTTTCCTCACACCAAGAGAGGCTCACAAGGATGAAAAAGGAATTTGGAAACACAGAGTACAAAGGTCCTCAAGTATAATGCTAATGAACTTGGACTTTATCTTAGAGGGAGTCAGAGAATTATCTCACTTTTCTAAGTGGGGGGTCAATGCCTGGTCAAATTTACACCTCTGAAGGCAGGCAGAGGCTGAGTAAACATGCAGATTGTCACGGAAACAAGGCAGAAAGTCATCTTACTAACAGAGGCAAGAGGTGGTCAAGGACTGAGGGCAGCAGTGGCAAAAACAGGGAGAAGGGGAAAGTGAAGACCAAAACTGGACAGGAGAGATCAGAAGAGAAAACACAACACAGGTAACTGACATTTCTAGCCAGATCTCAGTGGTAACATCATTAACCACGCTGAGGAGTAAAGAAGAAATCATATTTACATTTTAAACACTTCTTCCAGGAGTCAAGGGAGAATGAAAGCTTTCCGTTTTGAAAATGCTTGTTTTGTTTTCAAATTATCTGTCGAGTGCCAGGTTAAGCTCCAGGAGGTACTTTGAAATAGGAAACCAGCCTCAAAACATCTGTAAATGACAGCTGGAGACGTAAGATTCGAGGTGCTTTGGTGAGATGCTCTAAGAGCAGACGATTCCACAGACTGATGAAGACAGAATTCACAATCTTTAAATAAAATCAGCTTAGGAAGGACAGAGGGGGACAATAAGCAGAGAGAGAGGATGACAACAAATCTGAAATTAGAACTCTAAGTCCATGAACAAGAGTCTAGTGCTCACACACTCAAAGGCCACAAAATCTGTCAACCAGAATGCAATGGAACCACGAAAAAAAAAAAGAGAGGAAAGGGAAAGAGGATAGCCAAGTAGCAACGATGCCAAGGCAAGCCACGGGAGAAATGAACTACTACAGGGCACACCACAAATTCCACACACCTACACAAAAGGGACCAGCAGACAAACGGGGAAACCAGTTAGACCCCAGAACATCCCCTTCCGCAAGCATATTGTCAAGATCTGTCCCCTGAACAGCAAGCTTTCACTCTACAGAATCTCAGGCGCTGTGAATAGATCCACATACACTGTCCTCTAGTTGTTGAAAGGGGGATACAGGCCAAAATCAGTTCCTAAAGAAGACAGAAGGGGGGCTTCTCTGGTGGTCCGGTGGCTGAGACACCACACTCCCAATGCAGAGGCTGGGTTCGATCCCTGGTCAGGGCACTAGATCATGCATGCCACAACAAAGACATGGTGCAGCCAAATTAATAAATAAAATACTCTTAAAAAAAAAAAAAAAAAGGGACACAGGAGGAGGAGAATTGCCTGTGAGACACCAGTTAAATAACCAATCATCTGAATTTAAAATATTCTGTCCCATACTGCAAATACGTGTTTTGTTTTTCAAAGCAAGGAAACTGGAGGCTTAACCCAAGAAAAGGTGGAAAGTGAAGTGAAAGTTGCTCAGCCCTGTCCTGCTCTTTGCGACCCCATGGACTATACATACAGTCCATGGAATTCTCCAAGCCAGAATAATGGAGTGGGTAGCCTTTCCCTTCTCCAGGGAGTCAACTGGTAATAAGGATTGGGCGGGGGCGGGTGAGCAGCAAAAAGTGTGTGGAGCTACCAGATATCGCAACTTCCACTAGCACCAATACCAACGGCTGCAGTGAGAACAACGCCTGGCATTTCCTAAAACTTTGTGAACCTTAAAGAACTTTCATGCCTTCCTTTTTTGTTTGCAGTGATGAGACAGAAGGGAACAATAACTTTGGTAAAAGTGATACTGGACCTGATTCTGTCTCCAAGGGCTATTCTTACCACTCAGTTAATCAAATTCAATCCGCTCATGAGCAAAATGAGCTTGCTTTCACGTCAGAGATCTTTTTTCATTTTATCTTCCTTATTTGAACAGATTGCCAGGCACGAGCATGGCGGCTACCATCCTTCCTTCCAGAGATCTTTATCCTCCCGTGGGAAAATCCCTAACTTCTTCAGGCCTCAATTTCCCCACCTGCCATGAGGCCTTACAGGCTTGTTTGCGGATGAGGTAACTAACGTAAAGTATTTTGTAAACCACAGTGCAATACAAGATGTAAAGTATAACGATTTCCAGGCCTGAAAAGCAGAGCTGCTCCCATTTCCCCTCGGAAGGAACAGAAAACACCAGGAGGGTTAAACGACGAGCACCTCGGAAGACCAGGTAGAGAAGTCAACACCGACCCTCACGTCCGCCACCACCCCGCACAGCTTGCTCAGAACTCAAGACTCTGCACCAGCTCCAGGCCCTCCCACATTACCCCAGTTTTCCCAATATTCAGGTTACGGGGAGGGCAACTGCAAATACAAGAAGCAAAAGGATGCCACAAAATGACTCGCCCAAGGTCAAAACAGATGAGCAGCAGGAAAGGAAATGATGGCTGCCCACGGCCGAGGCCACGTTCCGGCGACGTCCACATCACCGACGGCGCCCCGGCCTGCAGCGCTCTCATCGGCCCTGGCCCCAGCCCGCGCTCCACCATCCCCGCGGACCGTACCTCGCAGAGACCAGACCCGCTAAAGACCCCAGAGACTCAGCCTCCACGCGACCGGGCCCGTCCGCGCCCCCACCACGCCGGCGGCCTCACGCACTATGGCGATTCGCATCCGGGCTCGCGCCGCCGCCGCCGCCGCCTCAGGTCCCGGGCCACCCGGGCTCCCGGTCGCGGCTTCCCAAGGGCAGTGCGAGCCCCTGCAGGCCGTGGACTTCCTCCACCAGTTCCGCCGCCGCCGCAGGGCCGCGAAGAACCCGCTGCCGACGCTGACGGAATGCATCCCCGGCCAATTGAAGCACTCAAGAGGAAGGGCGCACTTGACGGACTGCTGCGGCGGCCAGTCGGGACGCTCAACCACTCTACTGCTAGCAGGCCCCTCCCCGTCTGCGCTTCCGCCAGGGCGGAAGAGGCGAGCAGTAACTTTCCCAGAGTTCCTCCGAGCTTAGGAACTCACGGAGGGGCCGCGGCCGGCGCGATGGGCGGGGCCAAGAGTATGGGCGGGACCGGCCGCGGAGGGCGGAGGCGGGCTCGCGCGGCCTGTGACCCGACCTGCGGTGGTCGTGCCCGGGGTTCACCTATTCTTTCTCCTCAAAGTGAAACCAGTGCGGGCGGTAAACTCCGCGCCTGCGTTCGCGGCAGCCCGTGGGTCGCGTGGTCAGCCCGGAACCTGAGGGTTGGGGGGGAAGATCGGGGAGTCTCGGGAAAGGTCCTGAAAGGCAGGGTGGGGCCGGGGGAGGATCTCGGAGGCGGGGCCCGGAAGAGGCGGGGCCCGGAGGAGGCGGTGCGGGCCCGGGGGAGGGTCACGGGGCGTTCCCGCCAGACCCGAGCCGGTGGCCAGGACTGCGCTTCGGGGTCCGCGGCGGCTGTGCTGGTTGGTGCTGGATGAGAGGAGCTGTACGCGACTGGGCGCGCGGGCTTCGCGGGGCCTGCCCGAGATACCCTCCTGCACTCGTTACGCGCCACAGCCCCTGGGACATCTTGGCCTATCTGGTTGATACCTGGGACCTGGACATCGAGGCCGTCAACCAGGACTACAAGCGGGCTCTCTCTGCACGAGGCTGCCTCCATGGGACATCCGGACTGCGTGCTGTACCTGCTGGCCCGGGGGGCCGCCGGTAAGTGGTGGGCCTTGCAGACAGACCCCCACCCTTTCCTGCCTATCTTAGATTCCCACTCTTGGTCAGCCTCCACACCATAGCCTCTCAGGCTTCCCCTACAGAACATCATTGCTGTCCTTGTGGGGTTAGCTGCTCCAGCCTTCTGTTTCAGACTGCCTCCCATGATAGAGCAGAGAGCTGTAACGAACATGTTCAGATCCCCTGGAGAAGGAAATGGCAACCCACTTCAGTATTCTTGCCTGGAGAATTCCATGGACAGAGGAGCCTGGCAGGCTACAGTCCATGGGGTCGCATAGATCCTGACACTACTGAGTGACTCTCACTCGCTCACTGCCTATAGCGTGGGTCCCAGGCGTGATGTTTTTCTGGAAACATCTCACTAAATGATTATTGCACAGATGACATTGTTCTAATTTTCTGTTTTGAAATTCCTAGTTATAGCTTGTCAGAAACCTGCAAAGACAGCTGGGAAGTCCCATGCACCTTTTCCCCATCTTGCCCCAAAGCTAATGTCTTACAACTAGAGTACAATCACAAGAAGAAACTGACACTGCTATGACATTGCTACTATCAGGGCCCTTACTCACATTTCACAGGTATATGGATGAGCACAGGTGTGTGGGGTCCTCTGTGCAGTTTTATCACATGACCTCCACAGTCACCATGCTCACCTGTAACCATTATACAAAGCAATTGCATTCTGTTATTAATAGATGCACACAATCTTCAGTACTAACGGTCCACCTCCTTAGACATTTGAACACCTGAAAATTCATACCATAATAAAGTTCCTGAATGAATCCACAAGGGATTCCTGATCTTACATAAACAAGAAGAGCATCAGAAAGATATACAGCTAAATAAAGCGCATCTTGCCCACTGGCATGGGTGAATATGCCTGCTTACGTTTTGAGGTTTGGGCTTTGGCTGTGACTGAGCCCAAGACATTCTGCTGCTAGTAAGTTGGTCTAAAGATAGTGGAGACGTATTACCTTTTTAAAAACAGTTCTGTGGATACAGAAGCAGCCTCCCCAACCAACCATCAGAAGAGCAAGTCTCATCTGACTGTGTGCTTAGGAAGGGCAGTTACAACAAGACACTTTGCCTGTTCTCACCTTACTGGCTTTCTCATGTCCCTTCTACCCTGGATTCATTCCCTCTGTGAAGCACTTCTTCAAGATTCCAGCCTTCATGTACCTGGATTTCTCCTTTTTGATTTTTTGTTCACTCTCATTACTACATTACCAAAACTAAGAAAACAAAACATTTAAAATACGGCAGTGTGTACATGACTGTCTCAAACTCACTAGCTATCCCAGCAAGGACCTACTGTATAGCACAGGGAAGTCTGTTCAATGTTATGTGACAGCCTGGATAGGAGAGGGGTTTGGGGGAGAATTGTTGTTCAGTCCTGTCCAACTCTTCTGTGTGACCCCATGGACTGCAGCATGCCAGGCTTCCCTGTCCTTCACCATCTCCCAGAGCTTGCTTAAACTCATGTCCATTGAGTCAGTGATGCCATGCAACCATCTCGTTCTCTGTCATCCCCTGCTCCTCCTGCCTTCATTCTTTCCCAGCATCAGGGTCTTTTCCAATGAGTCAGCTCTTCACATCAGGTGGCCAAAGTATTGGAGCTTCAGCATCAGTCCTTCCAATGAATATTATGGGTTGATTTCCTTTAGGATTGACTGGTTTGATCTCCTGACTGTCCAAAAGATTCTCAAGAGTCTTTTCCAAAAAAAAAAAAAGAGTCTTTTCCAAGGGGGAAAATGGATACATGTATATCTATAGCTGAGTCTCTTTACTGTTCACCTGAAACTATCACAACATTGTTAATCAGCTATACCCCAATGAAAAATGAAAAATTCTAAGAAACAAAAAAATGAAATAGTGTTGGTAGTTAAGTCATACCAAAGCAGTCCTATTTAGTCAAAGCCATGGTTTTTGCAGTAGTCATGTATGGATGTGAGAGTTGGACCATAAAGAAGAGCTGAGAGCTGAAGAATTGATGCTTTTGAACTGTGGTGTTCAAAAGAGAAGACTCTTGAGAGTCCCTTGGACTGCAAGGAGATCAAACCAGTCAATCTGAAAGGAAATCAGTCCTGAATGTTCACTGAAAGGACTGATGCTGAAGCCGAAGTACCAATACTTTGGCCACCTAATGTGAAGAACTGACTCACTGGAAAAGGCCCTGATGCTGGGAAAGATTGACGGCAGGAGGAGAAGGGGACTTCAGAATGAGATGGTTGGATGACATCACTGACTCGATGGACATGAGTTTGAGCAAGCTCCAGGAGTTAGTGATGGACAGGGAAGCCTGGCTTGCTGCAGTCCATGGGGTCGCAAAGAGTCAGACATGACTGAATAACTGAACTGAACTGAACGGATTCAGGAGGAGAAGGGGATGACAGAGGACTGGATGGTTGGATGGCATCATCAACTCAATGGACACGGGTTTGAGCAAGCTCTGGGAGATGGTGAAGGACAGGGAGGCCTGGTGTGCTGCAGTCCATGGGGTCACAAAGACTTGGAGAAGACTGAGCCCCTGAACAACAACAATACATAAAACAGATAACCAACAAGGACCTATTGAGATAGAGAATGGATATATATATATATATTCATATATAACTGATTTATATATAACCTGAAACTAATACAACACTGTGTGTCATACTTCAATGAAATTTTTAAAAAATTGTTTCCTGCTGGAACAAGGCTTTATATCTCTTTAGAACAAACCTCTCCAACTCCTAATAAATATCTCAGATGCTAAGGGGTCATTCCTATGACTTCCTTCCATTAAATTTGCAGCTTTCTAAAGTACCTTTATTCAGTCCAATGGGTCATGAGCATTGAGGGGCCCAGTGACAACCAGTAACAACCCACGAGAGAGAAGAAGCCACATTTTGTTGGTTTTTGAATCTCTAGCATCCAGCACAGAGACCAGACTCTGGACTTGGTTGGTTTTGGGTGTGCAGCTTCTGAAGGACATGATACTCATTGAACAGCTGAGGGGCAGGGGGGAATAGGACACACAGAGTATTTTAAGAAGATAGGTTTTTCTGGACTTTTCACACTAGGTGGGTAATGAATGAAAAACTCCTAACTAGGAACATTCCCTCCGCCTCTTGAATCTATTTAAAACAAAGGAGGACACACTAAAAAGAAAAACTAATGGAAATGGAGCAGAACACTGAACACCTCCCCATGGCACCTGCCTCTTGTTTGTAGAAAAGCTTCAGCCTCTGAGGCTTTGCCCAAGTCCCAAAGAGCAAACGTAGTCAGAGAAGTGAGAAAATGCTGAAAGAAATGAAAACGGTCCAAGACAAAATAACAATAGTTAAAATATGGAAGTCAGCTCCTCCTCAAGGCTGTAGTAACATTCTGAGCCATATCCTGGAGTTCTGCTGCAGATACTGAAACCCCCACCAGGTGGAAGAAGTTAACCGCATGCTGACTACACCTATGTAGACCCCAGACCAGTTGAAACCCAATGGTTGATGATGCTGACTCCTAAAAACACCCACTTAGCTCACCACCAGCCAATCCAGAAGGATGTACACCAGCTCTCAGGCATCTGACACCCTCACCCCTAACGGTGCCTTTAAGAACCCTTCCCTGAATTAGGGGGAGAATGGATACATGTGTATGTGTGGCTGAGTCACTCTGCTGTGCTCCTGAAACTATCACCACATTGTTCATTGGCTCTACTCCAATAATGTAAGTTTTTAAAAAATTACTTTTGTCCTTAGGAAACCTAAGCCACATATTTTTCTTTATTCTAGTTTACCAAGAAATGCATTCATTTTTTCCAGTCAGTTTAGATGTTTTTGTGAAGGTATATTTTAGGTGTGATTAGTATTTAAGGCAGTAATTTTGAATAAAATTGATTACCCTCCATAATGTCCATGGGCCTCATCCAATCAGCTGAAGGCTGCAAGCCCAAAGACTGAGGTTCCTCAAAGTGGAAGGATGCTTTCAAATTGTGGTGCTAGAGAAGACTCTTGAGAGTCCTTCGGACTGCAAGGAGAGCAAACCAGTCAATCCAAAAGGAAATCAACCCTGAATATTGATTGGAAGGACTGATACTGAAGCTGACGCTCCAATATTTGGGCCACCTGATGCAAAGAGTGATTTCTCGGAAAAGACCCTGATGCTGGGAAGGATTGAAGGCAGGAGGAGAAAGGGGCAGCAGAGGACGAGATGCTTGGATGGCATCACTGACTCAATGGACATGAATTTGAGATAACTCCAAAGGTGGAGGATCTTCAGGAGCCCTGAAGACTGCAGTCCATGGGGTTGCAAAGAGTAGAACACAACTTAGCAACTGAACAACAACCAAAAAGTGGAAGGAATTCAAGTCTGAAGCATAGAAACCCTGGCTGAGTTTCCAGACTGTTGTTCTGGGGATTCAGATTCAAGACTGCAACATCAACTCTTCCCTGAATCTCGTCTGCTGGCTCACTCTACAGATTTCAGGTCTCCTGACAGATGGATAGATAATAGCTAACCCCCTACTGTATTTATTCCCTCTCTGGAGAACCTTAAAAATTCAACAGTATTCCAGCAGTGTGGTTCTAGTTATGTTTCACTATATCCAGGCAGCAGGAATATAGTTATGTTTATAATTATAGTAAAATACATTGTGGTAATCATCTTGTAAGTCAAATCATTATGCTCTACACCTTAAACTTACACACTGCTGCATGTTAATTACATCTCAGTAAAACTGGAAGGAAAAAAAAAGCAATTTGGGAAACAGAGATTCAGGTTAAACTGAAAGAGTGTTCCAAAAAAGTCAGGGGTTTATGTTTATGAAGACAAAAGGCCATAGGTTGTCAAAAATTGCCTGGTGAGAACTGTGAGCGACTCTGATACAAGCCAGGAAATATTTGTCCTTAGGGAATCACAAGTTATTTAGGGCAGGGGTGGTCCAAGAAGTAGCTTGAGTTTTTGGCAGATGTTCTGGAGGGCTTCATTAGGACAATAAATGATTGGAAGGTCAGATTCCATTCAAGCTGAGACATGCCTATGTCACACCCGTTAATGGTCTCCTGGCTCTGTTTCAGAGAGCTCTTTAGGGAGCATTTTTGTTGTTGAGTGGCTCAGTCATGTTCAACTCTTTGCGACCCCATGAACTGCAGCACGCCAGGCTTTCCTGTCCTTCACTATCTTACGGAGTTTGCTCAAATTAGGGAGTGTTACTGACTGCATGGTTTTTGTTTCACAAAAGGCAGTATGAAATCTGTTCCTGACTTCTGCTGAAGTGAACAACTGTAATACGGAAGACCCTTTTGTATTCTATTACAAGTTCAGCACTAAAGTGATGTTGCCTTTATGCTTATATTATACATAGTGGCTCATTGCTGGGAGCCCTGCCTCCCACATAATGAGCATTAAGCTGAAATACCTGTGTTTACCTCCCAGGAAACAACCTGACCAAGCCCACCTGTCAATGACTGCAGGAAAGAAATTAACACATTCCCTTCAGAGGCTGATGTGAACCAGGAAAGGTTTGACTTTACTCTTTCTCCTTTTAGTGTAAACCAAGCCTGAATTCTAACTCAGGCAAGATGGTTCTTGGGGACATGAGTCCACCATTATCTTGATCTACCAGCTTTCCAAACAAAATTGCTATTCCTTGCCCCAGCAACTCATCTCTTGATTTATTATCGGCCCATCCTGTAGGAAGCAATAGGACTTGGTAACATGATGACCCTACCTATGTCTAAGGCCTTCAAGTGAGTGTCAGCTCACTGGCTGGTACTGCTGTATAGGTAACAGTTTACCAGAGATCTCTTCCTTGCAGACGAGGCAAAGTCTATGCCAGTTGTAATGAGCATAACTACCTGTACTCAGGTGTGTCCTGTGGGGGAGGACAAAAACTTTATCCTTCTAGGTTCATCTGGCTGGTTAAGAAGCAACTTAACATGAGACAGATTAACAGGAGAAAAGCAAACAAAAGCTTAACAGCATGTATACTTCTGTATACATGGGTGAGAACCAGAAAACCTGAGTAACTCACCAGAATGGTTGAAACCCTCACCTTAAATGCCATCTTCAGCTAGAAACAAAGGAGGATGTTGTGGGTAGTGGTTTGGGACTAGAATGTGGAGGAAGGTGATTCATGGGGAGATGGAAAAGCAAGTGTTTGGAACTCTGTAAATATTTGTAGTTCCCATGACCATACCTGGCCCACATTTTTTCTCAGTATCTCTGGTTGTAGCTGTCTTCCTGGGCCAGGCCCTTTGTCTAAAATATTCAACATTTAAGGAGGCAGTTAAAAGAAAGACTTTGAGTCTTTTTTGTTTCTTAAAAATATTCTGCCTAAAATCATTCTCTTGCCAAAGAGACACATTTTGGGGTGACAAATTTTGCTTCCCTACAATACCCTGGATCAGGTAGAAAAGGTTAATATGGAAACCCAAGGAGGAAGCCACCTTGCTTCCCAAAATAGTCCCTAAAATTTGGGGGGACTTGCTTAGATTCCTGAATCTAAGACTTGGGGGAGTTCAGCTGAGACCAATTTCTTTTGCTCAGTACGGGTCTTGCTGATTAAATGTTGTCCAAGACAAGCCAAAAGGATTTGGTGCCCATCAAGTTCAAGTTTCCTTGGACTGGTTACAGTGGCTGCTGTTGGGCCTAGAACTCTTCTAGGAATGGGGGAAATTGTGGGGAAATAAACTTCCCTGGGATTTCTCAGCGGTTTTGTAAAAAGCCCAGATCTTCTGAGACTCTTCAGCACAGACATCTGCAGCCGTTCATCTAGTTAATAGCTCCAACCTGAAAGAATTCATAGTCTCATCTCCCCAAGGAGCAGGGGAGACCTACAGCCCAGAGTACGTCCCCCAAAGGTGCTCCATCTCCCTAAGAATTTATATTTTAAGAAGGGATGAGGCCCAGAACCTTGGAGACTCCAGATCACGATCCTGGAGAGATTTTGTTACCAGCAAAGCCCATAAACAGTTACCAGGTTAAACAAACAAACAAACCAAAAAACGATATTAGGAATAAAAATACTAACCTCCTTTCCCTTGTGCTTAGTCTGGTTTCTCTTGCTCACAGGGCGATACCTGCAGGGGCCTTGCTCCTGGCCCTTCAAAGCGCAGCTGCTGGTGTGAACCGGCTTGGCCGATGATCCTGCTTGGGGTAGGGGGGCCGTGTGCGTAGATGCTGCCAGGACACCTTAATGCAAGATGGCAACGAGCCCTGTGAGCCCCGTTATCTGGAGCAGCTGCTCCCAGAACGCTCCAACTCCACCGCCGCCCCGCTGACGAGGGCCCTGTGGAGCAGCCCCACCGCGGCCTATTGGAGAGCGTGGGCTGTGCAGGGGCGCTCCCACCTTTCAGTTCCTTTGCTTCTCAACACAACTCATTCCACTGGCAGAGCGACACTGGGCTGAAGGCCCCTTTTGGGGTGGGTACCAGCTTTACTTACGTATCAAAGGCCAGAGTAAGGAGGAGATCCTTCCAGGAGAGGAAAAGGCCCTTCACAAGCAGCAGGGACAAGGTTTCCTGCCGTCCTGCCCTGCTGCTGTGGACAGCTGACCTGCTCTCAACACACGGCCCCGGGCGCAGCCCCGGGCGAGGGGGCAACACCGGACGTTTACTGAGATATTTACTAAGGACTGTGTCTCTGACGGCAATAACCTGTCCGTGCCTTCAGGACAGGAGGAACGAATACTGAGAGCCCAGCCAAAAGCAAGAGGGTCTCAAAGAGGTGAGTGACAGTGAACGCCAAGAGGAAGGAGAAATTCAGACAGACAAGGACTGGAAAGGTGTGGCTTTGATTCAGTGAGGCGGAAGTCATCAGTGACTTGGGAGCAGTTTTGAGGAAAGAGAGGGAAGACAGTCTAGAGTTGCTAGAGATACAGGCAAACCTTTCAAGAAGTTTGTTGTGGGACCTAAGATTGTCTGGTACAAGTGAGAGGGGAAGAGCAGGGTGAGAAATTTATAGAAAGGAGATTTGAAACCATCATCAGAAGATACAAATTAACGAAATAAAGTAGCAGGATCACTGGGCAGTGCAGCATGTGAATCGCGGGGAGAGAGTGAGGGGGAAGGATCAGCAGTCTCACATGAAACTGGAGTTCTGCCAAATCAGACACTGAGAAGACAGAAGGAAAAGGGGATCAGGATTAAGTGAGCATTAGTAACTTGTCAGCTCTTGGAATTGTGGAGGAAAACACTTCCTCTACCCTCTTAGGTTCTGTGTTTGGGAATCTGCCAATTGTTAAAAGCAGATAACCATGAGGAAAAATACTTAATAGCTTTCTAGCAGTCATGTACACATGTGACATTTGGACCATAAAGCTGAGCACCGAAGAATTCATGCTTTCAAACTGTGATGCTGGAGAAGACTCTTGAGAGTCCCTTGGACAGCAAGGAGAACAAAACAGTCAATCTTAAAAGAAACCAACCCTGAATATTTTCATTGGAAGGACTGATGCTGAAGCTCCAACACCTTGGCCACCTGATGTAAAGAGCCGACTTATTGGAAAAGACTCCAATGCTGGGAAAGATTGAGGACCGGAGGAAAAGTGGGCGACAAAGAATGAGATGGTCAGATGGCATCTTCGACTCAATGGACATGAATATGAGCAAACTCTGGGAGATGGTGACAGACAGGGAATCCTGGCATGTTGCAGTCCATGGGGTCACAAAGAGTTGGACATAACTGATCAACTGGACAATAACAACAACATGCAAAGCTTCACACAGAAATGTGACTTGAAGGGGAGGCTACAACTGGGAGTTGGTGTACTCCTTAATAAATGACAGGGAGTAGGAGATAAAGGCATCTTCTGAGAAACAGGTGACTTGGGGGAGGAGGGGCACTTACGGGAGAACAAATAACATTTCGGAAAGATAAATGGTACTTTAGGAGGATATATGGGAGATAGGGGAGTTTTGTGAAAATGTCTGTTTGTCTGGTGCTTGGAACTTTTCTCTAATTTTAAGACATTTTCCAAAACTCAAACAACAATAGATAGGTTGATAGGTAAAGCAAAGGTGAAAAGCCTTAGGCAAATCTTATTTATCTATGAGGAACTTTTCCCTAATTTTAAGTCTCATTCCAAAAGTAAATCAAAAGTCAATTAAAACCGACTCAAACGCATTTCTTTTTAGAGCTGAATAACACACAACTTCTTCATCCATTCATCTCTTGATGGACATTTAGGTTGCTTCCATGTCCCAGCTATTGCAAATGCTAGGAAATACACAGAACGAAAAGAATGAAAGAAATCCATAGACAATTTCAGATTTTTTTAAAGCTATGGACATAATTGCAATGAGCACTGGGGTACACGTGTTTCTTTGGAATTTGCTGTATTTGCACCAGAGAACCCAAAGCTGGTGGTTTGTGACAAACTAGAGGGCAGAAATTGGGAGGGAGGTGGGAGGGTGGCTCAGGAAGGAGGGTTCATATGTATATCTATGGCTGATTCAGGTTGATGAATAGCAGAAACCATCACAATATTGTAAACTAATTATCCTCTGATTAAAAATAAAAATTAGGAAAAGCTAATTCATTTAAAAGGGAAAAAACTCAGGCAAATCTTATTTCCCCATGAGGAAAGATCTATGAATCAGTGTTTAAAGTTACATATAGCAAGTTTTATGCCACTATTAACAGTTACAATACCTCAAAACATTGACAGTACCCATAACGGCAGTAGCTAAATCTTTAGGTCTCTATGTATCTACATATAGATATATATATAGTGATAAAAACTGGAAAATACAAAAAAGCTGTCAGCCAACACCACTGAACAGTAGCGACAAGTTTGGCTGGCTGAGTGCTGCTTAAACAGCTGGCATCAGGGCTCAGTGTGAGCTTGTAGAGGGCGTCTCGGGTGGCTCTATGGTAAACAGTCCCGCTGCAGTGCAGGTGACTCCGGTTGATCCCAGGGTCTGGAAGATCCCCGGGAGAAGGGAATGGCTCCCCAATCCATGATTCTTGGCTGGAGGATTCCAGGGACACAGGAGCCTGGTGGGCTACAGTCCATGGGCTCGCAAAGAGTCAGACACGACTGACTGACTAACACTTTCCCTTTGAACATGGAAAACTCAACAGTGCTGATGTTTCTGCTTAAAATTAAGTCAGATGCAGAGAAACATGGCTTAAAATGCCATATAAATTTTCATGATACACACACAATACAGAAATATTTTCCTTTAATAAAGATTTTCTCATCATTTTTAATGGGAAACAACTAAAATCCCATGGAAACAGTCCAGTAGGGAAATTTTTACTATTGAGTTTTCAAATCATATATTTTTTTCCTTCAAAATCTGTATATATTATTTTGATGTCTCACAGGTAGGTCCTGATATAGATTTGATCTGCCTGTAGATAATACAGAGGACACTCGAGAGAATTCAGATACAAATTCAGCAGCACCTGGAAAGAGACAGAATTCTATTCTTTATCTAAAATACTTGAGCTCACAAAGTATTAGCTAAAACAAACAAACAAAAAACCCCTGAGACCTAGTGTTCTGAAGCATGAAACATATCTGTATATGACATGACACAAAACACAAGGTAACTGCATTCTCTGCCCATGGTCGCTCGTGTGGCTGAGGATCAGAGCCTCTGGCTTCCTCCTGCTTCATTCATTTACTCAGCAACTATGCGCAGAGGTGCTGGGACAAGCACTGGAAGTACAAGATGGAGGTGCCCCACTGCGCGCGGAAAACGACACGCTCTAAAGTGGGAAACGGGCGAACGGGCAGCTTCCACACAGACTCATAAACTCTAAGACAGATACAAAAGACGGCCCAGGGACACTCAGAAGGGACAGCCAGCTTCGTGTCAGTACTGCCAGCTTTCTGGTGGAGGTGCTATGGAAGCAGATACCTGGAGGACAGGAAAAAGTACAGGAGATGGAGGGGAGGAGCACGTACAAAGCCCGGAGGTGAGGAGCACAGCTGTGGGATCCTACAGTCTGGCTGGTTAGATGCAGAGCTGAGGGCAGAGGAGGGTGGTAAGGAAGATAAGGCCGCCTACTTTGGCAGGACCCAAACTGATGTGGGTGTTTGGAGCTTTTACTGAGGGCAAAAGATAAATTGGTGACAAAGTCAGTGACAGAGAAATTTTAGTCACCCACCAAGTGACAGCTGCACACCCGTGACTGTTGAGTCTGGGTTTCCCAGCCTTAACCGCCACCAGCGCCTGAGAAGCAGGTGAACACCACGTTTCCTGAGAATAGTGTCAGGTGCAGGCAGACAGTTCCACAGGGATGGAGGCAGTAGAAGAAGGATATAGCCAGAAGTAAAAGAAATACATAGACCTTTAGAGATTATTTTTCAAGCTATGGAATATGATGAATAAATGAGGAAGAAAGATATTTTTCACTATGACCGCTCATGCATTCACATTTCCCATTAGCTATGTATAAGAAAAAATATTTAACATGGTGTCTGCTATCCAAACAATGGAAAGAGATCCCATTTACTGCCTTCGGTGTATTTCAGAAATCAATGTCCAAATTTAATTCGTACGTTTTGGCAACATACCTTTCCTTAGTTCTCTAGTTACACTCCTGTCCAACTCCCGCCACATCTGAAATAAGTCCAATATTATTTATGTTTAAGATAAACAAGAGATACTATCATAGGAATGACATCAAACTTACTAAACGTGACCTTTAAATAATACTTTTAGACACTAGACCTAACCTCAAGATTACTTCAGTAGAAAAAAAAATTACATAAATAAAAGAAAATGAATTCCTACTTATTCTCCTTATAGATAACAAAGCATATTTATGGAATGCTATTTAGGTTAACTGATAAAAAGTACAATAAATATCAGTCTGTCGAGTACACATAATTTGAAAGAATTAGGGGATGACCCATAATCCTAGGAATGACCCACAACATTCCTATCTTCTCCCCTAACAGCTCCTGCCCTAAATATGTACTGAGACCTTTATTTTGATTTCTAGGTGAGGATCGCGTTCAAGTGGAGGAAGTAGTCTGAAGTCGAGTATTAAGAATGAGAGCACATCTGTGGTTTTCTTTAAAGTTTTCCATTTATAGAAAAGACAGAAAGTTGAGAAAATTTACACACAAGAAAACAGTGTACCAGCAAGTTTCAATTCTGACAACATTTAGCAAGAGGGATTCTCTCGTCAGTGTTCGTTTCCGAACTGTGTCCCATAGACGGGGAAGGTCCCACAGGGTCACTGCAGGGTTGGGGAACAGAGAAGCCACAGCTGCAGGGCCTCTGGCCGCTCTTCAGCTACAAGGCTCTGTGCTTGTCTCCCTTTTATGTAACACGGTTCCCTGCGGGAGTTTTTTTTTTTTTTTTTTTTTTTAAAGAAAGGTTCTTTTCCTTGGGAAAAAACCAAACTTTTTAAAAGGTATGTAAGTCATTGATTTAGTCAAAGTTCCTAATTCTACAAAAGAAGTAACAAAGGCCATGTCCTTCTGACTGAGTCCAGAGTCCTAGGCCAGCTATGTTCTTAGATTAGGAAAAAACACATAGATTTTTAAATATAACATAGACAAAATGAACATGTAAGACCTTGTTACACAGTTGAATAATGCTTGTGGTGTGACATGACTTTCGAAGTAAATTATGTGTTTTAAATGCATGAACAAGAATAAATCAATATCAAATCCTATTTGTGGCAGTTGATACAGTTAATTTAGAAAGCATACATAGTTTTTAAACAGAGGGCAGGGAACTTGAAGGAGAGAATCTTTAGCTGAATCAAGCAGGCCAAACGTGAAGAGATTCAACCTTTAAAGGATGTTCACTTCCTCTAGATAGAACCTGGCTTGCTAAAATGACTCAGCAATGAATTATCCACATTTTGGGTTCCTGAGGGCAAAATTTAAAACACACAACAGATCTCTCTTTACTGTTTAGCATACTTCTATCCAGCCTCTCATCATTACTTGGTATATACAAAAAGCATGAGTGTAATCTCAACTATAATCTAAATCCGGTCAGAAGTTGCAGTTGAACTTCATTTCCTCAGCCTGAAGTTTCAAGGGGAGCACATATACCCCTACCCTCCTCATGAGAAGCAAGGAGATTTACCTAATGGGTGAGTTTGGGAGAAGGAACTAAGAAGTTCTTGCTTGGTTCCCAATCTCTTCTTTGAAAAGATGTATGTGTGCACAGCACCGTGAACTTGGGTCTGCGGTAGGCAGCCCACCCCTGGGAAGGGGGCTAAGCCTTTGCTTTCTCCCCTTAGGCCTGTGTCTGCGTGGGCAGGTCTCTGACTTGGGATGAAGTGTTTGGAGGCCCGCTGTGACTGCGCAGCTAAAGCACGTCCTCCAGGTTCATGGCTCTCAAGTACTACGACCCAACGTAGCTCCAGTGCTGTCGAAGAAACTTTAGATTGCTCTTCTGTGATGGCAAGAAGCCAAATGGGAAAACAGGTTGAGACTGCATGTGACAAGGGCTGCTTTTCTCTGCATCACCAACATCATGGAAACACCATCAAAACCATAAACCCGTGTGCACTGACTGAAATGGACATTTTAATCACAATGATTTCACAATGAAAACTAGCTGCAATTTAAAGACTCCCCTTCATTGCTATCTCAGTCATCATTCATCCAGGTGAAGTCAAGACAGAGACAAAAGTGAGCTTCATTTACAAGTTTTCAATATTTGATTTAACTACAAACATAGAAACATTCTACAACTGCTCAGCAAGATATGTTTTAGACATTTAAATCAAAATTCTGTTAGTAAAATAGCAATTAAAAATGTACTCATGTATAAGAAAATAACAAGAAATGTTAACCTAAAACCCAAAATTAATCTTTTGATTATTACAGGTTTGTTTAATTCATAAAAACAATTTATCTAGGATTCCTTCAAATAAAAAACATCCAAATGTCATTAGTGTTTAGATGCCAGTCAGTCACTTATGGTGAGGGTTAGAAAAACTGTGGTGGGAGCAGCAGAGCATGGAAGTGATTGTGAACCACTGCCAAAGTGAAATCAATTAAAAAGTTAATCAAACATCTGAAAGTACACTTTCAGTTACTAGACAGTAAGATTTCATTTCTAAAGTAGAATTTCAATGCAGGTTTTCAACAAATTTAAGAATTTAAGAAGTATCTCTTAAAAACGAGAGATCTAGCACAAAAAAATCATTAAATGTCTCCTTGATCATCACAGTTGATTATGGTTTTACTTAGAGTGCATAAATCAAAAAAACACCTCAGAAGTTCACCAAATTAAAAATAAGGATCGTTTATAGCAGAAATCTGAAATCCAGTGAAAAAAATAGAACAGAACTAACCTTGGTCAAGAAAGTCTCCACGCTGTCATTTGAACGGCGTGGAATTGAGGTAGAAAACCCTACGTTTGCTCCTGAAATAAGATTTGCATTGAACCCTGAAGTAGGATTGAAATTTCCAACAGAAGAGGGCTCCAGGACTGACCTGCTGCTGAGAGTGCTGAGTAAAGATCTCTTCTGCTGTTTCTCCACCTCAAGTTTGGTGCTCATCTCTGCCAGCCTCTCATTATTCCTGGGGAAGATGGAAAACACCAATTTCATTCATGTTTCCCTATGTGACTTGCATTTTGTAAGTTGCCGCACAGTAAATGGAATTCCCATTACCCTGTATGTACACTGGAAGCACACAGCAGACCTGCTGTAAACAGTGACGGCTGTGACCTTGCTCTAAAGAAGCACACGTGCGTCTGGGGCTCCTCAGGTAACAAGTCACAGCTGGGAGAGGAGAGAAGGGGCATCAGAGAGAAAGGGAGGTGGGCTCACAGTGACACCTGCTGCCTCTGGGACACGCCTGCCCCCAGGAAACAGGGATGAAGAAACACGCCATCCCACAAATCCATTTTCAAGCGTTTCCTTTCACCATTCTTATATATACCTTCCACTCATGACTGTGGAGAAATTAAGCACTTGGCTCTGAGGAATCACCTAGGGCCACAAACTTGAGGGCAATGGATGACAAAAGGGCTAAAACAGCCCCAGGAACAATGACAAGTATGCCCTGCTTTTCCAAAGTTCACCTTACTTTACTTCAGTTCTATGAAGGGCCTACATCAGCACCTGTATCTCATAATCAAAAAAAAGAAAAAAATCTGAAGAGAATTTTTGGTTTCATTTCACAAGGCAAAAAGTCAAAACGGCATTCAGTGTGTGTTTTTACAATGAGAGGCATCGTGCTCCCCAAGCAGGGAGACTGGTCCCAGCGAGCTCCTTCCCCGGAAGCCACACCCCACACGGCAGCATCAAGTCCCACAGCCCTGAACCCTCTCTGGGAGCACCTGTGCTTCCCTTGTGTGTGCTTATTTGGGGCATCGACTAGCAGAACGCCTCCTCGGGTCCCGGCTCCTTTGCTGTGCTCTCTGGGCTTATGACAGGCGTCCTAGGAGCGCTCTGCTTTCAGAGGCCCGGAAGCCTGGACTTGGCACTGCAGGTGGGATCTGCCCTTTCCAGCCTCCATACAACCCCTCAGTCAGGTCACCATGCCAGCGTCAGCCACTCTGTGAATTACCCTGCCTTTCACCCCTGTGTGAAGATTCCCTGATTTCACAAGCATGCTTTTACTTAGGTAGGAAAACTTACAAGGATATCTTATCACTCAGTTTTCTTACGGTGCCCTCTAGCAGTGACTGACTAGCTAGCTTTCACTGCCTACTAATCTCAGGAACCTGGCTCTATAAAAACTAGGCTTCAGAGACAAATTAATGGACTAAATTTATCTTCTGTGATTCTGTGTTTTGACTTACTTGTCTAGTTCATTTTCCAATGACTTTCTAACTTTGAGTTCCTCTAAGTAGAGTTTCTTATACTTTTCCATCTCTGCTCTCTTATAATCTTGAAAAGTTTTCGTCCTGGATATTTCAGATTCCAAGTCTTTAATCCTGAGTTCCATCTGACTTCTTATGGAAGCAATATGCCCCTCTTGGAACTGCTCTAAGATTTCTTGACATTCTGCTCGTGTCTAAGTCAAATTTAAAAAGATACATTTTTTAAATGATTATAACCTGAATAATGATATTTGTTCCATTTAGTTTTGAGTCAGGCATTCAGAGAGTGATTTTAAACGTGAAAATAAGAAAAGAGGAACTTTAAAATAACCATCGTCAGTGTGACATGAATTAAACCTGAATTATAAAATGAATGGGGAATCAGTGTTACAGCAGTACTTAAGGACCCGGATGATTCAAAGACTAAGAGGATGGAGTGAAAATTCAGAGACTGAACAGGACAAGAATAATTCAAGAGGACGGTACCGGTTCTAAACCACGTATTTTCTCCCCACCCCCACCCCCCCCCCCACAGTTTTGTGTATACCAATTGGTCTTGTAAGTAAAAGGATTCTCTAGTGAGAAGCATTCTGAAAGATCAATTTAGTGATAACTGTGATGGACACTGAAATATTTCTCTCTTCAGAGAGAGACAAGTGCCCCCTTCCTTCCAGAAATCTACCAAACAAACTGCTCTAAGGGAAGCAGAGGAAACACATAAGCTATATACGTCCAATGTAATTTACAGTGAGGTGAATTCAAGGATATGACAGATCAACAAATTAACCTGTAAAACCATGTTGACTTCTTTTATGTTCTCTAGTAGATTCTGTCTCGCTCTTTCTTCAATCTCCTGTTTATACTGCTCTACTTGACTGTGTTCTGTCATATTTATTTCTATATGACTTTTGAGGTTCACTATCTTTTGCTCCAGCTTCTTGTTATTCTTCTCTAGTTTCTCACATTTCCTTTGCCATCCTTTCATTGATAACAACTCCCGTTGAAGAACTTGATATGTTGCATCCAGGTGCAGACACTGTGAACAGCCAGCTCCCAGCTCTGCTGGAAGATGATCAATCTGCAAAAATAAAACAATACCATTTGGTTCTGAGGCAAGTGGACTGAGCACAGCCTCACTCAAACCGAGGATCAAATATATACGATGGTATCTGTATTGGAGAATGTAGGACCTGGAATAACTCAGAGAATCAAGAAAGAAGTTCAAACCACCAAGAGTCACAAAATACACTCTTCACTATCATCTTAGTCTCACACCATTTGCACTTGATTTTACACTCTTTTATTGTTCTACAGTAATACTTTTCTATCACTCCTCTGTAGAATGACTGCAAGCCACCTCCTAGTAGAATGTCTCGTGCCCCTTTCTCCCATCTTATCCCATGGTTTTTAAAGAACTTTGAGGTATCCTGTATTGAGTTATCTAGGGCTGACTTAATAAATGCCTCCCAAAAGAAGATTGTGAAAATAAGACTCTAATGGTTAAATCTTGGAAATATGGATTCTAATCCAATAAGCCTTTTCCTGAACTACAAACAGTCTTTGCTAATTTGAATTGCATTCCAAAGAAACATGAGTCACAAGGTTAAAGAAAGGTTAAAGAAATCCCATCTCCTAAGAGTTTAGTGAGATGATCCATACATTTTTCTGAACAACAAAAAAATGCCTCATTCTTGTAACCCTTTCTTACTTTCCGCAGAATAAGAGACATACCAAACAAAAGAAAGAAAAAATATTTACTGGAATATCAGTGACACTGAATTGGAAAGAACTTTCCTTTAGACAGAATGATTACTTGGTAAGTCAACGTGAGTGGAGCCCGTGGTTTTCAAACATGTCTCCAAATTCTTTGACACTTTTCTCATGAAATTCCCTCTCCTTAAGTATGTGTTAGTCCTAGTAATTGAGTCCTCCTGGACAGAGTCTGAGGAAACTGTTGTGTGAGTTTTAAAGCTAAATAGCTTCTGAATGTCGCTCTGTGGGGAAGCCAACTCTTAGACTCAGTCAACATGCTGTGAAGAAGCACAGCCCACACACACTGAGCACATGTCAGTGTCCCCACTGACTGCCCCCACCTAATGGCCTCTCCAAAAGCCAGCTCCAACACCAGACGTGTGCACGAGGAAGTCTTCAGACGACTCTGGTCCCCACCTTCACGACATCCCGGCTGATGCAACTGGAGAAGAAATGAGCGGGGCTCACGCACTGAGCCTTGTGCCAGCGCAGACTTGTGAACAAAGGAAATGCTGTCTGAGTCACTGGGCTTTGAGGTGGTTTCTAATGAAGTTTGTTAACAATAAATAACTGGCACAGACACTGATAGTAAACATGGGGTTCAGTTCAGTTCAGTCGCTCAGTCACGTCTGACTCTTTGTGACCCCATGGACTGCAGCACGCCAGGCTTCCCTGGCCACCATCAACTCCCAGAACTTGCACAACTCATGTCCATCGAGTCGGTGATGCCCCCAAATGAGGTACTGCCGTTAAAAAAGAGCTGAAACATGCGAGAATGCCTTTGAACCTGGAGGTAGGTTGCACTTGAATGGATGCAGAGAAAGACATGAAAACCCAATGGGCTTCATGACATTGTACACAGAAGCCTGATGGTCCTTGAAGATGCTGCTGGTGATGGCTTCTAGGCAAGAGAAGAAACGGACACTGAAACATGGGAGGAGGAGACTCTTGCTTTAAAGCAGCTGAAAGTAAATCAATGAGAGGGATAAGCTATCAGAAAAATTTAAAAGTGCTATTAAATATAAAGGAACCAAGACTCACTGGCTTCAATATCTGTATCCCTTTTACAGCATCTCCACATGTCCAATGGTCACAGGATGCTAAAGGACAGAAATGGCTTCTGGGCTAAGATCAAATCTAGGGTGCTGCCAGGAAAACACGGTCTAAAGGTAAAACCTGTAGACTGTAAGTGTAAGACCCTGGAAAGACTTAAGGTGGTGCCTCAGGTTCCTTTAAGGATCTTAAGAGCAAAAGAACGCTAAAAGTGTCATCCTGCAAAGTTTCACAGGAAGCCCAAGGTGCAGGGCTTCCTTCAGAAAAGATTTTGGAGGGTAACTTTTTCAATGGCGTGAACCCCAGTCAAATTCACAGGACACTAGGAGCTTTAAAGAGAACCTTGGCAGCAAAAACACTGCTTGTTTGTTTGACCTAACAGAGACCAAGTGTGAGCCGCCCAGTCATGTCTGCCTCTGTGCCCCATAGACTGAAGCCCACCAGGCTCTTCTGTCCACGGATGGGATTCTCTGGGAAAGAACCCTGGAGTGGCTTGCCATTTCCTTCTCCAGGGGATAGGGCTTCCCTGATAGCTCAGTTGGTAAAGTATCCGCCTGCGGTACAGGAGATTCTGGCTTGATCCCTGGGTCGGGAAGATCCGCTGGAGAAGGGATAGGCTACCCACTCCAGTGTTCTTGGGCTTCCCTTGTGGCTCAGCTGGTAAAGAATCTGCCCACAATGCAGAAGACCTGGGTTCGATCCCTGGGTTGCAAAGATCCCCTAGGGAAGGGAAAGGCTACTCACTCCAGTATTCTGCCCTGGAAAATGCCATGGACTATATGGTCCATGGGTTCTCAAAGAGTCAGACACGACTGAGTGACTTCCACTTTCACTTTCTCCGGGGGCTCTTCCCAACCCAGGGATCAAACCTGGGTCTCCTGCATTGCAGGCAGATTCTTTACTGTCTGAGGCACCAGGGAAGTCCAACCGAGAGACCAAGACATACAAAATGAGAAGAGGCCTTGGGATTTTCTTAGAAGTTCAATAAAGAGGAATCTGGCTCAGGAAATATGAGTCACCTATAGACAGAGGTCATTTCTTAAGAAAAGGACAGCACAGAGCTCAGACTGCAAGTGCAGAAATAAAAAAATAATATTATCTTTCATGAGTTCACGAGTGATAAGCATTTGTAGTCAATGGAGTTTATAAACCTGATACCAGTAAGGACAGATTTCAAAATGAATGACTTTGCTTCAAACAGCTTAAAATGATTTTTCATCATTTCATCATTTTTCTGGAATTTAAACTGGCAACATTTATTTGTTAAATAGAGAGGTTTCTACACATAAAATTGACCATCTGGTGATGTCCATGTATAGACTCACCTACTGTGTTATTGGAAGAGGGTGTTTGCTATGACCAGTGGGTTCTCTTGGCAAAAATCTGTTTGCCTTTGCCCTGCTTCATTTTGTACTCCAAGGCCAAACTTGCCTGTTAAGCCACATATCTCTTGAGTTCCTACTTTGCATTCCAGTCCTCTATGATAAAAAAGTACACTTTTTTCCCCCGTGTTAGTTCTAGAAGGTCTTGTGGGTTATCATAGAACTGCTCAACTTCAGCTAAAGAGTTCTAAAGGATAGCACAGAGAGATAAGAAAGGCTTCCTCAGCGATCAATGCAAAGAAACAGAGGAAAACAACAGACTGGGAAAGACTGGAGATCTCGTCAAGTAAATTAGAGATACCAAGGGAACATTTCATGCAAAGATAGGCCAATTATGGACAGAAATGGTATGAACCTAACAGAAAGCAGAAGATATTAAAATGACGTGGCAAGAACACAAAAGAACTGTACAAATAAGATCTTCATGACCCAGATAACCATGATGGTGTGATCACTCACCTAGAGACAGCCATTCCGGAGTACAAAGTCAGGTGGGCCTTAAGAAATAAGCAAAGATAGTGAAGGTAATGGAATTCCAGTTGAGCTCTTTCAAACCTAAAAGATGATGCTGTGAATGAGCTGCA
This sequence comes from Odocoileus virginianus, assembly GCF_023699985.2. NCBI lineage: Eukaryota > Metazoa > Chordata > Mammalia > Artiodactyla > Cervidae > Odocoileus > Odocoileus virginianus. Next base: position 9,549,610 of record NC_069682.1, on the reverse strand, counting down.
CTCAATATGCCAGCAAATGTGGAAAACTCAGCAGTGGCCACAGGACTGCAAAAGGTCAGTTTTCATTTCAATCCCGACGAAAGGCAATGCCGAAGAATGTTCAAACTACTGCACAACTGCACTCATCTCACATGCTAGCAAAGTAATGCTCAACCAAGTGAGGTTTCAACAGTACCCGAACAGAGAACTTCCAGATGCTCAAGCTGAATGTAAAAAAGGCAGAGGAACCAGAGTACAAATTTCCAACATCCCTAGGATCACAGAAAAAGTAAGAGAATTCCAGGAAAACATCTACTTCTGCTTCATCGACTATGTCAAAGCCTTTGACTGTGTGGATCAAACAAACTTTGGAAAATTCTTACAGAGATGGGACTACCCAACTACCCTACCCACCTCCTCAGAAACCTGTATGTAGCTCAAGAAGCAACAGTTAGAACTGGACATGGAACATCGGACTGGTTGCAAATTGGGAAAAGAGCACGTCAAGGCTGTGTATTGTCACCCGCTTATTTAACTTATGTGCAGAGTACATCATGTGAAATGCCATGCTGGAGTAATCACAAGCTGGAATCAAGAGAGCCGGGAGAAATATCAATAACCTCAGATATGTAGATGACACCACCCTTATGGCAGATAGAGAAGAGGATCTAAAGATCCTCTTAAAGAAAGAGAAAGAGGAGAGTGAAAAAGCTGGCTTAAAACTCAACATTGAGGAAACTAAGATCATGGCATCCAGTCCCAGCAGTTCATGGCAGATAGATGGGAGAACAATGGAAACAGTGACAGAGTTTATTTTTGGGAGCTCCAAAATCATTGCAGATGGTGACTGTACCCATGAAATTCAAAGACACCTCCTCCTTGGAAGAAAAGATATGAACAACCTACACAGCATATTAAAAGCAGAGATATTACTTTGCCGACGAAGGTCTGTCTAGTCAAAGCTACGGTTTTTCCAGTAATCACGAATGGATTTGTGAGTTGGACCATCAAGAAAGCTGAGCACCAAAGAATTGATGCTTTTGAACTGTGGTGTTGGAGAAGACTCTGAGGGTCTCTTGGACTGCAAGGAGTTCCAACCAGTCAGTCCTAGAGGAAACCGGTCCTGAATATTCATATGATGGATTCTGAAGCTGATGCTCCAATACTTTGAACACCTGATATGAAGAACTGACTCACTGGGAAAAACCCTGATGCTGCAAAAGATTGAAGGCAGGAGGAGAAGGGGACATCAGAGAATGAGGTGGTTGGATGGCATCACTGACTCAATGGACATGAGTTTGAGCAGGCTCCAGGATTTGGTGATGGACAAGGAAGACTGGCTTGTTGCAGGCCATCGGTTTGCAGAGTTGGACACAATGGAGCAACTGAACTGACATAAAATACTAAATGCTAATAAAAGTTTTTTAAAGTGTGGCTATAATTACATTTTACTTTCTAAAGATGCTCTAAACTAATTTTCATCAGTGGTTCAAGATATTCCAGGTTTTGTTAAATCACATCTTACTAAAATAATCTTTGAAAAAAATCCCATGCAAACCCCACCTCTTTAAAGAGAAATCCAACAAAGGAAAAAATATATTCTTTCAGAAAGAAGTATTCTATAGAGACACAGTATTCATTCCTGGTGAAGTGAACAAACAGCAATATTAAAAATGATTCATTCTCTAAAATCTCACAGAAGGGTTTGGATTACAAGAGAAATTCAGAATTTGCAATCAAATCATTGCTAAAATTTCTAGACTCAAACAGATATTTGTGTACCAATGTTTATGGCAGCATTATTAACAATAGCCAGGAAGTGGAAAAACCCCAATTTCATTGACAGAGGAATGAACAAACAAAATGTGGCCTGTATAAAATACTGCTTTTTGGCTGGATTCTCACAATATTTTAAATTAAAATCTTACTACAAAAATCATTAATTTTATGATTTCAGTCCACTTCTTCTATAAAGAGGAATTATGCTACCAGTAGCAAACAATATCAGTAAAAATACAATAAACTCTTTATTTTTTTCCCAATTATTTTACAATATTGTAGTGGTTCTTGCCACACATTGACATGAATCAGCCATGGATTTACATGTGTTCCTCATCCTGAACCCCCCTCCCACCTCCCTCCCCATCCCATCCCTCTGGGTCATCCCAGTGCACCAGCCCCGACACTTGTCTCATGCATCCAACCTGGACTGGCCATCTGTTTCACACTTGATAATATACATGTTTCGATGCTGTTCTCTCACAATAAACTCTTTAATCAAAGAGGTTTTTCACACTGTCCAAAAATATTGTCGTATATTACTAGTAAAAAAATTAAAATTCTTCCTCAGTATGACAGAAATTAAGAGGTTGACTTACCAATCTTGTACTTGAAAGGGTTTTCTGAAGTTGTTCAACTTTGTCCACTTGCTTTTTGACTATAGTTTTTAACTTGGCATTTTCAATTTCAAGTCTAAAATGCAGATTTAAAATAATTATTCTCACACATAGGTTTGTTTCTGTTTTTAAGATTTTTTTTTGGATATGGACCATTTTTAAAGTCTTTATTGAATTTACTACAACACTGCTTCTGTTTTATGCTTTGGATTTTTGGCTGTGATGCACATGAGATCTTAGCTCCCTGACCATGGATCAAACCCATACCCTCTGCCTTGGAAGGCAGAGTTTTAACCCCTGAACTCTCAAGGAAATACTTCACACGTAGATTTTTAAAATACCACACTGTTTCTGAACAAACATCTGCAGTTCAATTGTAGAGGACCTCAGAACTTTGAGAAGTAAAGGATGTGGCAATTGCACTGCTTTTCTAGTTGTGTTTTGTGGACAATCGGCTTCCCTGGTGGCTCAAACGGTAAAGAATCTGCTGGCAACACAGGAGATCCAGGTTCGATCCCTGGGTCAGGAAGATCCCCAGGACCAGGATATGGCGACCCACTCTGGGATTCTTGCCTGGAGAATTCCATGAACAGAGGACCCTGGTGGGCTATACTCCACGGGGTCATAAAGAGTTGGATGCGATTGAGTGACTAACACTTTCACTTTTCACTTGTGGATAATGTGCAAAATATGGAAACAATGGGGGGGAAAATATGCATCTCAAAACAGCTCAAAGCTGAAATGTTGCCCAGCTTCACAGGGATGTGTTTATTATTCCTGATTTAATTCTCGTAGTATACTGTTTATCTGCTCTATACTTAAGTTGTTTTCTGGGCTGCTTTAAATCGTACCTTTGGATGTGATCCTGTGGTTTTTCAGCACATCTCGCGGCCTCTATATGTTGATCCTGTGATTCTTGCAACTAAAAAGAGGAAAAACAACTGTTGTAACTACTGATAAGCTAGCGAATTCGCCATCATCACTTTCTCTTTCGTCTGCATATTGCTTACAGCTGCTTTCCTGCCATATAGCAGAGTTGAGTTGTTACAATAGACACCTTACAGTCCACAAACTGAAAATATTTACTGTTTGCCCTTTGCAGGTTACTGACCTCTCCTCTAGCACTCAAATACATTATCATCCATGCTTTAAAATTCACTTTCTCAAATAAACACACAAACTTATAAACTGGACAAATGGGGAAAGACAGAAAATTACCTTATGGTAACATATATTTTATTTTATTCCAAGCACCACATCAGCCATCACTTTAAATACCCACATATGTGAATGACCACGGATCTTCCAGTGATTACGAGGGTTAACACTGCCGTTGGTGACAACCAGATGCTTCAGGGACTACTGCGAGAGGCAGGAGCCACACAGGAGTTAGAATGCATGGGCCTGTGTTCTAGTTCTGAGCTGTGAGTCCTGGGGCAAATTACTTAACCTTTCTGTATCTCAGTTTCTCCATCCATAAAATGGAGATAATGGTAGCATCAACCTCAATGGGATGCTGGGAAGATTAAACTGGGGACTCTACATAATGTATTTCGAAGAGGACGTGGCACTTAGTAAGAGCTGTTTGTAATTGGCGTTATTACGGTCGCTGTATTTTACCTGCAAAACAATTTGATAATTCAGGCAGACGGCATGCCAACAGAAGTGGTCTTCTACACAAGTCACAGTGAACTCACTCTCCATACCATTGCAAGGGGGCAGTAAGGGGGAGCATGAGGCCCAGAACACACGTGTCCAGTACTTCAAAACCGTTCACTGACTCCACTAACCAACTAGTACTTCAGTACTTTTCTCCGCTTACAGTAATTTGTAACTTACTTCCTCTCTGTCCTACTCAGTGGACACTGACCACCGCTTACTATGCAAATAGCACCTCCCGAACAGAGTGGTACAGAACATTACATGACCGTCAGAGGAAGGGTGACGTCACTGCCGTGGAAATATTACCCGACTGCTAAATCAAAGTTCTGAATCAACTCATTCCCAGCAACTGTTAATGTCTAGCAAGTACTCGGATGAGAAAATTAAGGTTACCAGGTATGGATATCAGAGAAGCCATCCCCAGAACCTGAGGCTAGGAAGGTTAGAAATCCATAGAGGCCTGAAAGGCTAGATATCCATAAATCCCACTTCTGGCTGCATAATGAAGGAACACAAATTTACATTTTACTACCTGAGTCAGGGGGGAAAAATGAGCATTTAATTAAACAATTCTCCTCTATTAGACTAAGCACTTTCAATTTTACATTTAATTACTTTAAATACATTTTAACAAAAGTTTTACTATACCAGCATCTCCAAGAAGAAATTATTGGTATGGATGAAGTACTTAGTTGTATCTTAACAACTGTTAAGCTAAACTATTTTCCATTTATGCAAGACACGTGCTCTGCATATTAAGAAATATTCCCTGTTAGACTAATGTATACTTAGACAAGATTCCCCCTCATGAAAAAAATGGCAATGTAAAATGAAGGGCTATACTGTACTTCACAGACTACATGACAGGGCTGCAGAGAAAAGGCTCAGTGAGAACCGGACAGTCAGGAAAGCTCTGGAGGGGGAGAGACTGGGCACCAGGTCTGAATAAATGGAGGACTACCCGAGAGGAATAGAAACTGTAAAGACAGAAAGGACAGTCTGAGAAAAGGCAAGAAAAGGAGAAATCAGCCAGTGAACTCTGAGGATAAAATCCAACCACAGGGAAATAAAAACATGTCCATCCAGAAACGTGTAAGTCAGTGCTCACAGCAGGATTATTTGTAGCCGCAAAGTGGAAACAACCCAAATCTCCATCAACTTATGAATGGATAAATGGCTTAGCCACGTACTGTTTCTTGTTTGACAATCAACAGAAATGGAAGAACTGATAACGTGTCATAACAGGGATGAACAGCAAAAACATGACATCAAATGGCAAAAGTTAACCACAAAGGATCACACACTGTGTGATTCCATTTATGTGAAATACCCAGAACAGGCACGTCCACACAGACAGATATTAGATTGGGGGTTGCCTGGGGCTGAGGGAGAGAAGGGGGCCACAGGTGGTGTCTAAGGGATGCAGGGTTTCTGTTGGGGGGTGATGGAAATGCTCTAAAATTGACTGTGGTCACAGGTGACACCTCTCTAGACTAAGAGATACTGAACTACACACTTGGAACGGGTAAATTATATGATACGTCAATTATATCTCAAGAGCTTTTTAAAAAATCCCAAGGCACGATCTAGATAATGTTCTTAATTCTTCACTTTGCATGTACATACTATACTCCATCTGAGTACCTCCTTGCTTTTACAATATATCTAAGATGAATAGAATAGAAGGCAATGCCTATATTCAACTGGTTTGTATAATACCCTTTCTGCACAAGTTATTCTGAAATTCACGAAATAAATATATACAGAACTCTACAGCCATTCACCAAAGGGAAGATGAGAAATCATAATTTTCTGGAAACTTCCATTAAACATTATCCTCTGATTTTACCTGGCTTGCTTCATGACGGTAATACAGCTATCACTAAAAAAAATATTGTTCAATAGAGAAAAAAGTCTCTCAACTTGTGTGAACAATGATGCACATTTCTCCACTTTCCTAAGAGTAAATAACATAAGTAAATAATATGTAATGCAAATGGCAGAATGAAAGGCAGAGTTGAAGAAACGAGTGCATTCTAAAGATAATAAAACTGTAGTAAATTACTTGTAATGAGCATACAAAAGAAAGCTGTCTATGAAAATGAGTGTCCTAAAACACTTTATCCTATATATTAACTGTCGACACATTTACTTTCACATGTACCTGACTTGGGAGTCGACGGAACTTGCTCTTTAAATGCTGTATCTCATCTTCTAAGTTCGCACAGTTAGGTGCCATGCCTTCCAGTGCAGCCTCCGACATAGACCACGTTTTGAGGCCATCA